>NC_133327.1:178872872-179194122 GCF_042186555.1 Aquarana catesbeiana | reverse complement strand
TCTACAAAATAGGGGATATATTTATGGCATTTTTAGAATCTTTCTTTACTAGATGGGACTGTGAGAGAGAGAATCACTAGGAACAGAAAATCTCTCTACTGTACTCCATAATATGGAAACATTATTTAGGCAAGTCAAAACTCCACTAATCTTAATGTTGCATTACAGACATGCTAGATATTTAAAGACCTGCTGATGTCCCCAAGCAAAGAATAAGCAGGGTGGACAAGGCAAACAGACCTAAGAAGGGTCTTTTAAAGATAAAGTTTTACCTACAGTTCTACTTTAAGTAAAAGCCACAGCATCAACTACATCTAAGGGCACATGTACCAAAATTCTTATTCTTTGCTCCAATTAGCCACGTCATGTCAATTTTCTGTTCCTTTCTGAGCCTTGGACTGTCAAATACATAACATCCCTAAGGTACAATGTTCTCTTATGTGATATGGTTATTGCTGAATAAATCCAGTCCATGTTTTTTTAAACACGATAACTGAGGTTACTGGATCACACAGGCCATGCACACTCCCTTCAGTTTTATTTATTTCCATGTCCATTACAGCAGGCATACGGAGATGGGAACCCAAGGCAAACACATGGCCAGAGCTTTTCTTCCTGCTTCTGCTTTGTAAACTGCTGGGATTTAGCGCTAAACCAGCAAGTGGCTAGATGGTTCCCACAAGCTGTCTTAGCTCACTTCTGTGACCCCAGTTACATAAACAATTAAGAATCGGGGAAGCCTGGGTCCATGCTTAAGTTAATGTGCATTATGCAAGTATGGCGTGCACCCTTCACAGCCTGGAAAGTAGTATTGCAGTCCTCTAGTCATAACTAGATCACAATTCATATAGGAAGGCTTCACATTCTCTAAAATATTCCAATAAAAAGGTAGCGAGGGCATTTGGAAGTGCATACACATAACCACATTCAGGCACCGCTCTGTCTCAAGGTTCTCAATGACTGTTCATCTCATGCAAGCATTCGTTTCTAATAGAGAGGCGAGGAGCTAGCAGAAACGTCACTGAGCTGACAACACATGAGTCTGACCAGGTTTGCGCCAACTACTGAATGCACTGTATCCAATAGAGTCAATTAGACTCAAACATCTCAAAGCATTTTACTTGTTTTTAATAGAGAGTAAAGAAACGCACACACACACTCCTGCCCTGGTTCCTGCAAACTACTGAGTATCCAACTGGAGCCTACCAGACCACACATTCATATTTAGGGACATTGTGGAAATGGCGGTAAGACTAGAAATAGAGGCTGTCAGTACAAGGCCAATCTGCTAATCTACTATATTTCTGTGATTTCAACTGGAATTTAAAGTAACAATCTGGTTAAGAAGGTACCAGCAACCATACTGTCCAACTGGTACTGAGGCTCCATGTTTCCAACGATCATTCAATCATTCATGGCAACCATCAAAGTTTAGAGTGCCACAGACTCAACAAATGAAGAATTGCACACACACAATTTGCATTGTGTTCCTGCATGGTCACCATCCAGTCACAAAGACTTTCCTTTAGGACTGCAAGTGGGTCTTTTCAACACACATTGGGGGCAATTTACTAAAACTGGAGTGTGCAAAATGTGGTGCAGCTCTGCATGGAAACCTATCAGCTTCCAGTTTTTTTTTTTTGGTCAAAGCTTAAAAATTGTAGAAGCTGAAGTTAGAAGCCAATTGGCTACCATGCACAGCTGCACCAGATTTTGAAACCTGCAGTTTTAGCAAATCAACCCCACTATGTAGGCATGGTCCACTATTATCACCAATGGAAAACCAGGCTTGAAAATTGTCATGCAGTCATCTCTGGAGGTCATGCATATAGACAGGACAATGGTTGCAAAGAGACAGCAAGGGATCAGCAACAAAAGTTACAAAGAAGAAAGAGGGAGGGAGGCAAGGCAGAAAACTGCATCCTTGCCTAGGTGAGGAATAAGGAAGTTGGGTCAAGTATTTGGTTTAAAAAAAAAAAAAAAAAAGTTATTTGCGACAAAAAAAAAAAAAAAAAAAAGGAAAAAAAAATCCAAAATGTGTAAAAAGGAAGGGTGTGGGGGGTCTAGAATTAAGCACCCTCTTAAAAGGAGAGTGAGGGTCTGCTTTATGTGAAAAACTCCCATGATGCAATGCAAGCTTCAGCGATGGCCAGTAATAAATGTAGGGCTAAAACTGAAAATTGACAAAGAGGCCATTCCAAAAGTTGAACAATGATACAAGCCAAAATGTGAATGGGATGATTGGAAACAACATATCCTTAAAAAATATCCTAAGTCAAACAAGTGCAATGATTATTCTGATTATACAAGCACTGTGGCTCTTCCAAGTCTGGTAAGGTTAAATCATATGAGAATTCTGTGGACTTGCCAAAGTTCTATACTGACGTCATGAGGCTGACAGAGGGAGAGGATGCAGCTGGAACAGAGTGCTGTGCTCAGGCCTAGCTTCTCAGTCAAGGTGCAGATAGTGATTTCTAAGAGTTTAGAAGCATCCACAAGTGGCTTCATAAGCAACGCCTTCCTGCTCTGGAAGCTGTATTACAGATGTTCAAATAATGCTCTGATCGAAGCGGCCATGATCCCTTAGCAGGAGCACACATTCTCCTTGTACTACTCATTGGGTGGAAAGAAATGGCACTCTGCATGTCTTCTCCGAGCGACATCCATCATCAGATGTCAAAGAATGGATCCCGGTTCTGTCATCCTTGCCTGTTTATGGGTTGTTTTCAGACAAGGGCTCATATTCATGGAACTTCATTAGGATATAACGTGCTATTCCCCCAATCCACATTGACACCGATGAGCCAGTCATAATAAATAGAAGCTTCATGCAAAAGAAAAGAAATACAAGGAGAATTTTGGCTGGTTCCTGATGAATCGGATGAAATTCAAGCCATGGATGGCCCTGTTAGAAGACCCTCACCCAACATCCTTCAATCCAGAAAAATGAAGGAGTCGGGCGGAAAACTTTTGGCTGAACTGCACACATCTACAGATGCAGCCACTGTTTAGATATTCTGACAGCCGCAGGGACCAGGAGAGCTTCCTCTTGAACATTCAGCAGGGGAGATTCCACATACTGAATATTTATTTTTTATTTTATTTATTTCAGGTACTTATATAGCGCCATCAATTTACGCAGCGCTTTACATATACATTGTACATTCACATCAGTCCCTACCCTCAAGGAGCTTACAATCTAAGGTCCCTAACTCACATTCATACATACTAGGGACAATTTAGACAGGATCCAATTAACCTACCAGCATGTCAGTGTGGGAGGAAACCGGAGTACCCGGAGGAAACCCACGCAGGCACAGGGAGAACATGCAAACTCCAGGCAGGTAGTGTCGTGGTTGGGATTCGAAACAGTGACCTTCTTACTGCTAGGCAAAAGTGCTATCCACTACACCACTGTGCCACCCGATATGAATGAGCTTAGGCAAGTTTGGATTCTAGTCTGAGCCCACTTGAACGATCGCATCAGGAAGCGGTCACCTGTTCTGGGTCGATTAGCGGCAAAGGCATTCCCCGTCCCACACATATGGGCAGGGGGGGGAATAGTATACATGCAGTATACATGCTAGGTGGAAAAATGTCTTAAACAGTCTGTGTGTCACTTCACACCAGAATGCAGCGATTCTCAGCATCCCAGAGCTGTGCAATATTATTATTGTATAAGTATATAAATAATATTGCACTTCTCCAGATGGTCCTGCATGTCACCAAGGGGGGGGGGTGGGGTGGAGCTGTGATTCAATAAAATGCATGCATCACCCCCTGCTGGGCAGCTCAAGATGCTGTTGCCCACACATCGGTTTAGTGTGTGGACAGCAGCGCTTTGGGCTGTGGACTACTGTGAGCAGACCCTAGTGCTAAAGAGAAATCTAAAGCCGTTCATACTTGGATAAAAAAAAAAAAATTTGGCTGCTTCAGCAGGGACTGGTCGAGATTCATGTACGTGCAGGCTGATTGCACCCAATTGATCGACTTGGGTACAACCAGCCTGTTCGATTTTTTTTACATTCGATTCCTGCCGACGGCTATAGCTGCTAGAAGTAATCATTATGTTCTGCTGGTCTAGAAGGCTCGCCACACCCACCTGCTGGCAGCACACAATAGAGCTGCGGGAGGCAATGTGTTAACGGGGCAATCAAGCAATTTTCTTCCACCCATGATGAAAGGAAAGTCGGCTGGTCAGCTTTTAGACACTGGGCCACAACATAACAAAACCTCTGTTCCATCAATTTCTATCTGGTTCAAAAAGGAAAATGTGCAAAAAACACATTATTGTAAACCGCAGCAGTGATACACATTTTAAAATTCAGAAATAATGGTATAATTTTCAAGAAGTAACAAGGTGTTATTTACACCACTGATAAATCTCCCACATGTAAAAATGGCCAAAGCACAGGACAGCAGAAACAGAAGTCCATACACACTATGCCAGTACAGGAGTGGCGGCCATGAATTTTGGAGGCGATCCTGCTGCCTGTGGAATGGGCTTCTTTTTTTGGCAACCAAACTGGGAATTCAAATAGGAATACCACACCCCAAACTTGGCTCAGGGCTGTGTTGTGACTCCACGCCAAGTGAATGGATCACATTTGATGGTACTGCAAGGCAACAAAGACGTGATGTGGAGTATAATTTTTTGCCATAGTTGGGGGGGGGGGGTAAAACCACTGCTCAAATTACCTATTTTTACTTTCCCACAGCCAGCCATGTCAACAAGCCCTTAATTTGCATTGCATTAGGAATCAAATTTGTTTGATTAGGCTGCAAGTGCACTAACATGGATTAAAAAGTGCACCATCAGCATTTTTGTTAAAACATAGCAACACCGGTCGTGTTTCAGTGTGCTGCATTGTGAGGATGTGTTGGGCTGCCATTGAAAATGAATAGCATTGCATATTCTTCACTACAACTTGTTGGTGTGAACAATCCCTGACCTAAGAGGTATAGAAAAGGTAAAGCTGAACACCATTCTTTCTTTCTTACATTTTAAAATATCTGTGGGGATTTCCAATCCTACCTACTGTAATCTTTTTTCATCTAGAAGGTAAGACATAAGGCCACCTCGGATGTTGCCAATTAGGAAACCGGATGAAGCCTATAGCCCCTTTACTTACAGCTGCTACAATTCAATTGTATTGTAGGACTGCACCTTACAGCGGACCTGTACTCAAGAGTGCATCTAAACTCAACAACAAATGAAAAAAATCTATTTCAGTTTACATTAGATGTGGTAGTGGAATTTGGTGTAATTTTTCAGTATTTCTTCATTTTCACCTGGTGATCCTGCCAGTATTATACTCTCCTAGAGTAACAACGCTCACACATCATACTAAAGAGAGGCAGAATTGTCACCCTTGGACAAGAGGTATGTTAGAACTGCAAAACATCTCCCTCTTCTGTATTCCACAAAGAGAGCTGGGAACAATGCTGCTGAAAGCATGGAGCACAGGAAGTCATCAGCTCACAAGATGTTTGGAAGGATTTAGACCCCTTTCACACTGAGGCGCTTTGCAGGTGCTATAGCGTTAAAAATAGCGCCTGCAAAGCGCCCTTAAACAGCGGCTCCATTCACTTCAGTGTGAAAGCCCTCGGGCTTCCACACTGGAGCGGTGTGCTGGCAGGGCGTCAAAAAAAGTCCTGCCAGCAGCTTCTTTGAAGAGGTGAACTCTCCGCTCCTAAAGCCCTCCTGCCCATTGAAAACAATGGGGCAGCGCTACTA
The DNA here is from genome assembly GCF_042186555.1 of Aquarana catesbeiana. Lineage (NCBI taxonomy): Eukaryota > Metazoa > Chordata > Amphibia > Anura > Ranidae > Aquarana > Aquarana catesbeiana. The sequence continues at coordinate 179,188,385 of NC_133327.1, read as the reverse complement.
TACTGCCAGCAAAGCGCCACTGCAGCGGCATTTTGCAGGCGGATTTAATCACTTTATCTGCTAGGACGACCATAAAGCGGTGCTAAAAATAGCGCCACTCTACCACTGATGCCCGGGGCAGCTCAGTGTGAAAGGGGTTTTTTTTGCACTTAAAGTGATTGTAAAGTCTCTTTGCAGTGGATTTGCACAGGGCAGCCCAGATCCTCCTCTTCTTGGGTCACTCTTCGGCTTTACTGGCCCCTCCCCTCCTGTCGAGTGCCCCCACAGCAAGCAGCTTGCTAAACGGGGACCTGAGCCTAGTCACAGCCCCGTGTCCATTCAGACACGGAGCCCCAGCTCGGCCCTGCACCCTCTCTTTCCTGATTGGCCAACTGACAGACAGCAGCAGGAGCCAATGGTGCTGCTGCTGTGTCTCAGCCAATCAGGAGGGAGAGTTTTGACGGCCAAGGCACTTATGGACATAGCTAGATTGAGATGGGGCTAAGGTAATAAATACAGCTCTGGTTGTGAGAGGTTTTAGTTTATAGCTGCTAGTGATGGAGTTGCAAAAGGTAGAAAACTGGGACCTTTAGCCATTAGTGCCAAAGAGCTAGGACTCTGAGGTTTTTAAAGCACAAATGTGGTAATTTCTGGCCAATGCAAAATAATAAAAAAAAAATATATTTTTATAATATATATATATTATAAAAAAGTTTTACAAGCATTTTCCACAAGACTTTGTATCAGTGCATAAGGCATTATGGACATGCATTTACATGCTTTAACATGCTGCTGAACATGGAGAAGCAATCCCTCCCACCCCATCAAGCTTGCCAAAATCTATGCAGCCATTAATGAACCAAAAAACTAAAGTATACTTAAGATGCATGTGTTTTTAAGCACAAAAGTATGTGCACCATTATTGATCGGGGTAAACAGACAATGGGAATACAGAAAGAGCCGAAGACAGGCTGCCCAGATTAGCACAAAGTTTTAATAAACAGAATATACGTGTGTTTCTAGATTGATGCATCTGCCTTGTATTAAAAAAGAGAAAAAAAATAAATAAATTGCAAACGTCCAAACAAAAACAAAAAATAAAATAAAAAAAACCCACACACAGACCTACGTCATCAGGATCCAATGTTGATGACAACACTGAGGCATGTCAGCCGTGTACCATGCAGTCGCAGCAGTTTCCGTGTTGAGGGAAAAGGCTAGGAGTGAGATCGAGCACGTTTCAAGAACTCGAGGAAGGCTCAAAGACCTCATGCCCTGAACACGCAGCTCTCCCCCTCACATCCTGCTGCTGAGCCCTTGTAATACTGTCCAATATGGTGGGAAAGCTGGAACTGGGGTGAGTAGGGGGCTTCAGTTTATTTATGTTATACAAAGAGTCAAAGGCTACATGATACAGCCTGGGGGAGGGATGGTCTGTTCCAGGTTTCTCCAATATCCGTATATATCCGAAACAAGCACACATCCAGTGGAAGGTAGGAAAAAAATTGACTACAGTGAGGAAAATAAATTATTTGATCCCCTGCAGATTTTGTACGTTTGTCCACTCACAAAAAATGAAGGATCTATACATTTTTATCATAGATTTTAAATGACAGACAGCAACCAAAAATTCCAGGAAAAAAAAAAAAAAAACAAACCACAGGATACAAATGTTATAAACTGAGTTGCAGTTCAGTGAGTAAAATAAGTATTTGATCCCCTACCAACCAACAATAATTCTGGCTCCCATAGACTGGCTAAATGATGTGCTCATGTGGTACACAGATTAGTCCTGTCAACTTAAGGTGCACCCAAAGATAACCCGTTATGTGTATAAAAAAAAAAAAAAAAAAAAAAAAAAAAAAAAAAAAAGACACTTGTCCACAGAATCTCTCTACCATTCAAACCTCACCATTATGGGCAACAACAAAGAGCTGTCAAAGGATGTTGAGGACAAGATTGTAGACCTGCACAAGGCTGGAATGCGCTACAAGACCGTCAGCAAAAACTGTTGGAGCGATTATTCGCAAATGGAAGAAATACAAAATAACCAGCAATCGCCTTTGGTCTGGAGCTTCATGCAAGATAATTGCCTCATTGGGTAAGGATGATCATGAGAAAAGTGAGGGATCAGCCCAGAACTACACAAGAGGAGCTTGAGAATGATCTCAAGGCAGTAGGGACCAAAGTCACCGACAAACCACTGGTAACACAATACGCCGTTATGGATTGAAATCCTGCAGCGCCCGCAAGGTCCTCCTCCTCAGGAAGGCACATGTACAGGCCCGTCTAACGTTTGCCAATGAACATCTAAATGATTCAGAGAAGGATTGGGAGTAAGTACTGTGGTCAGATGAGACCAAAATTGAGCTCTTTGGCATGAACGCAACTCGCCATGTTTGGAGGAAGAAAAATTCTGGCTACGACCCCAAGAACACCATCCCTACAGTCAAGCACGGAGGTGGAAACCTTATGCTTTGGGGCAGTTTCTCTGGTAAAGGTACAGGCTGACTTTGCTACATTGAGGGGGCCAATGGACCAGGCCATGTACTGTAAAATCTTGGATAAGAACCTTCTTCCCTCAGCCAGAACACTGAAGATGGGTCGTGGATGGGTCTTCCAGCATGACAAGAACCCAAAACATACCGCCAAAGGCAACAAATGAGTGGCTCAAGAAGAAGCACATTAAAAAGGTAATGGGTGGCCTAGCCAGTCTCCAGACCTTAATCCTATAGAAAACTTCGAGTTGCCAAGTGACAGCCAAGAAATCTTAAGGCTTTAGAGAAGATCTGTAAAGAAAAGTGGACCAAAATCCCTCCTGAGATGTGTGCAAACCTGGTAACCAACTACAAGAAACGTCTTACCTCTGTGCTTGCCAACAAGGGTTTCTCCACCAAGTACCAAATTATGTTTTGCTTGGGGATCAAATACTTATTTTAGTCAACTCCAATTTATAACATTTGTATCATGTGTTTTTTTCTGGGATTTTTGGTTGATACTCTGTCTCTAATATTTAAAAAGAGGAGGCCCGGTTAAAAATTTTTTTTTAAAAGTCAGCAGCTACAAACACTGTAGTTGCTGACTTTTAACAAGCACACTTACCCGTCCAGGGTGCCCGCTATGTCGGCCGCCTGAGGCTGATTCGTCCATCGGATCCCAGCGCTGCCATTCGAAGTAAGGGAAACAGGCAGTGGAGCCTTGCGTTTCCCACTGCGCATGCACGAGTCGCTTTATGAATGGCCGGCTGTGTTCTGGGACACATACAGTTCCCAGGACACACCGCGCCAACTACCCTATAAGACAACGCGAGGAGAAGACTGAAGATCACCGCAGGATAGGAAGTGGCAGATTAGGGCGATCTGCCTAGCAACAGCCATGTCTGGTAAGTAAAAAAAAAAATATTTATTTTTCCTAATTTTTTTTTTCCACATTTTTAGGAGCATTTTAATGCTATTTTTTTTTTTAGGGTGGACCTCCGCTTTAAAATACACCTAAGATAAAAATTACAGACCCTTCATTTTTTTGCAGGTGGCCAAACGTACAAAATTGGCAGGGTATCATTCTCCCCCCCCCCCCCCTCCCGTATTAGGCTACCTTCACACTGCTCTGTTTAAAAAACACAGTAACAACTGCAGGTGCGTTTTTGCTGCTTTTTAATGAATTTTCATTTCATTTAAATGGGGAGGTGCATGTTGGTGCGGTTTTTGTACCCCTCCAAAAAAATGCAGCAAGCAAGACTGTAAAAAATGCAACGCACCCACGACTGATCAGTGTGAAGAGTTCCATAGGGTTTTAATGGTCATGCTTTTTTTCTTCTGCTTTTTTTAACACAAAAACGGAAGATAAACTGATCAGTATGAAAGCAGCCTTAAACTACACAGGCAGTGGGTAGAGAATTAAGGACACAAACTACATGTGACAAGTTCATATCCCATGTCTACTTTATGTAATTGACATCAAGATTGCAGGGAAAACACCGGATTGCGTGGTTTCCGAAAGCATGGTTTATTCTGCCAAATATCTTTATGATAAACAGCAGCCAAAAATCTTGCAGCAAGTGTTTACTGGTAAGAAGTAATATTCCACCATTATCTCATAAATGGAACAGCCCTTTTTAAACAGATCACATTAAATTTTGTATCATCTACAGTAAATGACATCATGTGGTGAGTCTTCTCACTGTAACTAGATAATGTGGCACTGATAAACATCCTATCTCACTGATGTGACTCAATCACCATGAGGGGTAGGGCCTGGGAAGTTCTGAGCAAAATCTTCATCCTAAAATACTATCCTGAGTGATAGTACACACTATGCTACCACCATTGTAAGCGTACAGCTGAATTGTTACTAAAATCAGAACGCTGGCAAAAGGAAAAGTACAGCTGGGCTTATTCAAAATGTTATGTCTCGTTTCTGCAATATCCTTCTTATTAAAATATGGCTGCCAGAGATCATTAGCAGTTAGCCATGTCAGCCAACATATGAGTTGCCCAAGAGCAAACACCTGCATAGAATCAAGAGCGAATGCTTACCATAATTAGCTGGCAAGTCCTCCTTCGCATGCCACTTATTTCACTTTTTTAGGGCTCAAGTCGATCAGCATACTCACCAAACACCGCCATCTCCATCTGAATGCAGTGCTGCATGCATTGAAATGGGAACCATAGTGTTTAGCAAGAAAATGGTGTGCATGATCTGCTTTGTCTGCAATTTAAATGTACTTCAATAGATTATACTGCACCCAAAGAAAAGGAACACAAAAAAAAAAAAAAAAAAAAAAAGGAAGGAGTTACACGCAGCCCTCAAACTCTTATGCCCTGTACACACGGGTGGACTTACCGGCAACAAAGGTCCGACAGTCTTTCCGACGGACTTCCGATGAACCTTCTAACAAACGGACTTGCCTACACACGATCACACCAAAGTCCGATGGATTCGTACGTGATGACGTATGACCGGACTAAAATAAGGAAGTTGATAGCCAGTAGTCAATAGCTGCCCTAGCGTCGGTTTTCATCCGTCGGACTAGCATACAGACGAGCGTCCGTAGGACAAATCTGAAACATGTTCCAAATCTAAAGTCCAACAGATTTTCGACCGAGAAAGTCCGCTGCAGGTCCGATGGAGCCCACGCACGGTCGGATTGTCCACTGGATTCGGTCCGTCGGACCAGTCCGGTCGTGTGTACGTGGCATTATTTACACTACTCCAACTGGAGAGTGAATGAGAAATTGCTGACCTGCTTTTGATGCATGTTTGAGCCCACGCTCACATTGGGCCGACATGTCAAATCGCATGCCAATTTGGCGGCTATTGCCGGCAATAGCACCGTCCAAATTGGTGCGACACCGCACAGATTCCCAAATGTAGTTCCTGTACTACTTTGGGGGCGATTTGAAAAAACCTCTGTGCATGAACCCGCACAGATGTCTGTCAAATCGCCCCCGAAGTCGGACTGCATTGCCGGTTTTAACTTGTGGGAGTTCAGATTTATAACCTGCATCAGTGTGAACCAGGGCTGAGGCCTCATGCACACTGGACATTTGACGCTGCTCTTTAGAGGCACCTGGTGGGTTTTTTTTTGTTTGTTTTTTATTGCCTCTAAACACCCCTGTATGTTACCCATAGGTGCTTAGAGGAGTTTAGAGGCAGAAAAAAAAAACCCCACTGCCAGTGCATTCAGAGCGGCAGAGTTTTGGCAGGAAAAAAAAAAACACCACAAAAGCACGAGTTGACACATTTAAAAACGCATGTTAATGTATCTAAACGCCTGTTAATGCTAGGCACGTTTAGCAACGGAGGAGGAAGAGGGAGCCGAGCGGTGACGTTAACAATCGTGGCTCCTGCAAGCGGGAACAGGATACCTGACAGGTATCCGCTACCCCCCAACCCCCCGGGTCTGCCATCAGGCCTTACCGCACCAACTGTCACCCCTGTCCAACAAAAGCATCATTATTGGTCACAGAGCCACCATCAAAAAGGACAGAGGAGGCAGTCGGCAGGACAGACTTCCTTTCAAGTAAAACTAGTTTCAGTGGCAAACAGAAGACTTTTCTAAAATACTAAAAAGTAAGATGGTGGTATCGCCATACTGAGGACAAGTAACAGAATGTGTTTTGGGGTGCAGTTGCAAGCAGGCCTATGCTGTGTGTAAGAAATACCTTCTTAATATGACATTTCTGAGAAACAAAATGCTGTGAAAAAATAAAACAAATACATTTTCTTCATTTTCTAAAGAATTGTGGGGAAAAAAAAAAATTACAACTTCAAGAAACTCGCCATGCCCCTACTAAATATCTTGGACTGTCTCCTTTCCAAAAAGAGGTCATTTGGGTGATATTCGTACTGTCCTGGCATGTTAGTGCCTCAAGAAGTGAGTCAGTACATCAGGTGTAATCAATTTTCAAAGATTGGCACCATAGCTTGTGGACACTAACTTTCACACAGACCAAAATAATATACATTGATTTGGGTTATTTTTACAAAAGAAATGTAGCAATATAAAATTATTTTGGTAAAAATGTATGAAGAAAAATTACTAATTTGCAAAATTACATAACAAATTAAGAAAAACTAATTTTTCTTTTCAAAATTTTCGTACTTTTCATTTGTAGCGCAAAAAAACAAAAAAACCCAGTGGCCATTAAATACCACCAAAAGAAAGCTCTATTTGTGTGGAAAAAAAAAAAAGATACAAATTTCAAAATGGGTACAGTGTTGCAAAACTAAGTTATCGTTCAAATGCGCAAGTATTAATGTGGTTAAAGAGGAAGTAACTTGTTGAATGAAATGGCTGACAGGCAGGGTATTTATGACAAAACGGACCCCATTGGTCTCTTCTGCCATAAATGCATCCTTCTGCCCATCAGCTGTCATGTTCACTGAGCCGCGCATGTGCGGCGAACATTTACAGCCCCATCCATGCAGATGTGACTCCTGTGCGCATGCACGGCATCATCGCGGCCTGGCCTATCACATGGCTGAAGGGACAGGACCTGGAAGGAAGATGGAGCCGGTGGGGGCACACCAGATGGGTCCCAGCGCTGCTCTGGAGAACACCATATGACAAGTGAGTCTGCCATAATGTACTAATATGCTGTGCATACTAGTACATTATGGCATAGCCCACCTGGGGAATCTCATAGAAAAAAATTTTTGCGGACTTTACTACTGCTTCAAAAGTGTGTTCCTGTCCCACTCCACCCAGAATGGCAAAATCTCACATAGAACTATTTAATAGATGCAGAGCACATTCTTTAGAGCAGGGGTCTCAAACTGGCAGCCCTCCAGCTGTTGCGATACTACAAGTCCCATGAGGCATTGCAAGGCTGAAGGTTACAAGCATGATTCCCACAGCCAGAGGAATGATGGGACTTGTAGTTTCGCAACAGCTGGAGGGCCGCTAGTTTGAGACCCCTGCTTTAGAGAATATTCCCAAAACAGCCGGCCTAGCTTAAACATGGGAAACTAGAGTAAGTCAATGAAATGCCCAGCCTTGCTATGAGCTCAATGTTGGTCTGAAGTCCGCTCTTTGCGGACGTCACAGGAATCAGTCCAGGCACCGCGTCATCCTGACAATGTGAGTCTGGACCTGCCACCAGTCTGATACCAGTGTCAGACTCTCAGCAGCACGCTGACAGTCGCTCGGTTCTCAGTGTACAGGCAAGAGGGGACAGATGCAGTATCCACCTAGGCAAGTATGATACTGAAAAAAACAAATTCCCTTACTTCTCTTTTAATAGTAGCATAAAACAGTGTCAATTCCCATAATATTAAACATCCTGTGTTCTGATCACATACTTGTGTGGCAAAGGATCACTAACTGTATCCAGTTAGAGAACTGACCACGGTGTGCTCTCCTGCTTAGTGTGGTCAGTTTTTAATAGGAAAGCAGAGGGACTGGCAGGAACACCAGGGATTTCACACAAAGGAAGCAATACAAAGAACTGAATACTTTTTCATACAAGTACATGGTACAGCAGGCATATATCAGGAATATGACATTTTAGGTTTACATACTCTTTAAGCACAGAATGGTTGATCCCAGCACAGAGACGAGGCTGCACATTAAGCCAGGTGTACGCTCACTGTAGGGATGCCTCTACCAATGTGCTTTAATACTTGCAAAATGAAAACTTTCAGAAAGGAGATGTTTACTCCACAGATTGGGCAGGGTTATGTACCATCTGTGCCATGAGAATTGTATCTTGGGTAACATGGGACAGAAATAAGATGCACTCAATGCCAAAAACCCATTTGAGGTAAACTTATGATCTGCGTAAGACAAGAGATTAGTAAAATTACAAGGAAAAAAAACTAAATACAGAACAGATGTGCAGAGTGTGGAGCAGATCTTATAATCTAGTATTGGGAAGGCTTCTGGCACCCTGGAGTATAACATAAGGCAGTGCAATGTGTTCTGTGGATTACATTCCCAGACAAAGTAGTCAATTCCTGCGAGAGGGATGGTTATTACTCACGTGGGAAATTATACATGAAGCACGCCTGTGCCGATATGATCCACTCCGCTCGTGTCTCACAGAAAATGGCTATGTTCGACCGGGGCTTCTGGTCCAGCGCAGCAAGCCCACTTCCAAAATGAGAGGCGGCTAAGTAAGCCTCATCGTAAGTCATCCAGTTGTACTTTCCCAAGATAACCTGGTAAAGATAAGGAAAATCGACATAAGCATTAAGTGCGGGTCTCTTGCATTCATTTTTTATTTTTATTAATCTCTGACATACTTTGCGGTTGTCGGCTTGTAGTTCGCAAACTTCTTAATAGAAGCACCGTGGTAGTTCATGGATTCTTCCTGTCAGATTGTATCGGCTTGCCCTTACGTGATGTATGAGCAAAACAGATACACTGACAGATCTGCAGAAGACCTGCATGGCACCAGCAATGCTTTAAAGTGACAATAAAGGTTCAGGGTTTTAAAAAAAAAAAAAAAAAAACACACATGTCATACCGTCACTTGCAGCTAGTTTTTCACAGAGAGCCCCTGAACCTGCTCTTCTGGGGTCCCTCGGCGGCTCCTCCCCACCTCAGATAACCCCCTGGAAAAGGCGCTCTCCCGGGGGGGTTACCTTGCAGGCGCGCTCCCGAGTCCAGCATTCAGTGTCCATAGAGGCCAAATGCAGGACTTGGCCCCCCCTCCCCCAGGTCATTGGATTTGATTGACAGCAGTGGGAGCCAATGGTTGCTATCAATCTATCCAATCAAGAGCCGAGAACCCCCTGCAGAGAGAGAGCGCATTCCCGTGGGACAAGTTCGAGGGTTCAGGTAAGTAAAATGGGGGGGGCTGGTCACAGACAGTTGTTTTTTTCACGTTAATGCATAGGAAGCATAAAAAATAAAAATGCACTTTTTTTTTTAACCTGACTTTTCTAAAAGTTAACTTTACTATGTAACTATGGGAATGGTAGTTTCTGAACAACCGGAGGGCCGTAGTTTGGAGACCCCTGCTTTAACGCATTAAAATACAATACTCACCTTAGCTCCAGCGATGCGGCATCCTCCAGCTACCCCTCCGGCCGCTGACATCTTCAGGTGGCCAGCTTCTGGGTCCCGATCACCGGCTGGGGATGACATCACTGCCACGCATGTGCAGGAATTCAGTCAGATTTGGCATTGCCGAACTACTTGTACAGTGAGCTGGGCAGACAGGCAAGCAAGTAGTTTTAATGCAGAAAAAACAAAGCATGTCTCTTCTCTATTAAAAATCCTGCCTGTTCGTCCATTATAATTACTTAGCCTAAAGTTCCACTCTAAAGGTAAAGACCTTACCACTTTAATATTAAATGGAATTTTTTTCTTAGAAAGGAGAAGAAACCCAGTGCACTTCATTTTAATTTCCAAACTGAGGTTGCTTGGACAAAGGGTGATCAGACTACTCCCCTAAAAGAGAAATAATGTGGAACTTGCACCCATGCATCCTACAGTACATCCGATTCTACCATTTATTTTTTATACCTGGACTGAAACATTACAAATGAACTAGTCGGTAAGGGACAAATTTCAAATTAGGGACTGCTTGATATAGCCCAGGATTTTCAAATTTTACTGTGGCAATAGATTTAGTAATTATAATGTCTATTACATAAAATCATAAAATACACGATTATTTTGGAAGACTAATAAAATGCAGCAGAATTAAGGAAGAGAGTGTGGGAAATCAGCTATTAAATTCTATCAAATGCAGCAGTAAACCAAGCATCATTAGTATTGGGGGCAAGGTGTGGTGAGTCATGTAAACCATATTCATCAGTTCATAATAACAAGGATGACTTGAGCAGGGAAAGTTTCAAGCGGCCACAAAATGTACTTTGCTAGGGTATACATAAACAAAAAAATATATATAATGAGATCATCTTCAAGGATTACAGAGAAAGTGACCACAAAAATGAAGCTTTATACATTGCAAAAGACCAACACTGCCCTTCAGTGGTCATATGCAAAACTGCAAAGAGTTTTACCAATGCTCTATATTCGGGGGCTGAACGCTTATGTTTGGTTCTTGGCCTCCGTCTGATAGGGAGAATGATCCTGAGGCAGATGGGTAAGAAAATGGGAGGAAAAGGAGTGCATCAATATCAACAGTGCTCCTTTTCTATTTAAGAACTTGCTGAAATGCAGCTAGGCCTGATCAGCAAAGGTGTATTATATTGGCACTGAGCACTATATTTTGTTATACATACTATTATGATACACATGTTGATGTTTGTATACATGCATATTAGTAGTATATAGGCGCAGCGCTGAGTTTAAAATTCTTTTGTCACTTTTTCTGCAGTACTTACCTTTCACTACAGCGGCAGCCCTATTACACACCATTTATTTTATTTCCACAGCGCAGGTCTTTAAATTACAATATTTTGCTGATCAGCAAAGGGCTTGTCACACAATTACCATGAGGGTGGAGGCCAAAATTGCCATATTTTTACCAGTTAGCAGGAAAGCTGTAAACGAGTGCCAATGCTTTAGTTAAACTGGTCTACATTTTTTTGGTATTTAACTTAAAGTTAAAAGTGTATCTATGGTCAAAACGTAAAATCTTATATTGATTTTTACATTGAATGTCAATTATTTCTAGTCTACTCCTATTTATCTGACAGCAAAAAAAAAAAAAAAAAAAAAAAAAACACACACCAGCAGACAGCTCAAGGGACATAACTTACAGTCAGAAGGATGTGTCCCTTGTGTTGACCTGTCTTTTAGCCGAAAGCCTCCATCTATGTCACGCCACTGCCGTAATCTTCTGGTGTGGCAAGGGTTAACACAACTAAGGGGTTATTACAGGCTCTCATCAAGAGAGCCAGACTATGTCCACCCTTTCCGTCCAGCTGCTCATATCAGACGCCATACTATAGCTTTTATGAATGAAACACAATCTATGAATGGAGGGGGCAAACCTATCAATCATTCACCCAACCTCCATGCTTAGATCCTGTTACTATCATAGCAGCTGTAGTATAACTTCTATGATTGAAGGAGCTCAGAGGAAAGGGCAGGCATAGTCAGGCTCTCTTGACGAGAGCCTGTGGCAGCCTCTTAGACCGCTTTCACACTTGGGACTGCAAAGTTGCATGACAAGTCGTGTTTCATGATTTCCAATGAGTACCGTTCATATCTGTGTGACTTCAAAGTAGTCCCTGCACTACTTTGGTCCGACTTTGGTGTGACTTGAGGTCCACAGACCTCAAGATAAAACACAGGCATTGCTTCAAGTCGCGTCAAAAAGCGAACCAAAAGAATAAAGATAAATAAATAGCACAACTTTCAGGTTGCACGAGTGTGAAAGGGGCCTTAATTGTAATAACCCCTGCAGCACCAGAAGATTAAGAGGCATCTGCACAAGGGACACATCCTACTGTCTGGAAGTTGTGTCCCTTGTGTTGTCAATTTTGTGTGTGTGTGTGTGTGTGTGTGTGTGTGTGTGTGTGTGTGTGTGTGTGTGGGGGGCTACACTTAGGCTTTAATCATCTTGAAGTATGGGATTTTATCTTTTGCAGAATCCTCCCAAATGACTTCCCTGAATTCTATGACATGTATTCACTATGTCCTGTCAATGAGCACTGCTGTGTCACATTTCACAGAGCCTGCCTCGTGAATTACAGAGGTGCTGAAGAGAAGGAAGAGTTTCAGGAGGTGGAGCCCATACAGGAATCACTGCAGGCAAGGTACCATGGGAAATGTAGTCCTTAGAAATCAAAAAGTAAAATCAAAAAGGAATGAGCAAAGAAGTGATGACCAGCAAACAGGCAGGCAACACTCACAACTTAAAAACAAACAATTTTCGAGTAAGCTTATATTGGATTGTCAAAATTAAACTATGGTTTGTATTGCTATTACAATGCTGATATTATGCAATTAAAGCGTATGGCACGAATTTAGATTACCTTTAAAATAGATTTAATTTGACTTTTTACAACTTATTTAATACTTCAAAGTCTTTATGACACCAAATAAAATTTTAAAGTAGTCATTTATTGTTGCAAAGGTATTCACCTCCTTGAATCAAACATCAGTTAGTTCATCAAGCTAACCACAAAGGTTTCTGAAAACTGTTGGCTTGTAGCTGCACAATGTAGAAGCAGCTTAAAAGGAAATTTCTAGGGTTGCAAAAAACACACACCACACAACAACACACACACACTGTACATACTCACCTCTATGTTGCATTGTCAGTGTGATACTGCAGCTGTGCCCACAGACTAAGAATTAGAACTGAGTGATCACAAGACCACTGATCTCCCATCAGCTTTGAAAAGAGAGTGAAGACTGTCAGTTACCTCTTTCTGCTTTGTCCCTCCAGGCAGGTGGTTAAAACCAGACAATCATTCCAAAACCTGGAGTGACTCTGACATAAGCCAAACATTGGGTGGTCACAGCTGATTCTGGATCAAAGGAGAGTACAAGTGCACTCTTGTGACCCACAAGAGAAGTATGGCCAAAAAAGCTTTGGTCATACTTCTCTTAAGTAAAACTTTGTACGCATGGGCAATCAATACTTAAAAGAGAAGCTCCAGGCAAAGCTGGTAAATTTTTTTTTATATATAAAAAGTGATTATCCTATTCAGGAAGTTTGCTAAAATCATTAATTCCATGTAAATATTTGGAAGTTCTCACTTTCTGGTTTCCTGTGTTGGTCCAATTTTATCTGTGCAGAAAAAGAAGCCATGGGCGCTGTATTTTGAGTACTGGACCTGTTGCTCCACCCTGCAGGCCATTAAAATCTCATGCATTTGTGCAAGCCTTAGGCACAGCACTTTTAGCCCTTTTGCGTACATGTTACTATTAGCAGTGGCAGCGAACGCCTACACAAAGGCTGGAAGCGCATACGCAGTAAGGGTGCAGTGTGGCAATAAATGCGCAATACAAACTGGTGGTTCTTGGATGCACACATCGTCCCATCATCTCCCATCTCTGCCCTCCTTGTGTGAAAAACTTATGGTTAAAAAAAAAAAAAATTTAAAAAAACAAAACCTGCCAACTCCTGGGATTAGCGATGATAAAATCCCAGGAGTCAGTGGGACTACAGTCATTCACCTAGGTGACTGATGTAGATAATGACCAGAGCTACTGTAATCCCTTGATATTTATTGAGTGGGAGACAAGTCCTTTAGCTTCAATTTCACTGAATGTCCACTTTAAATCAAAAGCATATGATTAAAAGAAAAGTACACACAGGGATTACATTTGACCTTTTACAATAAAGTTCAGGCTTTACCCCAACACATTTGTGTTCACGCACCTTTTTAAAGACTTTTCCATTCGGCTGGATTTCATCTTCCTCATTTAGCACCTCTCTGGTTCCCAAGCATCCTTTGTCTTTGAAAAGGTCTGTAGCGTGCTTAAAGACCTTGTCAAGGGTATCACAGCCTGGGTACAGTGAGGAGGCAAGACTCTGGAAGCTATCCACTGAGCGGAAGGGGCTGTTCGGATCCTCACTGGCAGGTTTGGCTTTTATTCGTCTAGCAAGTCTCTGCCTCTCTCGTGCTCTGGACAGCAAGAACCATGGAACAAATGAAATAACGCCATAAAGCCACATAAAAAAGTGCAAAATGGAGAGCAGCACTGGATTCATGTCTTCTTTTATCTGCATTTTGGATACTGGGAAAGATGAAGATTGTATCTAAGAAACCTGAAAAAAACAAAAACAAAAAAAACCTTGTTAGGAGAGAACAGGAACTGTATAGGTGTTTGTATTTTCTGAGTTGAAAACTTCGAACATTTTTGCTTACATCCCATTAGCGAGATCACACACACACACACAAAAATAAATAAAAATTTGATAAGGGTAATTCTTTCCAACATCATTTTAGGGTGTGAAACTAGTACCATATTGAAAAAGGAAATAATTTAATTTTATCTTACAGGTTCACAGACAGCCCACACCCACCCACCAGCCCCTTCACCTACAAGTGTCAGATAGAAGCAATGTTACAAGTCCTGCAAAATATCAAAATATGGAGCTAACCTCAGACAAGACACACAATTTATTATTTTCTATTACAGGTGCAGCTACCTACCTTTTTTTTTTTTTTTTTTAATTATTATTTTTTTTTTTTTTTATTAAATTGTAGAGAACGGGAGTCATTTTAAACATTGGATTACTGAAAAAAAGACTACTGAATTAGGAGGTTGAGCGTTGCTCTGAAAAGCTTGACAAAATAAAGTTATTAATCTTAAAGTTCTAAATTTACAAAAGAAAAAGCTGAGACTTTTTTATGCAGCGATTACTTCTGATGTATCCACTATACTGCCAACAGACAAAATAAGGGATTCTCCCGTTCTGACCACTGCAGACCTTACACGTGTAATACTACCAGTCGGACTGCGGGCTGTGCTGCATACGTGGCAAATACATCAACACACAATCCAGTCCAATCAATGAGAAGATTGAATGAACAATAAAAAAAAAAAAAAACTTAAAGCCCAGACTTTTTACGCTGAACTTTTCTTTTTTTTTTTTTTATAGACCGCACAACAGATTAAACATTTTTTTAAGCAAATGTCTTTTGTATAACACTGAATTCATTGTGTTCCCAGCAAAGGTATTTGTGAACATAAGATTAATATTCTATTAAAGTGGTTGTAAAGGCTGAAGGTATTTTACCTTCATGCATACTATGCACGGAGGAAAAAAAAACAACTGGTATGTGACACTGATGAGGAGGCACTGATTGGCAGCACTAGTGGGACGGCACTGATAATCAGTGCCGATTATCAGTGTAGATGTCCCTTTTAGAGAAGCCAGTTATCGTCTCTTCTCTCCTCTTGCTGACAGGAGTGCCAATAACAGGCATCTATTTACCTCTGTGATCAGCTGTGATTGGGCACAGCTGATCACATGGTTAAAAAGCCGCCGATTGGCTCTTTACCTCAATCTGTGATCAGCAGACGGCATCCCAGAACTAGACGACAGCGCTGTAGTCGTCATTCGGGTATAGCGTGCTCAGCAAGTGGTTAATATCACCCTGGTCAGGTCTGCATGTCAGTATTTCAGGTGGTTCAGGACCAAAGGAAAAAAAAAAAAAAACCCACACACACAGAACACTGGAAAAGACTTCCATTTTTCCCCAAACCCAAACATGATGAATCAGATGTAGCCGGATGTAAAATACACACACGTCCATTTACATCTGCCAGTCCATAGATCCAACACAGGTCTACCACCGTCTGCTGTCAGAATGCAAGAAAAGAAAACTAAACAGGAATGACCGACAGTGCCATCTGTCTCATTCGGTTCCAATTCAGCCAGAGATCTACTCACAGATGTCCTGCCACATGGAGCAGGGCATGCCTGTGTGAAAGGACCCTTAACTGCCAGGTCCGTACATTGTACAGACCTACAGAACTGCCTGCAGGAACACCTGTGCATCCCCGTGCGGGTAAACATGGCCCTCCATGGGCGTACACCTTAGTTTGCCACATGTGAATGATGCTTTAGTAGTAATTTAGCAAGTTATGTTGCGTTTTCGTGCACCATTAATGATTTTAGTGTATTTTTAGTGAAAATGGCGATATGATGAACATTTGCGCAATTATTGTGGGGCCAAAATAAAAAAAAAATCAGTAGTTTTTTTTTTATTCTACAGGTCATGTGCTTTCAGAAAAGGTCTAGTTTGAAGGGTTATTTCAAATTCTGAAAGCTGTAAGTGGAAAATGGTAACCTCCGGATTTTTAGAGTAAAGTGTTTTTATTTACAGTTTTGCGTACCTTCAGTTTTCACCATTTCACAAAAAAGGTGCAATAAAAAAAAAAAATAAATAAATAAAAAGAAAGGATTTACAAAATTTGAAAATGTATAAACTTAATAGAGTTATAACCTTTATATTTACTAGGAATTTAACAGAAATTTGGTACAATTTGCCATGTATGAATCCATCATTAAATGAGGTTAGTGTATTTTTAGCAAAAATTTTATTTTGATAAACATTTGCGCAAATATCACAGTGCCTTAAAAATCAGTAGCACCTTCTTTTTATTCTATCAGCCATGTGCAGAAAGCGTATGGTTGGGGGGGGGGGGGGGTCTTTTATAAACTCTAAAAGCTGTAAGTGAAAAAAGAAGACCTCCACAGTGAGAAATTGAGTATGTCCGATGGTCACCATTTCTCAAAAAGGAGCAATTTAAAAATTACAAATATTTGTTATTTATTATTCCAGTACAGGTTGAGCTTTTATATTTAGTTGGAATTTAAATTTGCTGTGTTTATATCTACTTAAAATGATTTTAGAGAATTTTTAGCACAAATATCATGGGACCTTAAAAATCAGTAGCACCTTCTTTTTAATCTACTGGTCCTATGCTTTCAGAAAATATATGGTTTGGGGGGGGTCTTAAACTCTGAAAGCTGTAAGGGAACAATGAAAACTTTCAGAATTTGAGAGAAATGTGGTTATTTACATTTTTTGCATACGTTCAGTTTTCACCAATTTTGCAAAAAAGGCGTAAATTTAAAAAATTATAAATATTTGTTATTTATTAACTCAATACAGGTTAAGCTTTTATATTTAGTAGGAATTTTGTAAAAATGTGCAGTGTTTTTATCTGCCAATAATGATTTTAGTGCATTTTTAAACGTAAATATTGTTTTGATAAAAATTTGCACAAATATCGTGCCCTAAAAAATCAGTAGCACCTAGTTTATATTCTACTGGTCATATGCTTTCAGAAAATATATGGTTGGGGGGGGTCTTTAACAAACTCTGAAAGTTATAAGGGAAAATTAAAGCAAAAGAAAAGTTGCAAAAATGTCCTGGCCACCTGAGTTTAAAAATGGAGTGCAGGGCCTGGCAGAGAAAGGGTTACCTGATTACTGACCTCACTCAAACCTAGCAGAGACATAAATTCACTCCAGTCATGGGCTTGTTCACACGAGGCCACTGGTGTGCACTGTGGAGTGCACAGTGCTGATTACAGACCATTACCTACTAGTTACTTTTTTTTTTCTGAATACCGGTCTCTGCATTTTCTGTCAGATACAATTACACAGGTCCCATGGCTACTTAAACCAAAGAATCTATTAATTCTGATGCCTTTATTTACAATAATGTAAATTGCTCATAATGTGTCACATGCTTTGAGGTTAAAACCTTGTGGCTTCACTTCCTGGTTCCCTACTGCGCATGCGCAACTTGCCCTGCGCTGTCCCTGCTGTTTTATGGGACCCGTGTGTCTCCCAGAAGACAGCGGGAGGTGCGGGAAGTGGCATAGATACCCATGGGTGGCTCGGGTATCTGTGCCCGGAAGTGGGAGAAAAATACCTGTAGTAGACAGGTATCTGCTCCCCCCTCCCCCCTAAAAGGTGCCAAAAGTGACACCGAAAGTTCTATTTTTGGGTGGAACTCCGCTTTAATGATGTAATCGATTCCTTATTTGTAAGTTTTATATATCTATGGAGTCATGATTATTCTATGCATGTTCCTGCCTGAGGAAGGGTGTTAACATTTCAGCCAGAAACTATCACAGATAGAACTTTCAGATTTTGCAATAGTGTTTATTTATGAGACAGAGACATATCTATCTAGCTATTGGGATGGCCTGATTGCAGTGCACTAGAAGATGCCTTTCATCTGTTTACTGATGCTTATCTCACCTGTAGAATATGCGTAAAAGCAGCTGCTGTTCAAAATAAATGGAAAATGTGCGCACAATCTATTGCGCAAACAGCGCAGAGACTGCGGACGTGGTACAGGAGATGGTCAGAGACTGCGGACGTGGTACAGGAGATGGTCAGAGACTGCGGACGTGGTACAGGAGATGGTCAGAGACTGCGGACGTGGTACAGGAGATGGTCAGAGACTGCGGACACGGTACAGGAGATGGTCAGAGACTGCGGACACGGTACAGGAGATGGTCAGACTGCGGACACGGTACAGGAGATGGTCAGAGACTGCGGACACGGTACAGGAGATGGTCAGAGACTGCGGACACGGTACAGGAGATGGTCAGAGACTGCGGACACGGTACAGGAGATGGTCAGAGACTGCGGACACGGTACAGGAGATGGTCAGAGACTGCGGACACGGTACAGGAGATGGTCAGAGACTGCGGACACGGTACAGGAGATGGTCAGAGACTGCGGACACGGTACAGGAGATGGTCAGAGACTGCGGACACGGTACAGGAGATGGTCAGAGACTGCGGACACGGTACAGGAGATGGTCAGAGACTGCGGACACGGTACAGGAGATGGTCAGAGACTGCAGACACGGTACAGGAGATGGTCAGAGACTGCAGACACGGTACAGGAGATGGTCAGAGACTGCAGACACGGTACAGGAGATGGTCAGAGACTGCAGACACGGTACAGGAGATGGTCAGAGACTGCAGACACGGTACAGGAGATGGTCAGAGACTGCAGACACGGTACAGGAGATGGTCAGAGACTGCAGACACGGTACAGGAGATGGTCAGAGACTGCAGACACGGTACAGGAGATGGTCAGAGACTGCACACACATTACAGGAGATGGTCAGACACTGGGGACATGGTACAGGAGATCAATGCAGCCTGCCAGTGCCCATCATGTACAGTCTGCCAGAGCCCATTTTCTGCAGCCTGCCAGTGCCCATCATGTACAGCCTCCACAGTGCCTGGTAAAGAGATGTCACGCTGTGTGTCAGATCTGAATCGCCGTGCAGCCAGTTTCATCCCGGTTCGCCCCTTAGTCTCCCCTTCCTCCTCCTCCTCTCATTCCTGTCCTATACAGCCTCTCCAGTGCCTGGTAATGAATATCAGGCTCACACCCTGTGTGTCAGAGCTGGATCTAAATCGCCGTGCAGCCGATGTCCCGCCTCCTATGACACACAGCACAAGGATTCCTAGCATTGGATCAGAGTGCCGTCTATCACAAGAGGCGGTCTAGGAGGCGGGACATCATTACATCGGCTGCACGGCGATTCAGATCCAGCTCTGACACACAGCGTGTGAACGTGACATTCCTTACCAAGCACTGGGGAGGCTGTGTAGGACAGGAGTGAGAGGAGGAGGAGGAGGGAGGGAAGACTCTGAGGGGTGCGCGGAATGAAACATATGCGGCACCCGGCGGGATGGCCCGACCCTTTTTTCGGTAACATTTCCCTTTCAGCAAATTGCCGAAAAGGCCATTTTTGGCCGATATGTTTCGGTGGCCGAAATTTCGGTGCATCCCTAATATATATACACACACACACACACACACATTTTTAATTTATATTTGGGAGGGGACATCCTCCCCCTCCGGTGCTTCTACCGGCTCACCTGTGCGATCGGCGAGCTGGAGAATGAACCGGCCGGCGGTGGCCATTTACCATTGAGAATACAGCCGACCAGATGGTCTCCGGCAGTCTCTATGACCTTCGAAGGCCGGGAGAGATGTTATGATGTCACGTCCAGCCTCTGCAGATGTAAACACTGCCGTTTCCTCGGCTGGGAAGCAGACAGTTTAATTTTTTTTTTTATTTTAGGCTTTCCAGGCTAGAGGCGAGATCTGGGGACTTCTAGACCCCAGATCTTGCTGTAAAGAGGAACTGTCATGCCTATTCCTATTACAAGGGATGTTTACATCTGCGTGTTTTTTGCACGCAGAAGTAAACGCATAAGTCACCCCGCATATGTAAATGGCATTCAGACCACAGGGCTAACTTTTTTTTTTTTTTTTTTTTTTTTTAAATTTAAAAAAAAAAAAAAAAAAAAAAAACCCACACACAACACACACACCACACACGTTGTTTGAAAAATTGCTGCGCAAATTCCGTGTAACAAATAATGTTTGGGGGTTGTAAATTTTCTAGCAAAAAAAAATATTTTTTTTTTTACATGTAGGAGAGGAGTGCCAGAATAGGCCTGGTATGGAAGTAGTTAAAACTAATAAATGTTTTCCATTTAAGAGGCAGGCAACAATTTCAGAAATAAAAATATGCAAATTAAAATTAAATTGTGGTGAATCTAATTACCGATCATTAAATCACCAGCAGTGCTACTGAAAATACACTGTAAATGACTGGCTTCACACCAATCTCCAAAGCATGCAAATTAGAAAAAAGCCAATAAAAGGAGGGCAATTTTTCTTACAGAGTATATGTGTAACGGATTACATAGAACCACACTGTTTGACAGCTAGGTAAGCTTAAGAGCCATCCCTTAATGATAGATCAGGATGCAGGGCACTGACCTGGAGTGAACCTGCAGGGATTAAAACAGCAGTCTAGCACTCAAGTGCTGTTCTCACAAGATCTTTGATGTAGAAACTTTAAAGCTGCCAGGCAAAATAGCACAAACCGAGTTTAAAAAGAAAAAAAAAAAACAAACACACACATGCGAACTTCTTCATCTGTCATATTATTTTTAATTCTGTCCAGCTATATTGGCGATTCACTCACTTTTGTCAGACAGTCAGGCAACAGGCAAACAGCAGGCTTTATTTGTCAGATGGAAGCATTTCACACACCCCGTTTGCAGGCCCGGGACCGACATAGTGAGTGCTGCCGTGTGTCCGCTCTCCTCCCCATCTTGTTCCTGACCCCGGAAGCAGCATGTATTAGGTCACTTCCAGGGTCCCCTTTGACAGTTTCCGACCATCAAAGAACGTCATTCAGTGCGATCTGCATTGCATTCCATTCAGTGGAGCAAAGAGTCTTTACAACTGTATTAATTGGTGTTTATATCTGCAAAGTCCAGCTCCAATACGTGAAATTACATTTTTTTATCAAAGTATTTACAATCAGCACTGCAGGATTGGAACTGTAAATGTTCAGTGTCAGCAGGAATCCCATTTGTCTATGTTTCTCCTATGAAATGTGTACCTTTAAAAATAAGATTACCTGCTCTTTAGCTTACTCATAAATGGTCTGATCCTGCCGCCATTTTGAATAGCTTATATAAAAAGCACATTAGGAGGTGATACCATTTGGCTTTGAAGTTGAAAAAAATAAATAGAAAGTCAGACTTGCTACAATATCTCTAAGGCTTCATTCACAGATGATTGCAAGCGGAATCTGAACTTCTTTTGAGCAACATGTACCCCACGATTTTGTTTGCACGATTTTGCTGGAAAAATTGTGGCCCAATTGTGGGGCTATTAGAAGTAATGACATCACAAACGCATCCAGCATTTTGAAATCACAGGGTGGACTCTGTCTACAATCATGTGTGAATGGGTACTAAGGTCGGCCATACACGGAGCAAAATTCTTTCCTGCAACCACGGGTTGCAATAAAGAAATTTGCTTGATTCCCCAAACAGCGTTGATGAGGGAATTCCTCTTGCCAGGTCATTGTCTTCTCCTGACTGAGGGGTGGGGGGGCCAGGGGAAGCAGTCCCCGCCTGGAGAAGACTAATCGCTATCGGCTATAGCAGCCGCTAGCAATAAAAATCACAAGAGAATCCGGTAGGCTGGTTGTATCCAAATTGATCGATCAACAGCTTGTTTGGCTGTACTCCTATGGATTACAGGAGTGCAGTCCGTTTTGCACTCCTGTGACCAGTTTTCAGAGAGACGGCTGAAGACCGCTCTCTGCTGTGCTGACGTCGCCGATTTCAGTCCAGGCACCGTGACATTGCGACAAAGCCTGGATCCGCCAGGTGCCTGGACTGCCATCTCAGGGAGCCACTGAGAGCCTGAGCTGGCCGCCCCCTCCACAGCCCAGCGCTCCAGTGAGCGAGGAGGGGGCAGAGCAGGGATCTGTGACTAACAAGTCTGCAACTTTCTGCTCAGGGAGCCCTGAAAACTGAGCGATCCGTGAATTCCATAGATTGGTTCTCATTGTAGAGGCACCGAGGGACAGATGTAGCATTGAACTGATGCTGCACCCACGGAGGGAAGTACGATTCCAAAAAAATATATAAAAATCCTTTACTTCAGCAGGGCCAAAGTTTCCTTTTTTCTTTATGGTCACTGCAACCCATTGTTTGAAGCACAATTACCATTTTTATTTAAAGGGGTTGTAAAGGTTCACGTTTTTTCACCTTAATGCATCCTATGCATTAAGGTGAAAAAACATCCGACAATACCGGCCCCCCCAGCCCCCCCATTTTACTTACCTGAGCCCATTCACCTGCTGCGCTTAGGCTCATAGGCTTACCTGTAGGTACAATTAAAAATGAAGACTTTACTTCCTCTTTAAGAGTTACTGTCCACCAGTTGCCCCACCCAACCCCTAAACACACCCTCGTACATTTTCTCATAAAATTACACTTAAATGTTTTATGCTGAAGTTAATATTTTTTTTTTAAATAACTTTATCAGTGTCCATTAATGCAGCCTCATCAGCGCAGTCCCATGGGAGCAGATTCTCCTCCGAGCGATCGGTCAGGAATCTGTGGGGAAAAGGGAGGAGAGACACACACACAGAGGAGATCTCCTTTTGTAACAGCTTGGCTCTAAAACGCCGACCACTGTCAAAGTCCCGCCTCCTATGATAGACATCACACTACTGTATTGGACCAGTGTGCTGTCTATCAAAGGAGCTAGTCCAGGAGGCCGCACTTTGACAGTGGCCCGCGTTTCAGAGCCGAGCTGTGTTACAGGAGGAGATCCCCTCTCTGTGTGATCTGGCCGGCTCTTCTCTTACTCTCGCTTCCCCAGTTTCCTGGCTGATTGATGGGAGGAGAATCGACTCCCTTTCAACCTCGCCTGCCAGAGGCGCCCCCCCCCCCCCCCCTCCGATGTGGCACCACACTCGCCCTCAGCTAATTTCCACTCGCCAAATGCGAGCAGGTGATTGGAAATTTTGAGGGCTGCCCTATAACATAGTAAATATTTAACTTTGAGTGCTTAAAAAGGACAGATAAGGAAGAGAGACTCTGGATTTGACAGCCCCTTTAGAATTTCGTCTCAACAGATCCTTTGCATAAATTGAAAAGGGGCAGAAACTGTATCAAATTCATAATCTAGATTTAATTAAATTCATTTAGAGATTTCCATTCATAGTCTGTAGGTACAGAGTCGATATCAGGGGGATAATTAGGAGCACATCTTTTCCAAACAATTAGCAAAGTATAGTCCATGATGAAATCTGTGTGTGCATTCCAACAAGGAGGGATATTCTTGCTGCCTTTATTAAACCGTAAAATATTTAGACTTTTATTAAATAAATCTTGTATCCTGCTAATAAACAGAATATTTCAATGGAAATACAATGTTAAATAAAAGCAAACTAGGTGGATACACAAATACAGGGGGTCCCCGGGTTACAAACAAAACTTTAGGTTTGTTCTTAAAGGGGTTGTAAAGGTAAAAATTTTTTCACCCTAATGCATTCTATGCATTAAGGTGAAAAAACTTTTGACAATACCGCCGCCCCCAGCCCCCCCGTTTTACTTACCTGACGCCTCGAATCTTCACTGCTCGTTCTCGTCATCTTCATTGCAGCTCAGCCTGGTCGCTGATTGGCTGCAGTGGATGGATTGAAAGCAGCGCAGCCATTGGCTCGCGCTGCTGTCAATCACATCCGATGACGCGGCGCGCCGGGGGGCGGGGCCGAGTGATACAGCGAGCGGCTATAGCCGCCGGCTGTATCACGGGAGCGAGCCCGCAAGCACTCACCACCATGCGGGAGCTCGCATTAAGGTGGTTAATGCTTGCGGGGAGGAGCTGAAACAGCCGCCGAGGGACCCCAGAAGACCAGGTTCGGGGCCACTCTGTGCAGAACGAGCTGCACAGTGAAGGCAAGTATAACATGTTTGTTATTTAAAAAAAAAAAATTACCTTTACAACCCCTTTAAGTTGAATCTGTTTGTAAGTCGGAACAGGTACATTTTTTAAGTGTAGCTCCAGCCAAAAAATCTATTTTTAAGTTTTTTAGATAGCCTAGGGAAGGGTTATCACCCCTGTAACATGTGTTTTGCTGTCTGTGCCCCTGTTCAGAAGATTTCACATCACTTTGTCCCAATGACAATTGGATTTTGAAAATTTGGGGTTATTAGGGAAACAAGGATTGGTGATAAAGCATCAGTGGAGACACCTTTTTGGCCATATTAACTCTTACAGGAGTGAATTTCCCTTCCTAGGGGTAGATTTCCTCTCAATTCCTGTTGCCTCCCTCCGTTTGTAAGTAGGAGTCGTTTGTAAGTCGGATGTTTGTAAAGTAGGGGACCCCCTGTAGTATACATGTTAATTAGGAAGAAAAGGGTTTCTTGTCACAAGTCTAAAGGCTGGGTACACACTGGGCAAATATAGGCCAATTCAACAGAAACCAGACAACATTTGTGTACAGCGGTCTGACAGAAGCTGCTCTAAAGACCGGCTTTTGTCAAAGGCGCATGCTAGGAAACCAGCATCCAATCAGTGCTCACAGCCAATGGCTAAGAGTGCTGATCAGTGTGTTCTGGTGGGCACACAAAATGCACAGCGGGGGAGATCGCCGCACTAATATTGTGTGTTTAGCCCACTGGACTGATTAAAAAAAAAAAAACAAAAAAAAAAAAAACAAACAACACACACACCAAGCTTTACATGTACTAGTCCTAACTCTCTGTAGTACATTGTATGTATGGTAGGCATGCATAATAAGATACTATAAGCCAGGGGTAGGCAACCCTTGGTAGACAAAGCCTCTTTTGCCGGCACTCGACTCCCTCCCCTTAAGCAGAGCAGTGCAGGGAAGTGTCGGCGAGACAATAATACATTCCAATTTCAGAGTTCACCACACCTGCACTGAGGGGGGAGGCACTGTGCCCCCCACACATTGTAAAAGATGGGAAACATTGTTTGGTTCTCTAACTTTGCTGTAGCTGTGATCGTTGGCTTTTGTGATGGGGGAAGAGATTGGGTGCAGTTCTGCTGGGGGGGCGGGGTGGTGGTCTCTGTTTTCAGGAGGACGACTGTCATTGGCCACTGCTAAAGCCAATCACAGTCCTGCTAGCCCCGCCCCACCATCTGGAGAAAGATGACTCGCTTGGTTGCCACTACCAATCTCAGAAAGAAGATATTGCACTGTGATTGAGAAAACCACAATCAGGTGACAGTTTGTGGAATTACTGCTGAGCTTCTGGGAACTTTGTTGAAATTATTCCTGAATCTTTGCGTCACTTACTACTGAACCCATGCACTCTGAGGTGAGAGGTGGATCAGCAGGATGAGTGTGCCAGGACAGGTAGATTTATCTCATCTCTGCTTCCTCTCACCACTCATATCATATCATAGATGAGCAGGAGGGGTACAGCGGTGGGACAGATGTGCAGGGGGGGGTACAGCGGTGGGACAGATGTGAGGGGGGGGGGGGGGGGGGGGTACAGCGGCGGGACAGATGTGCAGGGGGGTACAGTGATCTGAGGTGTGGAGTTGCAGGAATTGGGTCTGATCTGTGGTGTGAGAGCAGAATGTTAATTTCTCACTGCTAAAAAAGTAGTTTAAAGCATTTATTTACTATTTATAAAAAATCTTTTTCGTGATTGAGAGTGTGAAGTTGACTTTCTCAATTTCTTTGAAAACGTTTTTCGACTCACTGTGCTCAAAAAAGGTTGCCTACCCCTGGTCTACAGCTTTGGTTCACAATTTACAAAAGAATCCTTTAACAAAATAGACCTGAATTACACCCATTTTTTTTTATGATCAAGCGAGTTTCCCAGTGGTGCTCTACATCAATCTCCTCCCAAAATACGCCTTGGGGGTTACACACCCAACTGTGTCCATGCCAGCCAAACATGAAAGTACAGCTGGAAAACCTTGTCTGTTTACATGTGCAATGACAGCCAGAGCTATACAAGACTGGCTTGACAAAGGCCTGTAGGAATTTCCTAAAAACGAGGAAAAAAAAGCCTTTAAACAATGAATAAGGATTTTAGAGAAAATCTGTAAACATAAATCTGAAGAAGTTCTAGCCACTAGTTATTTCCATGTTTCAAAAGGAACTCATCATGAGAGAAACAGAGGAGTTGCAATCTCTAGCTTGCTGACATCCATAGCTTGCCTTTAAGGCCTCACGCACACTGGACATTTTTATGGAAGCTGTTTTTTTGGGTTCAGATTTTTTTTTTACAGTCAATAAACTCCCCATCATGTTATCCTATGTGTCCATGCACACATAGGCCATCAGTTTTTGGCTTAAAAAACAAAACAAAAAAAAAAACAAAAAAAAAAACGGAAAAAACGCCAGAAAACACTATTGCAAAAATGTTGAAAAACTCACCGCAAAAAGCTACTGGCGTTTTTATAACATTATTTCAACGTCCAGTGTGCACGAGGCCTGATACTTGGAAAGTTATTGAAGCCAGGATAAGGAGAATGTTATTGAAGAATATACCTCTACAAAACAAGCAAGCAGCGCCAATTCCCGTAAGTAAAACTTCAGAAAAAAAAAAAACGCCCAAACAAGCAGAATCCCATTCATTTAAATGGCACCTGTTCACATCTGAGCGTTTTGTAGCCTGAATCAAAACACCTGAAGCTCAAAAAAGTACATGAGCTTCTTTTTGGGCAGATTACAGGCTTGTTTCTGTTTTTTACATTGGGGACCTTTTGACCTGCGCAAAAAAAAAAAAAAAATCGCAGCAAAAAAGCAACTTTCTGCCTGAAAACAAAACGCTTAGGTGTGAATGCAGCCGACCATAGTTCTTTTAACATGAGCATCCAAAGTTTTTCTACTGATGTTTGAGCTCCTAGCATCTCCAGCTAAAGCCTAGTACACACGAGCCGAATGTCAACGGCTGGCTTCTATCGAAGGAGCATGTCCAAAAAAAAGTCTACCAACCGGCTTCTAATCAGACTGGAATATTCTGGCAGGGGGGGGCGTCCCACTGTCAGAACACAATAGAGCAGCAGGGAAGATCAATGTTGCCTTCCAACAATCTGATTGTTAGTACAATGGCTCCAACCTGAGCTGGCAGTTTTATTTCGTTCAGCACGCTGGGTTGAACAAAAAAAAAAAAAAAAAAAACCTTGTAATGTGTACTAGGCTTAACAACTAATCCACATTGATTTTGGGTGTGTCTACTGTGTATAAAGTTCACACATACAGTACTTTGCATGTTAAAAGGCCAAATTAACAGCAGACCAAAGTTCTTACTAACATGTTTAGAAGTCAAAATATTACCAGCAATTTTCACAAATTTACAGCATCATGTAACATTTCTAAAGGTAACATTTCAGGCAACAAACTACAATCTAGAAATACAACTGTATATCACATTTGGGGCCAGTCTCCTTACAATATGACAATCAAGGTGACAATTCAGAGCATTCAGGTAAAGCCCCTTTCAGGAGATACGCCTGCTCGGATCTACCTGTCCGTTTTTTTAGGCGGATCCAAGCGGGCCGCCCATTGACTCCTATGGGCAGGCAGATGTCAGCGGAGAGGTGTCCGCTGGCACCCTTTTGCCATTCAATCAAAGCAGACGTAAAGCCATACGTTTGCCATCCGTCTGGCGGATCAGCTGGGATCTGATGAACACAGACATGCTGTCCGTTTTCGTCCGATCTCTCCATAGGAATCAGCGGCGCTCTGACAGACCCCTCCCCGCTCAGTGAGCAGAGACGGACCTGTCATCCGCCGAATCAGCGGAGATCAACGGAGCAATCTCCCACTGAGCGGATCCGCCCCATGTGAAAGGGGCCTTAGGGTTTCCACTGGCTGTGAAACTCTTATTTTAAACAAAGGGGAAGGACTTTAAAAATGAACAAGTGTGGTAAATTTAAAATAAGCGGCAATACAGAAATTCTACCTTACTTTGCACATATTTTCCGCAATAAACCAAGTTATTGAGAGCTGCCAAATTTTATAAAAGCAAAAGAACCGCCTAATCTTTCATATCAAAACGAATTTATCAAAGTCAGGATTATTATCGATAAAACAAATCTTATGAGGTTCAACATCACGCTACTGGCTCTACTAAGTGTGTTTTTATGGCAGGAGACAAGGAGCACCTTTTAAAGCAGCTGTAGCCCCCCCCCCCCCAAAAAAAAGCTCCTGTTCCTTTAAGGCATAATAGCATAGTGCTGTTACACTGCAATTTGTCCTCTTCTTTGATGTAAAATACCTGGTTGATCCTGCCTGTTCCTGTGTCCTGTGAATTGACCACGGTAATCATGGATGCCTCCGTCATCCCACTGTGTGTACACAGTCTGCCTCCCCCTTCCTCCCTGCCTGTCATTTCAAGTCTGTGTAGTGACAGCTTATCTCCTCCCCATCCCTCCCCTCCTCTCATGCCTCTATTTCACTGCAATACATAACCCCATTACTTGAATCTTCTCAGTTTTACCAAGTTATAAAGCATTGTGTAACAGTTTTTTTTAAAATCCCAATTACCTTTTTTCACAGCACTGCTCTGTGGTGATGCGACTTCCCTCTGCTGGCCGGCTGACGTCAGGAGGGGAGTCTCAGCCACTCCCACTGCACCCCAGAGATCGGGGAAGGAGAGCAGAGGAGAGGACACGTGACCGCAGAGCAGCGCCATGAAACGTTATTTAGGATTATAAAAAAACAAACAAAAACAAAACAAAAAAAAAAACCACACAACTGAAGCACAATACTTTAGATCTTGCTAAAACAGACACGATACAATGGTGTTATGGCGACTTCACAGCCACTTTAAAGGCTCCTATTTAAAATGCCAGTTGCTTATTTAACTTCTCTAAATGAAAGTAAAAGGTTGTGTATTTTACCTTGAGAGTCATGTGTAGACAGTGGTACAGAAACCAAATGACTTTAGAAAAATGGAAGCCAAAAAAGCTTAGAGGAGGATTTTTGTTTGCAATTTCCCTTGTGGCAGAAAATCAACAGGTTAGTTAATGGTCTGCAAAAAAAGCTTAGCACTACAACCCCACTTTATCTCTTTATTTCAGGGCACCCACAAATAAAGAAGAATTCCAGGCAAGGTATATATATATATTTTTTACATCTAGCTTGGACCAATGGAACTATGCATATACCTGTCCCCCTAGAAGCTGGAAATCAGTGTAGAAAGACACCACTACTGCAGCGATCTCCACTATTTTCCGGGTCCCATGCTGAGTGGCTGCCCTGCTTTGCCTTTTCTCTGTGTGCAAAACGTTCTCTGGCTGGAGGAGGTTAAATTGTGATGTCACTGACCTGCCGCCTCTGCACCTTGTCCAATGAGCGAAACCTTTATATACAGTGGATATAAAAAGTTTACACACTGATGTAAAAATAAAAAATAAAAATTGAAATATGAGACAAAGATAAAATAATTTCAAAACTTTTTCCACCTTTAAATGTGACCTATAAACTACAACTCAGTTATACACACAAACAACAAACTGAAATCTTTTAGGTGGAGGGAAGTAAAAATAAAATATGGTTGCATAAGTGTGCACACCCTTACACTAATACATTGTTGAAGCACCTTTTGATTTTATTACAGCACTCAGTCTTTTTGGGTATGAGTCTATAAAGCATGGCACATCTTGACTTGGCAATATTTGCCCACTCTTCTTTGCAAAAAACATTCCAAATCTGTCAGATTGCGAGGGCATCTCCTGTGCACAGACTTCTTCAGATCAACCCACAGATTTTCAATGGGATTCAGGTCTGGGCTCTGGCCATTCCAAAAAACTTTAATCTTCTTCTAGTGAAGCCATTCCTTTGTTGATTTGGATGTATGCTTTGGGTCATTGTCATGCCGAACGATGAAGTTCCTCTTCACGTTCAGCTTTCCAGCAGAAGTCTGAAGGTTTTGTGCCAATATTGACTGGTATTTGGAACGTTTATAATTCCTTCTACCTTGGCCTAAGGCCCCTGTTCCAGCTGAAGAAAAATAGCTCCAAAGCATGATGCTGCCACCACCATGCTTCACTGTGGGTATGGTGTTCTTTTGGTGATGTGGTGTTTTTGCTCCAAACATATCTTTTGGAATTATGACCAAAAAGTTCAACCTTGGTTTCCTCAGACCACAACACATTTTCCCATGTGCTATTGGGAGACGTCAGATGTGTTTTTGCAAAATTTAGCCGGGCTTGGATGTTTTTCTTGGTAAGAAAAGGCTTCTGTCTTGCCACTCTACACCATAGCCCAGACATATGAAGAATACGGGAGATTGTTGTCACATGTACCACACAGCCAGTACTTGCCAGATATTCCTGCAGCTCCTTTAATGTTGCTGTAGGCCTCTTGGCACCCTCCCTGACCAGTTTTCTTCTCATCAATTTTGGAGGGAAGTCCAGTTCTTGGTAATGTCACTGTTGTGCCATATTTTCTCCACTTGATGACTGTCTTCACTGTTTTCCATGGTATATCTAATGCCTTGGAAATTCTTTTGTACCCTTCTCCTAACTGATTCCTTTTAAAAATGAGATCCCTCTGATGCTTTAGAAGCTCTCTGCGGACCATGGCTTTTGCTTTAAGATACGACCAAGAAAATGTCAGGAAAGACCTACCAGAACAGCTGAACTTTATTTGGGGTTAATCAGACACACTTTAAAATGATCGCAGGTGTGTACTGACTCCTATTTAACCTGAGTTTGAATGTGATTGCTTAATTCTAAACACAGCTACATCCCCAGTTATAAGAGGGTGTGTACACTTATGCAACTACATTATTTTAGTTTGTTATTTTTACTCCCTCTCCCCCCTTAAAAGATTTCAGTTTGTTTTTCAATTGAGTTGTACAGTTTATAGGTCACATTAAAAAAAAGGTGGAAAAAGTTCTGAAATTTACGTTTGTCTATTTTTTTTACATCACAGAAACCTGACATTTTAAATGGGGTGTGTAGACTTTTTATATCCACTGTACATTGAGAAAATGCAAAGCGTTCTCTGAATGGCACCTGTGCAGGAAACCCAGAAGCTAGTAGAGATCACTTGATTAGTCGTGCTTACTACAGCGATTTCCAGCTTCCGCAGGTATGGTGTAAGCAGAGTCGCAATGGTCCAAGCTGGAATTCAAATTTATCTTTCACAAATTATTTTTTTTTTTTTCACAAAAAAAAAAAATAAATAAAATAAAAAATAATCTCTAAAAACATTGTTTTCAGTTTGAAAGTACGGTAGTTTCTTATTAACGGTTTCAAGCAAGCAGGTGGAGCTCTAGGCCCATTGTTTTACACACTAAAAGCACAGCTAAACCCAAAAACAAAAAACGTTATATAATATTGCAGTTCACCAATCGTTAGATGCTGTGGCTGCTAACAGTGTGGATGGACAAAACTCTCCACTGGTGACTGTCAGAATACCCAAAGAGAGGTAGCATCTGACTGAATGCAGCAGCTGTTTATCTGACAATTTTCCAACTAGCTCCTTTGATTGTTTTTTTGAAGGATGTTGGGCAGGAGGAGGCCGCAAACAGTTCCCCAACAGAGGAGAGAAGGAAGGCCTGGGGCACGCCATGATGACACTCCCGCAATGGGTTTTACCCTGGGCGGAGCCCGCCCCTTTTTCGGCGCTCCGTTATCAGAATTTTGTTTCCTTTTGGCCGAACTTTCGGTGCACCACTACAAATTTCAGGCCGTTTATCAAAAACCTCCATAACTTACACACTGTATGTATGGCCAGCTTTAGGGCGATTCTATTCAAGGAGGTTCACAGAGGTGAATATCTAAAACGCCAAATTATACACATAGCTGAACGAACGAGTGACTCACTCCTTCCCTCCCCTAGCCATTGATGTGGTATTATATAAACTTTCAGTTAGGCATAGACCAACACAAAGGGAGCAGCTAGTGCTACAGTTCCTATAATCCCTTGTAAAATAAGGGCAGCAGCAAACTGAGAAGTTGAAATACACAGGAATGGTTTCACTGTAATAGATCTGTATTCCTCCAGTCCTGAATTGTACACAGCTCTGCCACACAGCACAGTCCTGCAGCAGCCTAATTTAGACTTACGGCTCAATCAATACTGTGTTTTATCTTGGCATGTGTCTACTTGCATTAAAAAGGAGAATATACTTACATATTATACTTACCTAGGTGGATGCAGCATCAGTACCCTGGCGTCTTTGCACTGAGAACAGAGCCACTGAACATCGCTGATGGCTCTGTTCTCTCACCTCCCCTCCCCGAGAGCTGCTGACTATCAGTCAGCAGCTCTCCTCTCTGCTCCTCCATGCTCATTGGAGCGCTGAGCTGTGGAGGGGCGGGGAGCAGCCCTCTTAGCAGCTCGCTGAGAGGCTGAGACAGCCTTCAGTCCAGGCACCTGGCGGATCCAGACTTCCGGAGTCAGCATGACGCGGTGCGTGGACTGATCTTGGTGACATCAGCAGAGAGCGGACTTCAGTCCGCTCTGTTGAAACTTGGTCACAGGAGTGCAAAACTAATTGAAATTCTGTGACCCATAGCCCCGGTTCACACAGGGGCGACTTGTCAGGCAACTTAGCCACCTGACAAGTCGCGTCCCTTTCTGTACTACGGAACCGTTCTAATAGGACCGATGTAAGTCGCTCCGACTTAGAAAAAGGTTCCTGTACTATTTTTGGGGCGACTTCAGGCGACTTGCATTGACTTCTATACAGAAGTCGTTTTTGCAAGTTGCCGCTGAAGTCGTGTGCAGGTCGCCTCTGTGAATCGGCCTGCAAGTCGTGTTGCCCCTGTGTGAACCGGCAGATAGGAGAAGCCCGGTCAAGCGAGCTCAGGCTGCACTTCCCTCTTTAAGACAGCTCATTCATTGAAATGGGTGGCCTAATGCACCAAAAAGCATGCATGTAGTAGAGCTGCACGATTCTGGCCAAAATGAGAACCAAGATTTTTTTGCTTAGAATAAAAAGATCACGATTCTCTCAACGTAAAATCTTTCACATTATACAAAAAAAAAAAAAAAAAAAAAAAAAAAAAAAAAAAAAAAAAAAAGGCTAACTTTACTGGTTAGATTTTTTTTTTTTTCTTTTTTAATTCAGTAAAGTAATTTTTTCCAAAAAAATTGCACTTGAAAGACCGCTGTGCAAATACAGTGTGACATAAAATATTGCAACAACCACAATTTTATTCTCTAGGGTGTCTACTAAAAAATATATATGTTTGGGGGTTCTAAGTAATTTTCTAGCAACTTGAAACCAACAAACGTTAGAAAAAGGTTTAATGTTTAAACTTTTTTCACTTGCACAGGAAGTCTATTCCATTGACAAATTGTTACAATGTTTATACTTAAGTTCAACTGATAAAGAATGTTTTGTTTCTTGGCAGAATGCCCGGTTTTTCTCTTCCTTTCTTTTGAGGTCTGGCTAGAGCAGAGAGAATTCTTTACATAGAAAGAATTGTGAAACACTTTAGTCAAGATCGCGATAACGATTCTTGACGATTAATCACGATAACGATTCTTGACGATTAATTGTGCAGCTGTAGCATGTAGCATTTTTTGGCAGCGCAAGGCAACGCACAGCTCTCTGCAAGGTGAACTGAGGTACTATTCAGAACGAATGGTACAGCATTATGCAAGCGCACGTGACACGTATTGCCGCACATTAACGCCTCATGCACACAGGACATTTATTTAACTCTCCTAGAAGTCAGCAGCATTTTTGCAGAAAAAATGCCTTACGCTTGTAAAAGGGTCCAAAGCTTTTGGGAGCTGTTACAGGCGTTAAGCTCTTGGGTGTTAATTCATTTCACTGGCCACAATAAATTTTTTATTCTGTCCATTGAAATAAAATTATTGCTCCAGTGCTAGCTTTTAGGCGCATTCAGCAGCGTCATGCGCCTAGTCCTCCCTAAACTCTGCTGCTCCTGGATGCACTGGCAGTGGGTTTTTTTTTCCTGCCTCCAAAAGCTAAAATGCTGCTAAAAGCCTATGTGTGCATGGACATATAGGCCAACATGGAGGGGCGTTTAGAGGCAGGAAAAAAAAGAAAACGGCTGACACCCCTAGGAGCAGCTGTAAAAATGTCTAGTGTGCATGGGGGCCTTACACATAAATTACTGCAATGTAATAATGTTAATGGGCCTTCCCCAGTCTCCTCCCCATCCCTAACCCATGACTGCACAGTGAAATAAACAGCACACTAATTAACCAATTATATGACATTTTTATCATTTTTTACCCCACAAATCGAGCTTTCTTTCGGTGGTATTGGATCGCCTCTGGGTTTTTTGGTTTTTTTTTTACAAAAAATAATGGAAAAAAAAAAAAAAAAAAAAAAAAAAAAAAGATTTATATTTTGTTATAAACTTTTGCAAACAGGTAATTTTTCTCCTTCATTGATGTACGCTGATGAGGCAGCACTGATGGGCACCGAGAAGCGGCACTGGTGGGTGGCAGTGATGGACACTGGTAAGTGACACCGATAGGCAGCACTGCTAGGTGGCACTAATATACACTGGTGGGCACTGGCAGGCAGCAATGGTAGGCACAGATGAGGCAGCTCTTCCTCTTTGGGACCGTCGTCGCTTACACAGAAGCCGGTGATCAGCTTTTTTTTATCCTCATGCTGTCTGCGTGAGGAGAAAAAAAAAGAAAAAAAAAAAAAAAGAAAAACAAAAATGATTACTGATCTTCTGTTTACATCACGTGATCAGCTGTCATTGGACTGACAGCTGATCACGTGCTAAGGGCCGGGATCGGCCCCTTACTCCCATCGGTGATCACCCGAGTCTCATTGAAGCAGGGGGCGCGTGGGGAGTGCGCAAAGGGGAGGACATCTATTGACGGCCTCCCGGCAATGTAGGTCCGCGCTGTGATCCTTATTCGGCTATAGCACGGACGGGAACAGGTTGAATACATTTATTTAGAATTCTGCTCCCTCCTGTCAGCACTGCATTGTACCACAACTAATTGGCTCCTTGTGCTGCTTCTCTCTCCCACACCGAGTTCTGCTGCACAGAAACTGAAAGAGGTCAATACCACCAAGTTAAAAGAAGTATGGACAAAGCTTTTTTTGGTCATACTTCACTCCTGGGTCACAAAAGTGCACTTACTTTTGCTCTCCTATAACCCAGATTTAGCCTGTTTGTATGGAGGAGGAGGAGGAGGAGGAGGAGGAGGAGGAGGAGGAGGAGGAGGAATGCTGCCTATGACCCTAAAAACACCATCCCCACCGTGAAACATGGAGGGGGTTCTGCTAAGGGGGACAGGACAACTTCACTGCATCAAAAGGGACCATGGATGGGGCCATGTACCGTTAAATCTTGGGTGAGAACCTCCTTCCCTCAGCCAGGGCATTGAAAATGGGTCATGGATGGGTATTCCAGCATGACAATGAACCAAAACACATGGCCAAGGCAACAAAGGAGTGGCTCAAGAAGAAGCATATTAAGGTCCTGGAGTGGCCTAGCCAGTCTGCAGACCTTAATCCCATAGAAAATAAGTGGAGGGAGCTGAAGGTTCGCGTTACCAAACGTCAGCCTCGAAACCTTAATGACTTGGAGAGGATCTGCAGATCCTGTGGGACAAAATCCCTCCTGAGATGTGTGCAAACCTGGTGGCCAAATACAGGAAACGTCTCACCTCTGATTGCCAACAAGGGTTTTGCCACCAAGTACAGAGTCATGTTTTACGAAGGGGTCAAATACTTATTTTACTCATTGAAATGCGAATCAATTTATAAAACTTTTTTTGAAATGCGGTTTTCTGGATATTGTTATTCTGTCTCTCACGGTTAAAATAAACCTACCATTAAAATTATAGACTGATCATTTGTCAGTGGGCAAATGTACAAAATTAGCAGGGATCAAATACTTCTTCTCCCCCCTCACTGTACATAATGACCTCAGCACTGTGTCTTTGTTTCACACAAGGGTAACGGGGCCCTTGAAGCAACCAGGTCAGAGGAAAATAAAAGAACCCAAATAAAGATGTCCTGGGGGAGAAAAGTCCATCTCCAGTAACCCATGTATCATACCTCCCCTCTGTTGCAGCGCTGCAGCCTCCATTAGCTTCTTTGGCAATGCACACATTAAGGCTCCATTCATTCACACCTGAGTGTTATTTACTTGCATTTTTCGGGTGTTTCTTTTTAAGCTTTTTTTAAAGCGTTTTAGAAGTGTATGACAAGTGTATTACAAGCGTTTTACAGCTTCAGACATTTTTGTTTAGCCAACAGAAAGTACTAGGGACAGGAGAGGGAGCGGAAATTAGGGGTGCCATTTGACTGTTTTACGAGTGTTTTTCTGCTCAAGTCAGGCGTTTCTATTGAAGTCTATGGGGCTAAAAATGCTTGTAATCTGCCAAAAAGAAGCTCATGTACTTTTTTTTGAGCTTCAGACATTTTGTTTCTGCTGACAGAATGCTCATACGTAAACAGGGGCCATTGAAGCGAGTAGAATTTTGCTTGTTGGGCATTTTGGAGCTTCAGAGCTGAGCGTTTTACAAGCTGACAAAAATCGCTCAGGTGTGAACAGGGCCTACAGAATGTCAGATGTCCATGTCCTCTGCTGCACACCTTGATACCACCCTCCATATCCTACTGTAGTGACGTAGGGGCCACAGGCCTCGGACACTCCCAGAAGTTTTAAATGCTGAATACAATGAATGAGGCTGCAGTTCTTATCTTGCAGAGAAACAAACTCTACAGCTTTACATAGGCATATACTGAAACTTGTAGTCAGCGAAGCCAACAGTATGAAGACTGCTCAACGACTGCAGTGTGACTCATGGTTGCAACTGGATTACCCCTGCCTACACACCAAGAACAACTATTAAACTGAACCCAAGGCCGTCTGACTTTCAGAATAGTTTAGAAAATTCCTCACTGCACCAGAAATAAAAGAAACCTTAGTGGGGTTTCTAAATCATTTATTGAACTCTCCTTATCTGTATGCTTCTTACAGGTTATCGTGTCAAAGTCATAAGCCATAGAGGCCTACTAATGCAGAAGGAAAGCATTAAAAGCCTCCATATTCCTTGCTATACAGGTTTCTCTGGCACAGATTGATTAAAATCAAATCGCTCAGGATCAGGACAATGGCAGGTGAAAATACCAGCTGCTGCTTACCTCAACAGGAAGAATCCAGCAGAGAGTGTGAATAGATCTTCCTTGGCCTTTTACCAATGAAATAATAATGGCTACATCAGGGGGATAAAGAGAGCAATCTTATTATAAAGGAACAGAGACTGCAGTATCATTCTGCATTCATCTGCTCTCCTAATTCACATCAATAGCACCCTCAGGATGTCTGATGCAAGTCAAACACAAGGATTTTGCATGTGCATCTGCATTCTGAATAATCTGGCACAAGACATGGATAGAATACACCCTGTGCTTGCTCATCCAATGGATATGGTAATATGGATATTATAGCAAGAAATTATTCTGTTAAAAAAAAAATGCAACTTGCTGAATAGATTTCAATATAATCAACCTGATTTGACATGCTTCAAGAAGCTGGTATTCTTAAGCTGTCTTGACCCAATACACTCCAGACAACTATTACTCAATGTTTGTTGGTTTTTTTTTTCTCTGCTATACTTGAAGTCCTAAATTTAAGTGTGGGATCAACTGATGCTGAGAAACTGAAAGAAGTGGAATAAAAGAAAAAAGGACCGTGAAACTATATTTAGCCTCATTTTAATCCCAGCTCTATAAACAGAATTTGGGACAGATGGTAAATTAAACCGGTTTAATCATTTTGTAGCCAGTGCAAACGGTAAAACATTGATTTGCTGACTACTAATAAGGCAACAATATTCATGTACAATCAACTGTCACTTCTGGATGTTTAGAAGATCACTGTTACATGAAAAATGTGAATTCAATGATGGCCTAGTAATCTGCAGTAGGTCTCTGGAATGGGCACAGCTGCAACTACTGTAGACGCCCACTTGGCACCTAGTTAGGCTGGACATGCATATCAGACTTTGCACCAAGAATTTTTACTTCAGCTGTATTATTGTTGGTTTTTATCACAAAGCACCAGATATCAAAAGGATAGTTCCTGGTACAGAAACAAATCCAATTACATCTGAGTATCTTAGAGGAGCTCCAGCCCCCATCCCCAGAAATGAAAAGTCAGCAGCACCCGCCTGTCCAGGTATCCAGCGGTGTCCTCACCAGGGGAGATTCATGAAACCAGCTCTCGGGTACTGGTGCCTCTTGAGGGAAGGCGGCAGTGAAGCCTCGCTTTGGGGGAGCTGGAGACAAACTTCCATGGCAAAGTTAGCCAGAAGTGAGAGTAGGTACCTGGTTTTGACCCCTCCCCACCCAAAAAAGGTGCCAAAATGTGGCAGCGGGGGGACTCTGGGGTTGGACAGACAAGCAGAGCTTCCTCTTTTGAGTGTTAGGCCTCATTCACACGAGGCAGACTCCGTTTCCACGGAGCTCGCCTCGGTCCGCCGGCTCAGCGGGAGATCTCTCCGTTGATCTCCGCTGAGCCGGCGAATGACAGGTCCCTCTCTCCTCACTGAGCGGGGAGGGGCTTGTCAGGCGCCGCTGCTGCCTATGGAGGAATCGGATGAAAAACGGACATAGCGACGGATCTGGACGTAGGGCCATCCGTCTGCCTTTAGCGGATCGGACGGGGTCGGATGTCAGCGGACATGTATCCGCTGACATCCGTCGCTCCATAGGCTAACATGGAGCGCCCGTTCAGGTCCGCCGTCAAAACTGACAGGCGGACCTGAACGGTCCGATCGTGTGAAAGGGGCCCAACGCCGCTTTAAAATTGTAAGTGAAAAGGCTTTTTTTTTTCTTTTTAAAGTTTTGGATAGAGTGATGAGGGATTAGAACACCAGTAAGATTTTTATTGCTTCATTTTAGGGATTTTTTTTTTCTGTTTTGTCCTGTTTACCATTATCACCAAAAGTGTGAGTAAAAGGAAAACCCACTTTTTTTTTGGTTGTCATCAGAACACCAATAGAGGGGAAATCTTCCAATGAGGACACTAGTCCTGGTGACACACCTGGATGTTTCTCCCCACTTCCTGTTTTGGCTTATGGGACACAGATACCAAAAATTTATTTCAAATCGGACAGAGGTAATGACTTTTTTTTTTTTTTTTTTTACTCCATCCAAAATGAAAAAGGAAAGTTGTGTTACGCTTTAAAATGGTAAAATTTGGGGGGGGGGGGGGGGGGGATTAGTTTGGTTGAAGCACTTAACATATGAACCCAATTAAAATACAAACCCAATTTTTCCAGTGAAAGTCTACGAAAGTTCTATTCACAAACTTTTTGTCCTTGTCCATAAAATGCTCGACTTGAAGTCACCTTGTCAGGTTGGGGAAATGTCTGAAGACATGTAGTCATGATCTGGCTCTGACATGCATCCGTAACACCGCTCTCCCTCCCTACCCATAAGAAAGGTGTTAGAGGGCCTCAGCCAGTGCTCCTCCACTGACTACACTCCACCCAAGGATTAATCAGAGGTCCTCTAATGAATATTATTATCTGTGCGAAAAGCCTAAAACGGAAGCTGCCATTCTTACCCCAGGGTCACATTCTAGTTTTCATGCAGTGATAGATAATACATGCAGAAACTGAACCACTTCAGCTTTCCTATTATGGACTAGTGACACAGACATCATAGGATATCAGATTCTCACACAGATACTTTGCTTTAATATTATGAGCCAGATGACAACTAAGCTAGTATGTAAGCTTTTAGCAGGGGTGCCCTGGAAGCCTGAAAAATATTTCAAGGGTTCCTCGGGGGTAAAAGCCATTCTCTCATTATTTTTTCTATTAAAGTAGAATTCTTTATAATAAAGGCCTTCTAAAAATGGTGGTTGGCAGACTGCAGTGGAAATCATTCACTGTAGGAAAGCTTCCAAATCTACCAGCCATTATAAGGGTTAAAGAGTAGAGAATTCAAAGCTCCATCCTGTACTCATACACATTTGTACACACTGGGTTTTAGGAATAAACCTTTAGCAGTATCCATTTCAGTGCTGCAGATGGTGTGCTCATAGAACAGTAATATCTTGAGTTTACATCAAATAAATGAACACTGAGATTCTCTGGAAGATCTGATTGCAGAGCAATAAACTAACCTCCTGTATGAGGATGGAAAATATAATCTGTTCTATGCCTGAGTAAAAAATACATTTACTGTAGATGGTTGTCTGTATGCCCAGAGTTGGAAATCCTTCACCCTGACAGGAAAAGGAGCAACACACAAATATGAGCAATCAAGTATTTGTTTTGGCCTGGCAGCCATTCACCTTCATTTTGTTAGTGCAGGTTAGGACAGGGGTAGGCAACCCGCGGCACTGAAAGCCTCTTTTGCCGGCACTCGACTCCCTCCCCATCAGCAGAGAAGTGTCAGTAGGACACCAATTCATTCCAGAATTCCCCACACCGCAGCTGCATTGAGGGGGGAGGCACTATGCCCCCACACATTGTAAAAGATGGGAAACATTGTTTGGGTCTCTAACTTTGCTGTAGCTGTGATTGTCAGCTTTTGTGATGGGGGAAGAGATCGGGTGCAGTTCTGCTGGGGGGGGGGTCCCGGTTTCCAGGAGGAGGAAGACTGTCATTGGCCACTGCTAAAGCCAATCACAGTCCTGCTAGCCCCACCCACCATCTGGAGGAAGATGACGCACTTGGTTGCCACTACCAATTCCAAAAGCTCAATTACTGTTGAGCTTCTGAGAACTTTGTTGAAATTATTCCTGAACCTTTGCATCACTTACTACTGAACCCATGCACTCTGTGTCCCTTTAAGCCACAGCCAGTATTCAGCCCAATGAAAATCACACCCAACTTTTGCTGCGGGCCACAGCGCCTCACTTTTTCTCAGCCCAACTTATGATCCTGCACACAGACCCACTGTGACATCACATACAAGCATGAGGGCTGGATGCGAGAGGTGGATCAGCAGGATGAGTGTGCCAGGACAGGTAGAGGTGTCTCATCTCTGCTTCCTTTCACGACTCTACATATGACGCATATCACAGATGAGAAGAGGGTACAGCGGTGGAAGAGATGAGAAGGGGCTTCAGGAGTGGGACAGAAGAGCAGGGGGGCAGCTAAGTGTTGGTGCAGATAAGAAGGGGGTTCAGTGGTGGGACAGGAAAGCGGGGGGGGGGGGGGTAGAGCAATGGGACAGAAAAGCAGGGGGGGGTAGAGCAGAGGGACAAATGTGCAGGGGGAGGGGGGGACAGTGATCTAAGGTGTGGAGTTGCAGGAATTGGGGCTGATCTAAGGCATGCGAGTGTAGGATGTTAATTTCTCACTACTACTCAATTCATTTACAGTATTTACTTTAGAAAAAATCCTTTACGTGATTGAGTGTGAAGTTTTTTTGTTGTAAAGTTGGCACTCTCAATGTCTTTGAAAATATTTTTCGGCACACTATGCTCAAAATGCTGCCTACCCCTGGGTTAGGATATCAAATAGTGGTTGTAAACACAGATAGAAAAGAAAAAGAAAAAAGAAAAAAGAAAAAAGAAAAAAGAAAAAAGAAAAAAGAAAAAAGAAAAAAGAAAAAGAAAAAAGAAAAAGAAAAGCCATCGTGGGCCGCACATTGGGACACCCCTGTTCTACACCATGCTATTCAACTGTCAAACGCCATAGCCTACTGTACTTTATTCTTCATCCAGTGAAGCAAGAAAAATGAAAAATGAGGTCTGCCTTGAAGCAGGGACCTTAGAGGGGATGAAGCATGACTAAGAGGTTGATTGTACAGACTGTACATTGTACTAAAATTGCACAGTGCAAAATCTGGTGCAGTTATGCATAGAAACCAATCAGCTTCCAATTTTAATTTTTTGTGAAAGCTTAACTGAACAAGCTGATTGGCTACCATGCACAACTGCACCAGATTTTGCACTCTTCAGTTTTAATTAATCAACTCCTCTATGTTCTGGAGAAAGGTCACAAACATGAAGAAAACACATTGCGGTTAAGAGTTTAAACTTCTCGTCAATTTAATCTGCAATAGACAGGGTACCCGGGGAGGAATTAGGAACCCTGTTAGGGATCTCATTACTGGAAAATTAAGTGATGTATCTACTGATATTTTACATCAACCAGAGTTGTGCATAAGACACTATTCAAGTCCCTGCAATGGGCCCACTGAAGCCACAAGACCAATGCACGACCTAGCCATAGCCCCATCAATACTCTCAGCCTTTAATTATTTAGGTAGCTACACATAGTAAACTGGTGCAATCCCATCACCGAAAACAAACTGAATTGAAGGGAGGGACGACAGTTGTACATTATTGGGAAAATGTGGGCACAATGAAGTCAGGTTTACCAAGCCATAAATTTAAATATTCTGATGGAAGAATGAGGGAAACGTGATTTTTATAGATAGCTTGCTAATTAAATATTTTGAAATCGACAACCATTGCACATGTTTGGGGGTGGGCCAGTGAGCTTAACCATTGCATGGTTATAAAGTCTGTTTTTACCTTAATGCAATCCTTGTAAACAGAGAGATACCCACTCTGTCAGGGGAGAGGGAGATCTGCTGCTCCTAGTGATTAGGAACAGCAATCTGTCTCCTCCTCCAGTCACTACACCCCCCCCCCACAGTTAGAAACACCTCCCTAGGGAACACTTAACCCTTTGATCGCCCCCTAGTGTTAACCCCTTTCCTGCCAGTGACATTTATACAATAATCAGTGGCTATATTTTTTAACACCGATTGCATGTATAAATGTCACTGGTCCAAAAAAAAAAAAAAAAAAAAAAGTGTCAAAAGTGTCCGATCTGTCTGCTGCAATGTCACAGTCCTGCTAAAAAAAAAAAAAAAAGATGAATAATAAAAATGCCATAAATCAAGCCCCTATTCTTGCGCAAACCAATCAATACACGTTTATTGCGATTTTTTTTTTTTTACCGTAAATATGTAGAATACATATCGGCCTAAACTGATGAAGACATTTTTACTTTTTTTTTGGATATTTATTATAACAAAAAGTAAAAAATATATTTATTTTTTTTCAAAATTGTCGAGCTTTTTTTGTTTATAGCGCAAAAAAAAAAAAAAAAAAAAAAAAAAAAAAAAAAAAAAAAAAAGCAGGAGGTGATCAAAAGAAAACTTTATTTGTGGGGGGGACATGAAGTCGTCATCAGTTAAAGCGTCGCAGTGCTGTATCGCAAAAAACGGTCTGGTCATTAAGTGGGCAAGTCCTCCCAGTCCTTAATTGGTTAAACTGAAGATTTACTATTTGTCACCATCACCAGTCACCCTACAGCACAGCACCACCATTTTT
The DNA here is from genome assembly GCF_042186555.1 of Aquarana catesbeiana. Taxonomy (NCBI): domain Eukaryota; kingdom Metazoa; phylum Chordata; class Amphibia; order Anura; family Ranidae; genus Aquarana; species Aquarana catesbeiana. Next base: position 179,144,937 of record NC_133327.1, on the reverse strand, counting down.
AATAAATGCCTCCATGTCATTTTCCAGAAAGGTTTCCTTTAACCACTTCCCTACTACTGTAGGTTTATACAGTAAGTAGCAAAGTGGCAGCACTGCAGGAATCCCCCTCAGCCAGCTAGTATGCCTGTTAATGGCTGCAATGTTCTCAGACAGCTCATATTCTACCTGTGATATAGAGCAGCTCTGTACCTTGTGATTGCTATGATGACCAATCACAGTGATTACGAATGTAATATACTGTTTACATTGGAGATTCCACCACTTTCTCACAAATGGAGGAAAACTAGGAAGGAGGAACTAATGAATCATTTATTGGTTCCAGATCAGCAGCAGATATTAAAAACTGTTGGGTTGTTTTTAACCCTTTCACCAACCCCCTCTTCTGTATATCTCAGCTCTATCCTGTTTCTGCAGAGATATAAATATTTAACCCCTTCACCATCCCCTCTCCTCATGTATTGCCTATACATTTAGGCCCCAGTCAAAAGTGAATTTGCCTTTTTTTTTTTTTTGCAACACACAGAACAGCCCAGTCACTTGAATGGGCTGCCCTACATGCGCCAAAAGAAGCCCCCATACCTTGTTTTTTTTTTACTGTACATTCGTTGTGACCTTTGCCATGCATGTTTGCTGGCTGTGTATGAGGTGCCATTAGCATGAATGGCACTGCAAGTGCAATATTCGCTTCCGGAACATGCAGAGGTCAATGCAGCCTTATTGTATTCAGTGTACCATTACAAAGCTGCATTTATTACCCCATCAATATCAGTATGTTACTTCATTCCCCCAAAAAATTGTGACAAAAGATTAGATGACCTTGGGGTGCCTAGATATATTACACACATTTATTTGGATACAGCCTTGCATTGGTGAGTAATTGTCAGTCAAACTATCACAGTATCAAAAATTGAAAAATATCTTAGTAATAACAAGGTGTATATAGGCTGGTACTCAAGTTGTTACACTTAAGGATCGTACACACTATAAGAAAAATCAGGCAAACATTTTCGTACGATTTTCGTATAGTGTGTACACAGCTTTCGACAGCTGATTCCGAATTTTCGTACGAAAATTTCCAAAGGGACAAACTTCAAAATTGTTCACATACAGGAACAGAACAAACAATTTTCGTTTAATGTGTACCATTTTCGTACAAGAAAAATCCAAAAAGAAAGACTGCACGTGATCAGAAACAACAACAAAAAAAGCCTTTGTCATACGAATGTTGTTCATCGGTACATATGTGTTGTGACATATCTTTAAAAAAAATTATAAAATAAAAATCGGACAACGTTCACCCGATTTTCTTATAGTGTTTACCCCACGTTAAAGTGGTTCTCAAGCCTTAAGGTTTTTTCACCTTAATGCACTCTATGCATTAATATGAAAAACCTTCTATGTTGCAGCTGCCCCCCAGATCCCCCCCCATTTCTTACCTGAGCCCATCCGATCCAGCGATGTGCACAAGCACAGTGGCTCCTTCCGCTGTCTCTCTCCTCACGGGACAGATTGATAGCAGGAGCGATTGGCTCCTGCTGTTGACAATCAAAACCAGTGACACGGTAGTGGGGTCCAAGAGTCAATGGATGCAGCAGCAGGACTCAGGAGCAAGCATGCAGGGAAAACGGCTTTCCCTGGGGGTACCTGATAAAGAGAAGGGGCCTGTAGCGCTGGCAGGGGGCCCCAGAAAAGGGGGATAAGGGCTGCTCTGTGCAAAACCATTGCACAGGGAAGAAGAAGAAACGAAAGAAACAAACAAACGAAAGAAACAAACAAACGAAAAAGAAAGAAAGGCTTTATAACCACTTTAACAAGTACATGAAGCATTCCAGTGACCATAGGAAGCACCTACTCTCTGTGAAAACACCTAGAAACCCTCCACATGACAGAATCATTTTGAATGTGCTGTACCTGAAGGTAACCAGTTTCCTGAAGCTCGTTAACCTTGAAGAGACCACTCAGAATTCCTCATGCGTGAATGTAAACAAAGATCACATGGACAGCACTTACCGAAGGAATGTTCCAGGCAGGTAGAGGAGCGCACTGCAGTCTGTGTACAGAACACCAACAGATTTCTATTTAGTACACACAGGTATTCTGCAGAATCTCTGTAGTACTACTCTACAATAAACGGTTATTTTTCCATTACATCCCAAGCACGTGCACGGCCCATCTATTTATAGGAGAAGAATGCATTGGGCGTTTGGTTTCTCCGGCTCACTTGGTAAAGCTTTTTTACTGATGAATAAGCATTCAGTATCAATTCTTCACACAAACCATATTACAGACTCAGAATTTTAGGTTATTTTCCGAATGGGCTATGGCACAGTGCATAAATAAGGTCACTATGTAGTCTATACATCATTTAGCCCTGGGAAGAAAAAGCTTGCAGGCCTTTCGTTGTGGCATCAATACAAGAGGCAAGACCTGTGCATCCTCTGTTCATCCTATTCACAGCATGGTCTTTTAATGAGCAGTACATCTGGTCACATGGACCAGTTACTGGCTAGTAATAATGAGAATTATATATATATATATATATATATATATATATATATATATATATATATATATATATATATATATATATATATATATATATATATATATATATATATATATAACACACACACACACTACCCAACTAAGGAGCCACCTGAACATTACTTACACTTTCCATCCTTTTATCTAGGAGTAGAAAAAGGAGGATCTGATTGGTTAATATATCCACTGTCTGATCCTTTAAGCACTTTGATAAATGAGGCCTGCAACTTATATACCTGTCTGCAGCTGCCTATATCCCCCTATTTTCTTTCGTTTTTTAGATCTGTTTGTACAGAATGACAGAGGTGGCATCATCCGTCAACATGCATTTTCTTTGTGCGTTGCGTTTTAGAATTTGGAGTGGATAAAAGGTGAAAATCTGATTGAATAAAGTATGATGACTGCGCTTAGGACAATGTGTAGGTATGCAGCCCCATTAAGGAAGCTCCCCAGAGGTGCTTCAGAAATAAATATGTATATAAATGGGGTAGTGGCGCTCCCTAAAACTTGGTTGGGCAGGTGAGTAATAGAAAATGACAATAGTAATAGGGACCAATATACTGGCTCCACGGCGGGTGACCCCACCAGAGTAAATTGTATAAATAGATACCAGACAACAGTGAGGTAACAACACTCCCTATAAGGGATATACAGCATAGGTGAGTTTGCAAATAAATAAAGATATAGAATAATGAGAAATAGAATAATAATGAAACATATTACAGCCTCCTCACCATAAGTGATAGTGTTGGTAGGTGTACCTACCCTGATTATACATACATTACATGTGAGTGAAACTATACATAGTGCCTTATATAGTATAACCTTTCATATACGTGCACACACTTTAGTAGTATATAATGCTACACCTGTGAATAAAATACAAGTAGTGATAACCTCAAAATAACAAGGGTAGCGGTAAGCCTATAAGTGACCATATGGTTGAGCACCTAGATATATATTAGGCATCTACCAAATTATAAATCCTTAAACATAATCAGTGAACAGAAATAATTTAAACCTTAATTAGTTTTGAATCTTAATCAATTTATTTTATTTTATTTATTTATTTCAGGTACTTATATAGCGCCGTCAATTTACGCAGCGCTTTACATATACATTGTACATTCACATCAGTCCCTACCCTCAAGGAGCTTACAATCTAAGGTCCCTAACTCACATTCATACATACTAGGAACAATTTAGACAGGATCCAATTAACCTACCAGCATGTCTTTGGAGTGTGGGAGGAAACCGGAGTACCCGGAGGAAACCCACACAGGCACAGGGAGAACATGCAAACTCCAGGCAGGTAGTGTCCTGGTTGGGAGTCGAACCAGCGACCCTTCTTACTGCTAGGTGAGAGTGCTACCCACTACACCACTGTGCCGCCCAATTTATAAATTGTTTGTAGACAATCCACAATTAATAGGCAGTCCGTAACTGTGAAGAAGTCTTCAACACGGTGAAAAATAAAAAGTAAAAAATAAACTAAAAAACGTGACTTGAGTGCATTCAACGTCCTTGGTGACTTAGTGCTCCCCCTCAAGGGTCCCCACTCACCAGATCCATTCACCCCAAAGGGGTAATTCGCATTTAGATGTAACCTCTACGATCTCCCTGCCAGCGTAGTGGATGGATTTCCCAGGGTGGTCCTCAGCATACACAGGAGAATGGAGCTTTGTCACTCATATAAAAAGAAGGCATGGTGGACTCCCATAGTGTAGTACTTAAAATAAATTTATTCCAACATAAAATTCTTCCAATAAAAATACTACAGTCCAGCACAGCTGGCTATAGTAATACAGCAGCAAAAAGTAAATATATATATATATATATATATATATATATATATATATATATATATATACACATACATACATACACACATACATACACACACACACCAAGGGCATTGGTTTGCAAACTAGATGTGACTAGCACAAAATTGCTCTAATAAGTAAAAAATTCTAGCCGGGCAGCCCGTAGCGCAAGGTGGAAGTAAACCAAGCGTCTGCGTTCCACCGGCCTAATTTGCGGAAATGACGTAGCGTGCGTGGCGCCGTCGTACGCGTTTCGTCATAGACGTCCTCAGCGACGGTACCCACACGCCATGCACCACGTCATTTAGTAGGGAAGCAGCCATGTCGGTACCGCCGCTCATGAGCGAAGGCACCTATCATAATAGACTGTAGGTGGAGTTACACGCCTAATACATGCCTGATGTCCACAGAAGTGTGCGCAATGAGTGTCAAAACTCTAATGATTAAACTATATAAATTTTAATAGGTGTGCAGAGTCCGGCTATATGGATGATTTCCTACAGATGAACCACTCACGGGGCATATCAGATCATTAAAGAAATTATTTAGAAAATTGTTAACAATTAGTGATCCAGGTATTTAACATTACCAGTATATCCATAGATTCTAAGTGTGCAGGCCATAGACTACAGCTCCTATGGGGACCCCCCTATAGGCCATTTATATCCATCGCACTAGATGTAAATATAAATCTGAGTCTAAGGATGTACCAGCTATATCAATTTCCCAAATATACAATATAGACCATCATAGGCATAGATATGGTATATAGAAGGGCTCCCACGCTTAGAGATTACCTAGTGCAAAAGTCATCAATCCTCCAAAGTTGACCCAAATATTTCCAGAGATAAGGGGTTTTTACAAATGCCAAAAATGTTTACCATGCAGGGTCAGTAAAAAGCAACCTCGCAAAAGGGAAACCTTTAGATCCAAGATGGACCATAAAGAATATCGCATTAGGAAACTGATCACTTGTAACCTATGTCATTGAGTGCCCATGCCAATTGCAGTATGTAGGTAGAACTACCCAGCCCTTGTATGTGCATATACAAGAACATATTAAAAATATCAGGAAAGGGTTCCCTAAACATCATCTCTCCCGCCTTTTTGATGCAGTTCACAACAGGGATCCCACAGGGTTAGTTTTCTACGGGATTGACTGCGTCAAGGATCACTGGCAAGGTGGCAATAAAACCACACTTTTGTCACAAAATGAAACTAGCTGGATATATAGGTTGGGGTCCCTTGTTCCGAGGGGCCTCAACCTAGATATTGATTTAAACTGTTTCATAGCCAACCCCTAAGGGGGATCTGGGTAGGACTCCCCCCCCCCCCCCCCCCCCCCCCCCCCCCCCCCCCCTCTTTTTTAACTAAGCAGTTGGGCTATTAGAGTTCTGCCGTCACTAGTGTGAGTTACTCCCTTTGGGAGTTGCGGGTAGGCTGTAAGAGGTATATTAGTGGGCACGGTTATATACCTTAGATGTGGTTTAGATTGTAGTGACTCATGTATGTGCCCCCATATGCAAGTTGGTGGGCCTTATACTGGAGTTGGGCTATGGGTTTACATAGGAATGCATCTGTATGCATATACTACTGGTACACCTGCCCACAGTATTTACATAACCTGACCCTTATTGTGAGATCAAGGCTAAACAACTTAGCATATTTTGGGGCCCCTTTTTTATTAAATTATTAAATATATTTTTTTTTATTAGATATTCACAGTTACGTTCACTGGTATCTTACCTCTATTCTCACTGTCCTTCATACATCAGATAATTATTATCCCTATTGTCTTTACCATCTCCATATTGCCAATGACCCACTTATTATATAATGATCTATGCCTATGATGGTCTATATTGTATATTTGGGAAATTGATACAGCCGGTATAGCCTTAGACTCAGATTTATATTTACATCTAGTGCGATGGATATAAATGGCCTCAAGGGGGGTCCCCATAGGAGCTGTAGTCTATGGCCTGCACACTTAGAATCTATGGATATACTGGTAATGTTGAATACCTGGATCACTAACTTAACAATTTTCTAAATAAATAATTTCTTTAATGATCTGATATGCCCCATGAGTGGTTCATCTGTAGGAAATCAGCCATATAGCCAGACGCTGCACACCTATTAAAATTATATAGTTTAACCATTAGAGTTTTGACACTCATTGCGTACACTTCTATGGACATCAGGCGTGTAACTCCACCTACAGTCTATTATGATAGGTGTCTTCGCTCATGAGGGGTGGTACCGACATGGCTGCTTCCCTACTAAAGGACGTGGTGCATGGCGTGCGGGTACCGTCGCTGAGGACGTCTGACGAAACGCGTACGGCGGCGCCACGCACGCTACGTCATTTCCGCAAATTAGGCCGGTGGAGCGCAGACACTTGGTTTATGTCCACCTTGCGCTACGGGCTGCCCGGCTGGAATTTTTTACTTATTAGAACAATTTTGTGCTAGTCACATCTAGTTTGCAAACCAATGCCCTTGGTGTGTGTGTGTGTGTGTGTGTGTGTGTGTGTGTGTGTGTATATACACACACACACACACACACACACACACACACACACACACACACACACACACACACACACACACATATATATATATATATATATATATATATATATATATATATATATATATATATATATATATATATATATATATATACACACACACACACATACACATACATATATACACACTTTTTGCTGCTGTATTACTATAGCCAGCTGTGCTGGACTGTAGTATTTTTATTGGAAGAATTTTATGTTGGAATAAATTTATTTTAAGTACTACACTATGGGAGTCCACCATTCCTTCTTTTTATATGAGTGACAAAGCTCCATTCTCCTGTGTATGCTGAGGACCACCCTGGGAAATCCATCCACTACGCTGGCAGGGAGATCGTAGAGGTTACATCTATATGCGAATTACCCCTTTGGGGTGAATGGATCTGGTGAGTGGGGACCCTTGAGGGGGAGTACTAAGTCACCAAGGACGTTGAATGCACTCAAGTCACGTTTTTGAGTTTTTTATTTTTTACTTTTTATTTTTCACCGTGTTGAAGACTTCACAGTTACGGACTGCCTATTAATTGTGCATTGTCTACAAACAATTTATAAATTGATTAAGATTCAAAACTAATAAAGGTTTAAATTATTTCTGTTCACTGATTATGTTTAAGGATTTATAATTTGGTAGATGCCTAATATATATCTAGGTGCTCAACCATATGGTCACTTATAGGCTTACCGCTACCCTTGTTATTTTGAGGTTATCACTACTTGTATTTTATTCACAGGTGTAGCATTATATACTACTAAAGTGTGTGCACGTATATGAAAGGTTATACTATAGAAGGCAAAATGTATAGTTTCACTCACATGTAATGTATGTATAATCAGGGTAGGTACACCTACCAACACCATCACTTATGGTGAGGAGGCTGTAATAAGTTTCATTATTATATTATTTCTCATTATTCTATATCTTTATTTAATTTGCAAACTCACCTATGCTGTATATCCCTTATAGGGAGTGTTGTTACCTCACTGTTGTCTGGTATCTATTTATACAATTTACTCCGGTGGGGTCACCCGCCGTGGAGCCAGTATATTGGTCCCTATTACTATTGTCATTTTCTATTACTCACCCGCCCAACCAAGTTTTAGGGAGCGCCACTACCCCATTTATATACATATTTAAAAAGGTGAAAATCTATTGACCAAGACGTATTAATACATATTGCCAAGGCATCAAAAAAAAAAAAAAAAAAGGAAGGAGTTTAAAAAGCACACTGCACTGATATGGGAACTTCTACTATTTTTATTACAGGGACGTTATACATGCATTTAGCGCATTATAACACATGCATTAAAAAGTATAAATAGGCCATTAGCATTGTTTTTTTAATACTGTCCCTCTGTATATTTTTCCTGAACGCTTCACTCAATATTCAGGGCAGATTCAGGTTTCCCCATTTCAAAAAGAAATCGGGTGACTTAACAAAACTACTATATAGTAGGGCCGAAACAACAAATCGATTATGAAATTCATCGATTACTATTTTCATAATCGATTAATCGGCCAGTAATATAATGGGGTAAAAAAAAAAAAAAAAAAAAAAAAACTAAAATTAGCTTTATAGTACAAAAAGAGCAAATAATTGCTACTGTAAATATTACTTTCACTGTTGCACAGTAAAAAAAGTTAACCCCTTACAGTAGCGATTGTTTGCTCTTTTTGTACTAAAAAGGGCTAATTTTTTATTTATTTTTTTTTAACTCCTTACGTTACTAAACTATTTTACAACTTATGTTACTAAACGTTTTAGGTCTGCTTCACACCCATGTGTTTTTTGGTGCTTTTTGCAGAAACGCACTACAGTTCATTTAACGTTCACATCTATGCTTTTTTTCAGCTGCTGCGTATTTGGAAAGGGTCAGGGACTTTTTTCAAAGCAAAAACGGTGCTTTTTTTGGTTCATTATACTTCAATGGAGAATCTGCAGAAAAGCATGTAATGTGTTTTTGCAGCAATTTTGGGGGTTTTTTTTCCCTTTTTTTTTTAATCTGCCCAACAACAAATTGGCCAAAAAAAAAAAGGCATAAAAAAAAAAAAAAAAACCGCAAAAAACGCAAATCGCAGCAAAATCACGCGCACAAAAAAATCAAAACCCACAGCAAAAAGCGCGGCAGAAACAGATCAAAAGCAAACTGCATAGGTGTGTACCGAGCCTTATTCTGGCCATACACATCAATTTCATTGAATATTCATACGAAAAATCTTTGTACATTCACTGAATGAAAGAATGTTCTGAAATTTTCACTTGCTTTTAACATTCTGTTTTAAAATGGATGTACTATAATTTCTGAATGAAAACCACATACACTGTCTGAAAATTCCTTTGACCAAGAAGTTTTCTATTATTTCTAAACCTTCCCGTCACTGTGGCTGAACACAAACGTCGATTTGACCCCACTAACGATTAGAAAAGTGACGAACGTTCTTAAAATAAAATTTTTTTTTTGAGGGAAGACACTGTTTTTGTATGGCCAGCATTTAATACATTACAGTTATGTTTGAAAATCTGCAAAACAGTCTAACTTTTTTCAACCTCTAACAGTATCTCTCTTCTGTCCGTTATTCTGAGAGTTGATTAAAGATTTTACTCCCTAACCATACAGTTAGTTATTTATATGTACCGCTGCATATAGGAGATATTTAAGAATAAATTGCCTTTTTTTAAAACTTTACATATTAACCAAATTATACACCACACTTTTTTTTAAGGTTATTAACCAAAACAAAAATCGGCCAACTAATCGATTATGAAAATAATCATTAGTTGCAGCCCTACTATATAGTGAAAAAATACAGAATTTTTGGTTAGGGAATTGGGGTTACTATTAATACATGGTAGTATTTTGTATGAGAATTCCTCTTTTTAAAAGGGGTTGTAAAGTCTATCCTTTTTTTACCTTAATGCATTCCTTGCATTAAGGTAAAAAATGTTTAGGTGTCAGCATCTCCCCCTTAGCCCCCCTTTACTTACCCGAGACCTCATTCTATCCAGCGCCGTGCGCGTCTGCAGATCTTCCTTCCCTCACTTCCAGGTCTTGCTGGCTTCGCTGGGGCATGGACAGCCACTGGCTCCCAGTGCTGTCAATCAAAGCCAGTGACGAGGAAGCAGGGGGTGGGGCCGAGTCCCTCTGTCTGTGTCAATGGATGTAGCAGAGGGACTCGGGTGCAAGCACGCACGAGTGCCCCCATGGAAAGCAGCTTCTCATGGGGGCACTGGCCAGAGAGGAGGGGTCAGGGGCGCCGGCGGGGGGAACCAAAAAGAGGAGGTTCCCGCCCGCTCTGTGCGATTTCATTACACAGAGTAGGTAAGTATAGACATATTTGTAAAAAAATAAATAAATACCTTTACAACCCCTTTAAATTTTACAAGCCTTTATTTATACTTGTATTAAACATTTAGCACCCGATCACACCGATGCAACTTGTCATGCGATTTGACAGGTTCAAATCGCATAAGTCTCACACTATTGTCGGCAATGAAACTGCTAAAATAGGTGCGACACCGACTTTGCGGTGCCGCACCAATTTAAAGTTCATACACTATTTAGGCCGATTTTAGGTGCGACTTGCATGGACATCTGTCCATGAAATCGCACAGATGTCAGCCAAGTCACATCTGAAGTTGCAATGACGGCTTTATAATTGTGTGATTTTAATAAAGACGCACGATTTGAAAGTCGGATTTGGTGTGACCGAATTCTTACATGCAGACCAAGCTGTCCAAACGTAAACATTACAGGGTTTGGGACAAATTAGAACACGGACGGGGTATTTACAACTGTCAGCTTTGGTATGAATGGAGGAGGCGGACCTTTCATTCATCTGCCCATCTTCCGTTCACAGAGCACTCATTGCAGGAATTGATAGCACAGCTTCTATGAATGGGGAATAGTCTGCACTTTTGATAAGGAACTGTAAGCCCCGGTTCACACAGGGGCGGCACTACTTGCAGGTCACCTCAGCGAGGCGACCTGCAAACGACTTCCGCGGCGACTTGCAAAACGACTTCTGTATAGAAGTCTATGCAAGTCGCCCCGAAGTAGTACAGGAACCTTTTTCTAAGTCGGAGCGACTTGCGTCGCACCTATTAGAATGGTTCCATTGTACAGAACGGGAGGCGACTTGTCAGGCGGCTAGGTCGCCTGACAAGTCGCCCCTGTGTGAACCGGCTCTAACTGTTCAAGCTTTTCATTAACAATGGCAGCACTGGAAGATCACAGCTGTGTGAGTAACTGCCGGGCTGAGAACTAAAGATTTCAAGAAAAAGTTCAGCTTTAAAGTGGTTGTTCTATTGTAGTATCCCCCTCTGTGTGTGATTTATAAAAATAAATGCTGCAAATACCTAATTTCACTACCGAGATTGCGATCACACTCCTTATTTAATTGGTTGCGGACCTCGCTCACGGCATTACATTGAGAGGGAGCGTCGTGTCAACATCTCTGGAAGAGAAGAGGGAAGAAGACCTCTCAGAAGACCGGGCTCCTCCGCTAGCAAAAGAGCAGCAAAAGAGCGGAAGATAGTGGAGGAGCCCAGCAGAAGGAAGAAGGCACCGGAGAAGAACCAGAGAGCGCTGAGACGACACCGGAGAGAGGGAGAAGAGGCCTGAGAGACCCCCGAAGTCTGCAGAAGACCCCCGGAGCTGCCTAATAAATTACTTTTAAACCTGTGTAGTTTTTTTGTAGTGTGTTTTTTTTTTTTATTGACACTTTTTTCCCCAGGTGAATGGGTAGGGGTACAATGTACCCTATACTCATTCACATAGGGTGGGGGGCCGGGATATGGGGCCCCCCCCATCTAAAAGGGGGTTCCCGAATTCCGATAAGCCCACTGCCCACAGACCCCGACACCAACAGCCAGGGTTGTCGGGCACCCGCAGCGTGCCCCAAAGCACCAACCCCCCATGTTGAGGGCATGCGGCCTGGTAAGGTTCAGGAGGGGGGCGCTCGCTCAACCCAACCCCCTTTCCTGACCGGCTGGGCTGAGTGCTCGGATAAGGGTCTGGTATGAATTTTGGGGGGACCCCTACGCTGTTTTTTTGGCATAGGGGGTGCCCCTTAAAATCCATACCAGACCGAAGGGCCTGGTATGCTCTTGGAGGGGAATCCATGCCGTTTTTTTATTTAAAATTTGGCGTGGAGTTCCCCCTCAAGAGTCATAACAAACAGTGCCTGGCATTGGCGGGGATCCCAATCGGATCCACATGCTTGTCGCTCTTTAGGAAAGGAAAGAACGTTTTTCCTTTCCCAATGAGCGAGCCAGCTCTGCGCTGCTATCCACAGCTGACACAGTACACTGCGATTACTTGCGGTTATATGCGGATAGCTGCGATAAATCGCTCCTGGACGCAGTCAATTCTATTTTTTCCATCCGCACAGAACCGCATGTAATCAAAACGCAGCTAAACGCAGTGTGTGAATGGGGCCATAGGAAAGCATTGTGTGGGTTTAGCTGTGGTAGAAAATGAAGCTAAAAGCACCATTCTATCCATCCGTGTGAAAGGGGCCTTATGAGAGCAGCAGGAGGGGCAGCTCACACACAGAGAGGGGAGGGGGAGGAGGACACAGGAGCAGAGAGAGGACAGCAGATAGCAGAGGCACGTACACTGAAAACGATGTCTGGTCTCAGCAGCCACAATACACCGTGGAGGGGAGAAACTGGCAGATCAGCCAGGTTTTTAGGTGTTACAGGGGGCCAAATGACACAGGACAAGCACTGTCATATAACATGCTTTAAAAGGAGCAGGATCCATTTTTTGGGGGCTAAACGATTTAAGCACCGGAAGATTTACCCTCCTTCACGACCAGGCCATTTTTTGTGATATGGTATTGCGTTACTTTAACCGACAATTGCGCGGTCGTGTGACGCTGTACCTAATGTATGTCTTTTTTTTCCCCCACAAATAGAGATATATATATATATAAATTTTTTTTTTTTTTTTTAAACGCTCCCCGTCCCACCGAGCTCGCATGCAGAAGTGAACACATGTGAGCAGCGCCCACATATGAAAAACGGTGTTCAAACCACACATGTGAGGTATCACCACAATTGGTAGAGCGAGAGCAATAATTTTAGCTCTAGACTTCTTCTGTAACTCAAAACATGCAACCTGTAGAATTTTTTTAACCGTCGCCTATGAAGGTTTTTAAGGGTAAAAGTTTGTCGCCATTCCACAAGCAGGCGCAATTTTAAATAGTGACCTGTTGGTATGAATTTACCCGGCGTAACATCATCTTTCACAATATAAAAAAAAAAAAAATGTGCTAACTTTACTGTTGTCTTATTTTTTAGTTCAAAAAAATTTTTTTTCCAAAAAAAAAAAAGAAAAGCGCGCTTGTAAGACCGCTGCACAAATACGGTTTGACAGTAATTATTGCAACGATCGCCATTTTATTCTCTAGGGTGTTATATAAAAAAAATTTAAAAAATATATATATATATATATATATATATATATATATATATATATATATATATATATATATATATATATATATATATATATATATATATATATATATATATATATATACATATATATACACAACAGAATTGGGGGGGGGGTTAATAAATATATAAAAATTTTCTAGCAAAAAAAGGTTTTTAACTTAAACACTAAATCTCAGAAAGAGGCATGGTCCTTGAGTGGTTAAAGTCCATCTAAAACAAGCCTGCCTTCAGAAATGTGGCTGTGTAATTTCACTGTGGAACAAACAGCGTTGTCGCCCCCCCTCTTCCTACCTAGGGAACTTGAAAAATCAACAGATCTACTGCATGGCTCAAAACCTCCACTGATCACAGTTCTATTCTCACTGGGCTCAACTCACAAGCTGTTTATTTGTTGTTTTCATAAAATATGGGTCTCTCTCTTTTTTTTTTGTATCTCAGTGCTGCAGACTTCCTCTATCAGATACTTCCTCAGGTGGCGGCTGGACAGACTTCCTGATGGTGACAACTGTGGACTATGGCTGCACAAACTGTCAGTATGGCTGCTCCCCATCAGTGAGCCATGTGACAGGAGACAGAGCATTGTCATCTCATAACAGACTGTGCTTATTATTGAGGCACGTGACAGGATGACAACACATGTCAAAACATAATCGCCAGCACACCACTGATGTTCAAAATAACATCCAAGAATTTATGCTGCTTACCCCCTGCCCACCATAGACTCGCTGCGGCCGAGTGGCACAGGCAGGGCGGACAACATGGTGGTATGGTGGATGGCTTGCTTCCTGTGATTGGGCACAGCGCAAGTTTTGGCAGCTGATTTCAGCCAATGAGCTGTGTACTGTGAACAGCGATCTGGAGGTTTCTTCTTTATGCAAAGCAGGGAGAAAAAAGAAACAAACAGCCAGATAGAAAAGTAAAAGCAGCACATTACACATTGTTAGGCACATAGTTAACCCCTTGAGTTTCCATGGATGTTAACCCCCTTCCTAGCCAGTGTCAACACTGATCACTGTATTAGTTTCACTAGTGAAGTTAGTATCCCACCCAGATAGTATTAGTGTCTGTTAGAGCCAGATTGCCCACCAACTTATCAGAGTCACACTATAAATCGCCAACCACCACCATTACAATATAGGTGCGTAAATTCATTATATATATATATATATATATATATATATATATATATATATATATATATATATATATATATACTTTTTGGCCAAAATTTCTGAAGAAATTTGTTTTTGTTGAATATTTTCTATAACAGAAAGAAGAAAACATCAGGTTTGTTTTTTTTTTTGTTTTTTTTTTAAAAGTTCGGTCTTTTTACGTTTATATCTTAAAATTAAAAAAAATAAATAAATAAAAAACTCAGTGGTGATCAAATACCACCAAACTAAAGCTCTTTATGGGGAAAAAAAAAAAAGATAGAGAATTTAATTTGCATACACTAGCCTTTTTTAACCAAGGTGCCTTGGCAAAATCCAAAAAAAATGATCAAAATTGTATACAAGCCAGCAGGTGGATGAAGCCTGCCTTTTAGTTACACAAAGCCACAGGTTTTCATTGTGCACCATTACGACTTTCTAGACACTGGCATCATAACAGCCAATGACGTCATTAGTTGATAAGGAGGATGTTGGTTGCCTCCACAGCATCATTGTTTAACCCTCCTTTGCTCCTCTCCCTGAGGTCACATTACCTGAACTGATGGAGAAGAGAAACATTGGCATACTAGTCAGTACCAGTGTGCAAAACTGCATTTGCTTTGGAAGAATAAATCACCTCTAATGTTGGGTTAGAACACCCAACATTAGAGGTGATTTATTCTTCCAAAGCAAATACAGTTTTGCACACTGGTAAATTCTGTAAAGCTATTAGATTTTTTTTTTTTACATTTTATAATGGATTGTCTATAATTTTAAAGGGTGCCTCAACTGGAAAAAAAAAAAAAAAAGTTGATAAACACTGGTGTACACAAATGTTGCATGACCACACCATTGCCAGTTAAAGTAGCGCAGCACTGGATAGCAAAAAAATGCCCTGGTCTTGAAGGGGGTAAAACCTTCTGGAGCTCAAGTCGTTAAAGTGATCACATCACTGCAGTGTATTGTGACGTTTGTGCACCACACAGGAGCCCTTCATCAGACATGTGATGACAAGGACAGCGTGTTGTCATCTCAGAACAGGAAGTCCCCATCAGTGAAGCATGAGACAGGGTGACAAAGCAGGAGCACCTCTAGGAGACAGGAACAGAGTGTTGTCATTTCATGACAGGATGTGCCAGAACAAGGAACTTCCTGGCAGGATCGTCAGGTATTATTATGATGGATTTAAACCGACTGAACACCACTGTTGCGAAATTAATATATATATATCCCCCGATACCACTTTTTTATTTAAGACTGACTACAAGTACACACAAGTATTCCCCCCCCCGCCAAGTACTCACTGATACCGATTCTTTTTTTAATGTCGTGTGACAGTGGCACTAATATGCAGCGCTGATAGGCACTAATGAGGCGTGGTCTGCATCAGTAGTTTTATTTTACAATTTCATGTTTTACAATTAATTTTTATTATTTTTTTACAATGCATTTTTTTTGGCCCTGTTGGAGGGGGGGCTTTGGTGAGATATCAGGGGTCTAAACAGACCCAAAATCTCACCTTATAGACAGGCAAAGGGACTGAGGTCACAGATTGCCCAGTCCCATTATCTGCAGACTCAGCTGCACTGAAGATGAATGGACAGGAGGCTCCTCTCCATTCATAAACACAGGTTATGATGCTCAGTTATGAATGCAGAGTCCGTGAGCATTCAGAAAAGGAAGGAGCCAGTAAATGACAGATTTACCAGCTCCTTCCTCCACTCTCCATCCTGACAGATCCACCTTGGGGGAGACCTTGGGAACTGAAGAAAGGGAGGAGGACACAGAGGGACAATCGGGGGTGATCAGTCCAGCGATGGGGGCAGTTAAAAGCACCGATCTCCCTGTATAACTTTTACTAAAGCAATTGACAGCTGCAGGAGGGAAAGGAGGAGAAGCGGCTGTCAGAAAAGCTATACAGGGCGATCAATGCTTTTAACTGCCCACCACTGCCACACCAATCATCTGTAAGGCTGCCCGCCCCCCCACTGAGCTTGAGGACGCCTGGTCCGATATAACAAGTATCAGATTAGGTATCAGGGCATGAGTACAGATACTTGTGCAAATGCTTGGTATTGGCACCAATACTAGTATTATCATTTTATTTTAGATATTTTGATCATCATGGTGTGCGTATATATATATATATATATATATATATATATATATATATATATATATATATATATATGTGTGTGTGTATGATTACACACAGACACATACACACTGTGTGACTATCATGCAGGATCTGTATCCCCCAATGTAAATGAGCCCCTCCTAATCAGTAAGACGTCACCTCGGTAATGACGGTTATTGTTGTGATGTGACTGATAACGGCCTGATCACATCTCTCCAGCTTCTCCCTAATAAGAGATCTATGGAGGAGCCCATAGACGAGCCGTGTGGCGGGTGTGATCAATAATGCACGGTGCTGATCATAGTAGGCTCATGATGGGTGACCGCCAGTAACCTTGGCCAGTTTCCCTGGTGACGGGTTCTAAATACGGGAGAGGAGACACTAACTCACCCGGAGGACGGCCCGGTTGCCCCGGTGTTGATGGATGCTGCACGCACAGAAGACACACGTAGAAGATGCTCGCCGCAGCCGGTGTCACCGCCGTGAACACGCACAGCAAGCCAATGACGCCGCCAACACACCGCCAGCAGCCAATCAGCGGCCTGCAATGCAGAGGTGTTCCACTACCCCTTTCGCTTTACACCGAGCCCCGCCCTCCACATCCTTCCTCTCAGTGTCATTGAGTTCGATGAGAGGGCGGCACTGATTGGCTGCAGAAAGTGGCGCGTTGGTGGGGGCTGGAGTGTGATGTCACGGTGGGCGGAGATGAGGTTATTAGAGGTTAGAATTGAGACGGAATGTAGGAGGTAAGCATGGAGCCACATGTGTAATAATAGAGAGCTGGCGGTCAGTACGCTGAGAGCGGGAGACGGTCCCTTAGCAGTTACCATGGGGACGGCAGCGGCCGTTTCTCAGAGCCGCCGGGCACACGTGTAGCCAAACAATAGTAACCATAGAGCTGATGGGTAATACAAATAACGAGAATGAGGGAAGAAATGTGTATGAGAGAGTTCCTCATACTTCATACACAGGTCATATCACTGTCATGGTCTATAGGAGTGCATGGCTGGAGGGGGGGGAAATACTTCACATTAGTGGGCACATAATGTCCCTGAGATCACCGAGGGCCTATACACAGGCGAGGGGTCTATACACAGCCGAGGGCCTATACACAGGCGAGGGGCTATACACAGGCAAGGGGCTATACACAGCCGAGGGTCTTTACACAGGCGAGGGTCTTTACACAGGCGAGGGTCTTTACACAGGCGAGGGCCTATACACAGGCGAGGGCCTATACACAGGCGAGGGTCTATACACAGGCGACGAGGGCCTATACACAGGCGAGGGTCTATACACAGGCGAGGGTCTATACACAGGCGAGGGTCTTTACACAGCCAAAGGCCTATACACAGGCGAGGGTCTTTACACAGGCGAGGGTCTTTACACAGGCGAGGGTCTATACACAGGCGAGGGTCTATACACAGCCGAGGGCTTATACACAGGCGAGGGCCTATACACAGGCGAGGGCCTATACACAGGCGAGGGTCTTTACACAGCCGAGGGCCTATACACAGCCGAGGGTCTATACACAGCCGAGGGTCTATACACAGGCGAGGGCCTATACACAGGCGAGGGCCTATACACAGGCGAGGTTCTTTACACAGCCGAGGGCCTATACACAGCCGAGGGTCTATACACAGCCGAGGGCCTATACACAGGCGAGGGCCTATACACAGGCGAGGACCTATACGCAGCCGAGGGCCTATACGCAGCCGAGGGCCTATACACAGGCAAGGGTCTATACTCAGACAAGGACTTATACACAGGTGAGGGTCTATACACAGCCAAGGACTTATACACAGGTTAGGGTCTATACACAGCCGTGGGCCTATACACAAGCGAGGGTCTATACGCAGCTGAGGGCCTATACGCAGCCGAGGGCCTATACGCAGACGAGGACTTATACGCAGGCGAGGGTCTATACACAGCCGTAGGCCTATACACAGGCGAGGGTCTATATGCAGCCGAGGGCCTATATGCAGGCGAAGGCCTATACGCAGGCGAGGGCCTATACACAAGCGAGGGTCTATATGCAGCTGAGGGCCTATATGCAGCCGAGGGCCTATACGCAGCCGAGGGCCTATACGCAGGCAAGGGTCTATATGCAGACGAGGACTTATACACAGCCGAGGGCCTATACACAGCCGAGGACCTATACACAGGCGAGGGCCTATACACAGGCGAGGGCCTATACACAGGTGAGGTCCTTTACACAGGAGAGGGTGTATACACAACTGAGGATCTATACACAACCGAGAGTTTATACACAGCCGAGGGCATATACACAGGTGAGGCGGCGGGGCTGCACTGGTCAGCTATACACAGGGTCTATACACAGGCAAGGGCCTATACACAGCCGAGGGCCCATACACAGGCAAGTGCCTATACACAGCCGAGGGCCTATACACAGGCGAGGGCCTATACACAGGCGAGGGTCTATACACAGCCGAGGGCTTATACACAGGCGAGGGCCTATACACAGGCGAGGACCTATACGCAGCCGAGGGCCTATACACAGGCAAGGGTCTATACTCAGACAAGGACTTATACACAGGTGAGGGTCTATACACAGCCAAGGACTTATACACAGGTTAGGGTCTATACACAGCCGTGGGCCTATACACAAGCGAGGGTCTATACGCAGCTGAGGGCCTATACGCAGCCGAGGGCCTATACGCAGGCGAGGGTCTATACACAGCCGTAGGCCTATACACAGGCGAGGGTCTATACGCAGCCGAGGGCCTATATGCAGGCGAAGGCCTATACGCAGGCGAGGGCCTATACACAAGCGAGGGTCTATATGCAGCTGAGGGCCTATACGCAGCCGAGGGCCTATACGCAGCCGAGGGCCTATACGCAGGCAAGGGTCTATACGCAGACGAGGACTTATACACAGCCGAGGGCCTATATACAGGCGAGGGCCTATACACAGGCGAGGGCCTATACACAGGTGAGGTCCTTTACACAGGAGAGGGTGTATACACAACTGAGGATCTATACACAACCGAGAGTTTATACACAGCCGAGGGCATATACACAGGTGAGGCGGCGGGACTGCACTGGTCGGCTATACACAGGGTCTATACACAGGCAAGGGCCTATACACAGCCGAGGGCCCATACACAGGCAAGTGCCTATACACAGCCGAGGGCCTATACACAGGCGAGGGCCTATACACAGGCGAGGCGGCGGGGCTGCATTGGTCGGCTATTCCAGCATGGTCTCATTGCAAGACAAAGCAAAATACCTCATCTCATACATTGCCAAATCACATCATCGCACTGCAGAATATGGCAGTCCGTCCTTGTTTTCAACACAGCACTGTATGACGCAATCCACTGCCTCACACTGCACGATGACCAATACAACCTAAAGCAGAACTTTACAAATTACAACATGATAAAAAAAATAATCTTCTTTAGCAAGGAACATAACAGGAACGTGGACAGCAACTGAGCATGTGCAGAGCAGGGTGAGACAGTGTATTACCTGATTTGAAACAGTATAGACAGGAATTAATTTTATGACTAAAGGTCCACTTTAATGAAATGTCTGTGTGACAGTTGGTTTAAAATAAAAAACCATGCAATCCCACTGTGCACCACATTGTAATGCTGCGACTTGTGCAAATTAGCCCCATGCCCTAATGTCAGGAGGGGGGGGGGGTTAAAAGCCCCAGTGTCAATAGGAGTAAATAATAGAAAATTCACTGGTATCAGTGAGAGTAATAAATGCCTAGTGCCAGTGGGAGTAGTAAATGCCCAGTGTAAGTGGGAGTGATAAATGCCCAGTGCCCGTAGGGCTAATAAATGCCCGGTGTCAGTGGGAGTATTACATGCCCTGTGCCCGTGGGACTAATAAATGCCCAGTGTCAGTGGGAGTACTAAATGCTTAGTGCCAGTGGGACTAATAAGTGCCCATTGCCAGTGGGACTAATAAAGGCCCAGTGTCAGTGGGAGTAATACATGTCCAGTGTCAGTGGGAGTAATACATGTCCAGTGTCAGTGGGAGTAATAAATGGACAGCATCAGTGAGAGTAATAAATTTCCAGTGTCAGTAGTTGTAATAAATTCCCAGTGTCAGTGAGGGTAAGGCCTCATGCATACTGGGCATCAAAAACACCACTTTTAAGGCCGCTTGTTTATTTTTCTGCCTCTAAACACCCCTCCATGTTAGCCTATGTGTCCATGTACACATAGCCTTTTGCAGGTGCTCAAAACCCAGAGCTAGCAGATTCAAGAGAGAAGCATGTTGTTACTAAAATACACCTGACACTCCTAAACATGTGTAAAGTGGCTAAACACATGTAAATGCTGGGTGCATCAAGAATTTATTTCAATGGCCAGAATAAATTATTCTAAATTACTGCAATTTCAAAAGGCAGGTTAAAGGAATAGTAGTGGTAAATAAAAATGCACTTATTGGTTTAACTAATAACTTTTTTTTATGATTCTTTAACGGGGAGTGGCAGGGGGTGTGTCCTATGCCTTCATACTTTTGCTAATAGATCTCCCTCGTTCCCCAAAGTTGGAGAAATGCAAGTGGCCAATTCTAAACACATCACACAGACATCGTTGTCACATCACTGTCGTCACCATCAGGAATCCTGTCCTGAGAAATATCATGCAGCCATCCTTACATGTAGACAGGGATAGGCTGCAGAAGATCAGCAACACATATTTCTATAATATTATATATATATAATTTATAAAAAATAAATAGTGATTGTTTATGATACAGGATGCTTTAACAAACCTTGTGTCTTACTTGGGGTTTACATCTACTTTAAATCTCAAAACCTGTCAATGATTAAAGTCATTCCTATGAGGCATTTACTTCCAAGAGACCATTATTTTGATTGCAATCTATTTCAGTCACCTTTCACTTTGTAGTCTGGATGCCGCACAGGTTCCAAAAAATACAAAAGGTGTGATTTGCATAGTGTAAGGCTGGCAAAGTATGTGGTCATTATGACTGGGGAACTAATAGAAAAACAAAGTTAGCGATCACAGCATGTCAAGCCATGCAAAAACTATGCTTTGTGGTCAATATTAACAGAAATATCCCTTTTCACTTGCACGTAAATGTTTGGTACACCCAGATTTGTAGGCAACACATGTTTTTTCTACTATAAAAGAGGTAAATAAGGTGCTCCCTCTATTGACTATTGCAACTCCCTCCTTCTTGCCTCATCTCTACACAGGCTCTTCATTATATTATGAATGAAGCCATCAGACTTATCCACCTCACCAACCACCATCCACTGCCTCTAACTGACAATCCCTCCACTGGTTTCCACTTCCCAACACATACAATTCATAACAGTAATAACATACAAAGACATCCAGAACTCTGCTCCAGGCCGCATCACCTCACAATATAGTATCACCCAAAACAATCTTCTCTGCTCCTCCCAAGACGTCCTCCTGCTAACCCCCTCTTCACCTACTCCCAGGACTTCACCAGAGCTCTTCCCATCCTCTGGAACTTCCCCCAAGCTCTCCAGCTTTATGCTACTCTGTATTTTAATTATTTCTAGCCTGCTCCTGTTGAAGTATAACTAAAGATAAAACCCTTTTTTTTCGGTGGAGAGGGATTAGAACCAAGAGTGAAAATGACAGAATATTCAACTTCTTGGGTTGGGATAACCAACCCAGCAATAGAGGGGAAATCATCCAATGGGGACACCAAAGCCTTGTTCATACAGGCACCAATGCTTGTACACCATGAACAGGTCATTTGATTAACTGGCTGGTGCTGCATGCAGGTAGTCCATTTGTCTGTTAGGCCACCCATCCTAATATGACAGTGGGAGTAATAAATGCCCTTTATCAGTGGTCAATGGGAAAAATAAATGTCCAGTGTCAGTGGTAAGTGGGAATAATAAATACTCAGTGTCAGTGGTCTGTGAGATTATTAAATGTCCAGTGGCGGTGGTCATTGGGATTAATAAATGCTTAGTGACAGTGGTCAATGGTATTAATAAATGCCCAATGTCAGAGGTCAATGAGAGTAATAATTTCCCAATGTCAGAGGTCAGTGAGAGTAATAATTTCCCAGTGTCAGAGGTCAGTGAGAGTAATAATTGCCCAGTGTCAGAGGTCAGTGGGATTAATAAATGCCCAGTGTCAGAGGTCAGTGGGCGTAATAAATGCTCGGTGTCAGTAGTAGTAATAAATGTCCGATGTCAGTGGTCAATGGAAGTAATAAATGACCAGTGTCAGTGGTCAGTTGTTTTAATAAATACCCAGTGTCAGTGGTCAAAGGGAGTAATAAATGCCCAGTGTCAGTACATGCTCAGTGTCATTGGTAGTAATAAATGCCCAATGTCAGTTGTCAATGGGAATAATAAATGTCCAGTGTCAGTGGGATTAATGCCCAGTGTCGGTGGTCAATGGGAGTAATAAATGCCCAGCGTGTTTTTATCACCCCCAACCACATGTGTAAACAATCTCTTCTTGATGCTCTGCTAGGCACTGCTGCACCTCAGAAAACGTGATCCTACTTTACTAGCCTTAGTAAAGGGAACCTGTCAGAATAGAAATGTATTGGAGTTTCTTTGTCAGCTTGGCTTTAAAGTGGATGTAAACCCAATGTCATCCTTTCTAAACTACTGCCATAGGGGTTATCTATAAGGATATACATGCCTCCTGCATGTACCTTTACCTGTCAAATGTCTCCCCTCTGTCTGTTATGAGACCCGAAAAACTGCATATTCTGTGGGTGGGTCTGTTGTCTGGAGCTCGGTGGGTGGAGTCGTGATGTCAGTAGACTCCCCGCCCACCTCTACACTCCCCTTGTCAATATGCATTTTCTCCTGTGTATTTCTTACACTGAACTTCTGCTGAACTTCTGCTATGATCTCTAACAACCAGTGAAAAGACAGGAAAGTAACCACATGACTTCAGCATGCCAAATCATGCTGAGGTGTGGAACAGCCAATCCTTGCAGAGCTGCTTAAGAAAGGAGTGGGGGTGGGAATTAAAAAATAATGCCTGTGTCTTAGACTAGTGCACGAGATATGTAAATCACCTGTCACTCACAGCAAGGGGGAGGATTTGACAAAGTTTTTCTCAGTTTGTCAAGATTTATCTCACTGAACAATAAAAGAGGATTGCTCAGAGATGGATTAACTCTATGTGGCAAGACTGGGCTCAAATGATAGCAAATCTTATACTCTACAGTATGATAAAAAGAAAAAAAAATTCGGGTTCACATCCACTTTAAAGTGAAGTGGAAGTAAATTTCTGTTTTAAAAAAATGCTGACAGGCAGGCTGCTTTATGACAGATTAGGCCCTGTGGGGTCAATTCACTAACAATTATCGCATGTGATTTTTGTGTTTTATGGGACAGATCACATTCGATAATAAAAGAGTCAATTCATTGAAAAAAATATCAAATTTAAGTCAAACCCCTCCCACACATGAGATACTTCATTAAAGTCAATTCGCCACAAAAACCACAACAGTCAGTCAATATTTTAGGAATATACAAAGTAACAATGTGGGGAACTCTACAATGGCCAGGAAATTAAAGGTATACAATGTATTAGTGTAGAGGTGTTATGTCCTGAGCTCTGAGATGTAAATAAATTGTAACATTTCACTAGAAGGTGATGGTCTGTGAATAAAGGCACCCTAGGGCAAGGTTCACTTTTGTCAAGGTCAGGAATGCTTGCAAAATCGTGCACGTTGCCGACCTACAGGAGAAACACGCTGCTCTTTAGCAAACGTGGGGGGGTTACCATTAAGGTGGTTCAAAAGGCAGAAGGTTTTTTTCCCCTAATGTATTCTATGCATTAAGAAAAAAAAAAAACCTTCTAGGGGCAGCATCCCCCCTTATAGTTACCTGAACCCCATTTCGATCCAGCGATATGCATAACAGAAGTGGTTCTGGGTCTCTCTCTCCTCATTGGTTCCCACAGCAGTGGGAGCCATTGGCTCCTGCTGTTGTCAATTACAGCCAGTGAGCCAATGAGGGGAGAGCAGGAGGCAGTGAAGAGCCACCCTCTGTGTGTGAATGGACGATGTCCATTCACAGGAGCATGGCTCGGGAGCAAGCCTGCTCAAGTGCCCCCATAGCAAGAGGATTGCTATTGGGGGCACTCAGCAGGGAGAAGGAGCCAATACCGCCAGCGGGGGACCCAAAAAGAAGAGGATCGGGGCTGGTCTGTTCAATACCATTGTACAGAGCAGGTAAGTATAACACGTTTTAAAATATACAACCTGTAGAATCACTTTAATTATTCATCACACACCCATGCATCGGCAAACGTGGCATGTTTTGGCACACTCCAAATCGTGATTTAAAAAAAAAAAAAAAGGCAGGGACTTCGCTCACGGATTTTCTGCAGGTAGGGCACCCCATTGAAGTTAATGGGCTGCCTACATGCAGAATGCAGACCAAAGTGTAAACCTAGCCTAAGGATGTTTTCATAGTGTCACAATATTTCATGCATAGAACAATCGTCCTCCAGGGCAGCGTTAGCCTGTAAAAAAAATGTAAAATTTGTAATAATGTAACAGTTGTGATAAAACAATGTAAAAACAGCACTAATTTTAAGTGCTAAATAACGCAAAATGTGACTATTTAATACATTTGTTAAATAATGCATGTTTTTCGTGAATTGACTTCTTTTGAGATAAATACCGCATTTTTTATTTTAATGCAAAAATGTTTACAGTAATTATCTGTTAGCTACATTTTAAACTAGTGCAGCATTTTGTGTATAAAATCCAGTCTCCTTCAACACACATGAAGAATCAAAAACAAGTAAAAATGCGTGAAGTCGCATTACAACACACTGAAAAACACATCATGCTGCAGCTGTAAAGCAGACTTAGTGCATTGGCCCCCACATGTCTTTTCTGTCATAAATGCTTCTTACTTCCTGTCAGAATTTTTGTATTCTGAGTGCTCACTGAGCCATGCGTGGGCCGTACAGTGTACAGTTTTGGCACAAATCTGCGCCAGGATGAAGTGCTTCATGCTTGTGTGTGTTATGTCATCTGAGCCAGCCAATGAGGAGGGCAGCACTGCAGGGGGTCGCTTTGCTAGGTAAGTCAAGCCATAGATCAGTGGTCTCCAAACTGCGGCTCGCAGGCCGGAAGAAACCCTTTGCTTGCCTTTATCCGGCCCTTGGGACACCATTTCTCCCACTGATATGAGCCACTATTCCTCTCACTGACACCAACGATGAGACACCATTCCTTTCATGGACACCAACAATGAGGCAGCATTACTTCCACTGACACCAACAATGGAGCATTATTCCTTCCATTAACACCAAAAATGGAGCATTCATTCCTTCCACTGACACCAAGGATGGGGCATAATTCCTATAAATCCTCCCACTGATATAAACAATTAAGCACTTTTTTTTACACTGATAACAATGATAGGGCACCACTGACACCAGCGGTGAGGCAGTATTCCTCCCAGTGACACCAGCAATAGAGAATTATTCCTTCCACTGACACAATGGAGCATCTTCCACTGACACAAACGAAGGGGTACTTTTCCTCCCACCAAGACTAGTAATTGGACACAATTACTTCCACTGATAACAACAATGGGATACTATTCCTCCCACTAATACTAATGATGGGCCACTATTTCTCCTCCTAATCATAGACACTATATACATATTTCTTCCTCCCACTGATACTGGGGTATTTTTTCCTCCCACTGGCAACTACTCTGAAAGACAATAAACTGGCGTTTTGTTGAGAAAGTTTGGAGATTCTTGCCATAAATGATGTTATCTTCCTTTTGGTTGCAGAAAAGAAAATTGCACAATTCCCCCATCAACACAATCAGTGTTGATGGGGAATCCCTCCCACAGCACTATTGTGTTCTGCCAAGGGGGAGTCTTCCCTGCCGGCATAAGACAATGATTATGGCCGATGGATTGACTTCAGTACAACCAGCCTGCCCATAGATAGATTGGATGTCAGATGGTCCCTGATGAACGTCCCGAGAGTCGATTCATCTATGACCAGCATGTGTCATAATGTGCAAATATGCTGTGCCATTAGCACATTTTAGCAAAATTTTCCTGCAGGGGAACATTTTCTGATTAATTTTATTTTTATTTTTTTTTTCTGGCAGTTTACCTCCACTTTAAAGGTGCAAGCTATGAGATGTCAATGTTTCTTTAGCTTCACTACCTAGTGAATCACAAACCTGAAACAAGTATGAGATGCAAAGTCCTGAACAGCATAGCTGTGCTGGGTCTTTGGCTCACCTAATAGCACAACTGGGATAAGGATAAGGATAACAGATTACAGTTTAAAAACCAAAGGCTGCTCCCATATTGTGACATCATGACATGTTTCCTTTAATAATGAGGAATAGATGCCAGCTCCAACTGCCTTGTCTTTATTTAGCCTTGTTAATATTTGATTTTAGCTTTCCATATTGTTGTATTTCATGCTCTGCCCAAGGGTTGTGTACACAAGAATTGTTGTAAGGTTTTATTGTTATACCTTATTTAGTCTTTACTATGTACTTAGGATGTTATATGTCCAATACTTTCCAAACAGCAGATTCGTAGTTAGACTGAACTGGGTAGTCACGCAATACCTATGTATTATTCTTTAAATTATGTTGACTTACAATTGACCAGGTGGTTATACAATGAGTACATTCGTAAAAAGTCTAAACAGGATGCATACAAACGTACCAGTGAAGAAGTTCACATATTTCCCATTTAAAGTGGATCTTTCAAGTTTAAAAAGCTATGCCTTTTTCTTTAAAAAAGCAATCCCTGAGCTCTAGGCAATTGACTGTGCCTAAGTATTAGAGGGTCATCTTGGGAAAATCATGTCACTAGTAGAGGAGGGGGAAATCCTTTCATCTGTCTCCCTTCCACCCTGTAGTAATCTTTCCATCCCAACCATCAGTCTCTCAGAAAAAAAAAGCAAATCTAGAGCCTCCAGCAATGCAAGAGACTTCTGCCACTTGCTGATGGGATGATATGGAGGTCCACCTAATCTTTAGCAAGGTTTTCCTGAATCATTGCCATTATATGCGCAACATAAGGCCAGCATCAAAGATCTCTGGACGAGACAATGGTGCATATTTATGGAAAGATCTATTATAAGTAATATCTGTTGGCAGTCTTTTCTTTCCATCGCTAGTACTTCAGTGATTTATTTGCCATAAAACACTGTCAACTGTCATTCCATTTGCATTTCATCACCGGCCTCTTACAGTCAGCTAAACAATGGCTTGTTTTTCTTGGCCAATATTTCACAACTTGAGTAATATTTAAAGTCTTATCACCTACCCAACTTCTGTTTACAAAAGGGCCTTAAAACAAGGATTGGGGATTGGATTTCACATTATAAGACTTTGTTCTTTTCATGTTGCTCACCATTACATATTTATACTTGATGCACTTTGTGCAATGTTCTTGTTTGTTGTTACTATTATCAAGTTTGTTCTGCTTATGTTTTTCCATTAATTTGTTTTTTTATAGTTCTTTATAGGTGGTGCCATATAATAAAACTGCAGAGATTAAATACTACATGGCTATAGTTTTTAGTTGTGTCTATAAAACGATTGACCAGTCACACCTCTTCTACTGAATTGCTGCCAACAAGGGTAGATTAAAAGGATCAGCCAAAGGTGGGAGAGATAAAGCAAATGAAAGATAAATAGACTTACCCTTGTTTAGTAGGGCACATGTCAGGGCAGCCATCAGAAATTTTGGGGCCCCTTACACAATTTTAGGTCTGTGTAGGTCTGGCCTACACAGACCCTACTTGTAAAGGAGGTCTTCCTAGTCCTAGTCCCAGCTCGTTTTCACAAAGCTGACACATGTCCCTGAGACTCAGAGAGGAGCTGCAGCTGATGACAATCCAGAATACAGTACAAGCATCACTCACATGAATAGTGCACTTGTAGGAAGCAGCCACAGGTGACAGTAAGGGGCCTGATGTGAGCAAAATAACAGAGAGCAGCAGCTGCCGACTCTTCTGTGAATGAATGCATAGAGGAAGACAGGGCACCCACGCTGTTCTCGGCCCTGCTTGGAGGTCAGGCCCCTGGGGATGCCTGGGCCCCTT
This sequence comes from Aquarana catesbeiana, assembly GCF_042186555.1. Lineage (NCBI taxonomy): Eukaryota > Metazoa > Chordata > Amphibia > Anura > Ranidae > Aquarana > Aquarana catesbeiana. The sequence continues at coordinate 179,116,159 of NC_133327.1, read as the reverse complement.
CACGTGTGTATTGGTTGTCCCCCCCGATGGCGGCCCTGGATAAAGTTTTCTCGGTGCCCATTAAACCATGGCTTGTAGTATAAGGTAGGCCATACATGATTCATTTCCTTTTTTTCAACCACCAGTTGAACAAAAGAAAATTAATCGATTCCCCCATCCACACATTCAATGGGGGAATATAGTAATGCATTCAAATGCAAAATGCAGCCTTTCTAAACAAAGCATATCTACACAAGTCCTTCTGTTTAATTTATATTATCTTTTCACTTTCTCTATGTGGATGATGGCACTGTAATTATTTTATTAAAAAAGAATATCTAAGTCTCTTTTTCCTAATCAATATACAGCTATCACGTGACCCAGCTCTTTCCAAGACTGTTTGAAGGGAGGAGGAGCCTCTAGCCCTCTGCTGCTGGTCACATGTTCAAAATAAAATAAAAAAACAGCTTTTGGGTTACAGAGTAAAAATAAATATTTAATATCGATAAACTGTTTTAAATCGTCATACAAATATATATAGTATTTGAAATCAAATGTTTGTTATTTTTTTGTTTCAATGTTTTTATTAGCGTTTTCACATCAGGTATAAAAACAATAGCAAAATATTTAAACGTTATATCAATTGCAGAGTACCTAATGTACCTGTACCTGGTATACATTGGGTACCTGATGTATCTGATGTATATTGGGTACCTGATGTACCTAGGGATGAGCCGAACACCCCCCGGTTCGGTTCGCACCAGAACCTGCGAACGGACCGAAAGTTCGCACGAACGTTAGAACCCCATTGACGTCTATGGGACTCGAACGTTCGAAATCAAAAGTGCTCATTTTAAAGGCTAATTTGCATGGTATTGTCCTAAAAAGGTTTTGGGGACCCGGGTCCTACCCCAGGGGACATGTATCAATGCAAAAAAAACTTTTAAAAACGGCCGTTTTTTCGGGAGCAGTGATTTTAATGATGCTTAAAGTAAAAAAAAAAAAAGTGAAACATTCCTTTAAATATCGTACCTGGGGTGTGTCTATAGTAGGCCTGTAAAGTGGCTCGTGTTTCCCGTGTTTAGAACAGTCCCTGCACCAAATGTCATTTTTAAAGGAAAAAATCTCATTTAAAACTGCTTGCGGGTTTAATGTCATGTCGGGTCATGGCAATATGGATGAAAATCAGTGAGACAAACGGCATGGGTACCCCCCAGTCCATTACCAGGCCCTTTGGGTCTTGTATGGATATTAAGGGGAACCCCGCACCCAAATTAAAATAAGGAAAGGCCCTATATACTCTGAACAGCAGTATACAGGCGGTGCAAACAAGACAGGGACTGTAGGTTTGTTGTTAAGTAGAATCTCTTTGTAATTTTGAACGGGTAAATTTTTAAAGCGTTTAGCTCCAGCCAAAAAATCTTTTTTAAGCTTTTTGGAAAACATAGGGAAGGGTTATCACCCCTGTGACATTTGTTTTTCTGTCTTTCCTCCTCTTCAGAAGATTTTACCTCACTTTTTGTCCCAATGAAAAATGTTTTTTGAAAATTTGGGTTTTTTGTGGAACAAGGATTGGAAAGCATCAGTGGAAAGGAGAAATTGTTTTCCCATATTAACTCTTACAGGAGAGAATTTCCCTTCCTAGGAGTAGATTTCATCTCACTTCCTGTTGTCTCCTTCCATTTGCAAGTAGGAGTCGTTTGTAAGTTAGATGTTTGAAAGTAGGGTCCTGCCCTATATACTCAGCAGAAATTTGGGCCTTAGGTGTTGCTGTGGCCACAACACTGTAAGCCCTCACAGGGCCCTGCTGTGAAATATTAGATCAAGAATTGTAATTACATGTTCTGTTGAACAGGAGCTGAAAAATTAGGCCTTAGGCACTGGTGCTGGTGCCACAACACTGCAACCCCTTACAGACACTCTAGTTGGAACGCAGGAACGAGCCCTGCTGCAAAGTATTGCATCAAAAATTGTAATTACACGCCCCTGTTAGACAGGGGCAGAAAAATTGGGCCTTAGGCACTGGTGCTGGTGCCACAACACTGCAACCCCTCACAGACACTCTAGTTGGAACGCAGGAACGAGCCCTGCTGCAAAGTATTGCATCAAAAATTGTAATTACACGCCCCTGTTAGACAGGGGCAGAAAAATTGGGCCTTAGGCACTGGTGCTGGTGCCACAACACTGCAATCCCTCACAGACACTCTAGTTGGAACGCAGGAACGAGCCCTGCTGCAAAGTATTGCATCAAAAATTGTAATTACACGCCCCTGTTAGACAGGGGCAGAAAAATTGGGCCTTAGGCACTGGTGCTGGTGCCACAACACTGCAACCCCTCACAGACACTCTAGTTGGAATGCAGGAACGAGCCCTGCTGCAAAGTATTACATCAAAAATTGTAATTAACATGCCCCTGTTAAACAGGGGCTGAAAAATTGTGCCTTAGGCACTGGTGGTGGCGCCCAGAACCAAAAATGTTCTTACAAGCTATCAGCATGATGATTGAGGAGGAAGAGGATAATTACTCAGGGATAGTCACTCAGCATCAGCATAGGCAGTCTTTGAAGGGATCTGAGATTTCAACAAAAATTATTCGGTTACATCAGCATCAGGTGCTTGGTAGCTGGTGGTGATCCAGGACTCATTCATTTTTATGAAGGTCAGCCGATCGACCGAGTCGGTGGACAGACGCACCCTGTGATCGGTTACCACGCCTCCAGCAGCACTGAATGTGCGTTTCGAAAGAACGCTGGATGCAGGACAGGCCAGTAGCTCAATTGCATACTGTGCAAGCTCTGGCCAGTGATCCATCCTCAAGACCCAGTAACCCAGAGGATTTTCGGTGGGAAAGGTGTCCAAGTCTGATCTTGCCCCTAGGTATTCCTGCACCATGTAAAACAGACGCTGGCGATGGTTGCTGGAACCGATCATACCTTGGGGCTGCGGACCAAAAAATTGTCTGAACGCATCGGTCAGACGGCCACCTTCTCCACCGCTCCTTCTTTGACTGACCGAAGCCTCAGCAACACGTTGTCCAGAAACAGGAGTTTGTAACCTCCCAGTCTCTGGGAACGCATTGCACAGACCTTTCTGCAAGGCCTCCCGAAGATGTTTCATCCTCTGCTCCCTCTGCGATGGCAAGATAAGGTCCGCAACCTTACCCTTGTAACGTGGATCAAGGAGGTTTGCCAGCCAGTATTGGTCCTTCTCCTTGATACCACGAATACGAGGATCCTTACGCAGGCTTTGCAGGATCAGGGAGGCCATGCAGCGTAGGTTTGCTGAGGCATTCGGTCCGGAGGACGACAACGTCCGCAGCCACCTCCTCCCAGCCACGTACAAGTCCATGTGTTTCTTGGGACTGATCCCTTAAAGACTGCTGCTGATGCTGAGTGCCAGGCTCCACCTCCATACTGACACAATCTTCCTCCTCCTCCTCCTCCTCCTCGTCCTCTTCCTGTGTGATCGGCGGGCACGCAGGAACACTGTCTGGATAAAGGGGGCCTTGAGAGCTAAGGAAGTCCTCCTCTTCCTGCCTCTGTTCTGCCTCAAGTGCCCTGTCCATTATTCCACGCAGCGTGTGCTCCAACAGGTGGACAAGGGGGACAGTGTCACTGATGCATGCACTGTCACTGCTCACCATCCTCGTGGCCTCCTCGAATGGTGACAGGACAGTGCATGCATCCCTGATCATGGCCCACTGGCGTGGGGAAAAAAAAACAAGCTCCCCTGACCCTGTCCTGGTGCCATAGTCGCACAGGTACTCATTGATGGCCCTCTGCTGCGTGTGCAGCCGCTGCAGCATGGCCAACGTTGAGTTCCACCTGGTGGGCATGTCACAGATTAGGCGGTTCTTGGGCAGGTTAAACTCCTTTTGGAGGTCCGTCAGCCGAGCACTGGCATTATATGACCGGCGGAAATGCACACAGACTTTCCTGGCCTGCCTCAGGACATCCTGTAAGCCCGGGTACCTGCCCAAGAACCGCTGCACCACCAAGTTAAGGACGTGAGCCAAACAGGGCACATGGGTCATTTGTCCCTGTCGGAGGGCAGAGAGGAGGTTGGTGCCATTGTCGCAAACCACCATTCCTGCCTTAAGTTGGCGTGGCGTCAACCACCTCTGAACCTGCCCCTGCAGAGCTGACAGAACCTCTGCCCCAGTGTGGCTCCTGTCCCCCAAGCACACCAGCTCAAGCACCGCATGGCATCTTTTGGCCTGCGTACTTGCGTAGCCCCTTGAACGACTACAGAGCACCGCTGGTTCCGAGGAAGAGGCCATGGAGGAAGAAGAAGAGGAGGGGGTGGAGGAGAGAGGTGTGTCACAATCAGCATTTTGGAGGCGTGGTGGCGGAACAACCTCCAACACTACTGCACCTTGTCCTGCATCCTTCCCAGCTGCCAGCAGAGTCACCCAATGTGCCGTGAAACTTAGGTAACGTCCCTGTCCATGCCTGCTGGACCATGAGTCAGCGGTAATATGCACCTTACCGCTGACCGCCCTGTCCAGCGAGGCATGGACATTGCCTTCCACATGCCGGTAGAGAGCCGGAATCGCCTTCCGTGAGAAAAAGTGGCGTTTGGGTACCTGCCACTGAGGAACCGCACATTCCACAAACTCACGGAAGGGGGCAGAGTCTACCAACTGAAAAGGCAGCAGTTGAAGTGCTAGCAATTTTGCCAAGCTAGCATTCAACCGCTGGGCATGTGGATGGCTGGGAGCAAACTTCTTTCGGCGGTGCAGCAGCTGGGGCAGGGAAATTTGCCTGGTACAATCTGACGTCGGTGTACCAAAAGCAGATTGCCCACAAGTACTTGGCTGTGACACACCTAATTCTACACCTTCATTCCTCTCACTGCAGGTCTCAGAGAGGACTGGAGGTCTAGTGGGGTTGGAAATCTCAGCTGATGAGGACCAAGGAGAGATCCTCTTTGTTCTTTGGTGTGGGTCTTTTAGATACGCTTGCCAACGAACTGCATGGCAGGTCAACATATGTCTGGTCAAGCATGTGGTACCCAAGCGGGAGATGTTTTGGCCACGTGAGATATGCTTGAGACATATGTTGCAAATAGCAGCGGTGCGATCTGATGCACTCGTCTCAAAAAAGGCCCACACCAAAGAACTTTTTGAATAACGCGCAGAGACTGCAGTGCCCTGCACATGTGGAGCTTTGGGGTGTGATGCAGTCAATGTGCTGCCCTTAGGCTGGCCCCTGGAGGGCATCCTGCCTCGTTGGTGATGTGCCGCCTCCTCCTCCTCCTCCTCCTCCTCTCTCCTATCAGGCACCCACGTTGAGTCAGTGACCTCATCATCCCCTCCCTCCTCATCACTGGAGCAAACCTGGCAGTATGCTGCAGCAGGGGGAGCATGACTGCCAGATTGCTGTCCTTCTTGGGCACCCCCTCTGTCCGTGCTCATGTTACTGCCTTCATCGAGCTCAGTATCATCATCAGAGCCTTCCAAACGCTGGGCATCCTCCTGGAGCATGTACCCAACACTGTGGTCAAACAGTTCGAGGGAATCCTCATGAGGACATGGTGGAGCTAGGGAAGGAGTCACTGATGACATTGAGCTGAGGGAAGAGGCCGCTGCTTTGCCAGACAAAGCACCCTGGGCATGGGTGAGAGAGGATGAGGAGGATGAGGACGGCTTGGTCATCCACTCGACCAAGTCTTCCGCATGTTGCGGCTCAACACGGCCAGCTGCCGTAAAAAAGGCCCAGCGTGTCCCATGGCCACGTGCTGATGAGGATGCACCGTCTCCACGACCAGCACTAGACACAGAGCCTGCTTGCCCTCTCTTATTGGCTTGTGACTGTCTGCCTCTCCTTCTTGGCCTTCCAGACATACTAATGGCCTGTAGCTGCACTAAGCTGGGATAGAACACCAGTAATTTTCTTCAGGTAGCTTTATATACTGTAACCAGACAAGCCTGCCTGTCAGTAGGAAGATAACAGGAACGGATCTAGCTGAACACTGTGAGCAGGACGCACTGTACTAAATGTAAATAGTCTAGCTGCCTGACCGTGGTACTAATAGGATCAAATAGAACACCAGTAATTTTCTTCAGGTAGCTTTATATACTGTAACCAGACAAGCCTGCCTGTCAGTAGGAAGATAACAGGAACGGATCTAGCTGAACACTGTGAGCAGGACGCACTGTACTAAATGTAAATAGTCTAGCTGCCTGACCGTGGTACTAATAGGATCAAATAGAACACCAGTAATTTTCTTCAGGTAGCTTTATATACTGTAACCAGACAAGCCTGCCTGTCAGTAGGAAGATAACAGGAACGGATCTAGCTGAACACTGTGAGCAGGACGCACTGTACTAAATGTAAATAGTCTAGCTGCCTGACCGTGGTACTAATAGGATCAAATAGAACACCAGTAATTTTCTTCAGGTAGCTTTATATACTGTAACCAGACAAGCCTGCCTGTCAGTAGGAAGATAACAGGAACGGATCTAGCTGAACACTGTGAGCAGGACGCACTGTACTAAATGTAAATAGTCTAGCTGCCTGACCGTGGTACTAATAGGATCAAATAGAACACCAGTAATTTTCTTCAGGTAGCTTTATATACTGTAACCAGACAAGCCTGCCTGTCAGTAGGAAGATAACAGGAACGGATCTAGCTGAACACTGTGAGCAGGACGCACTGTACTAAATGTAAATAGTCTAGCTGCCTGACCGTGGTACTAATAGGATCAAATAGAACACCAGTAATTTTCTTCAGGTAGCTTTATATACTGTAACCAGACAAGCCTGCCTGTCAGTAGGAAGATAACAGGAACGGATCTAGCTGAACACTGTGAGCAGGACGCACTGTACTAAATGTAAATAGTCTAGCTGCCTGACCGTGGTACTAATAGGATCAAATAGAACACCAGTAATTTTCTTCAGGTAGCTTTATATACTGTAACCAGACAAGCCTGCCTGTCAGTAGGAAGATAACAGGAACGGATCTAGCTGAACACTGTGAGCAGGACGCACTGTACTAAATGTAAATAGTCTAGCTGCCTGACCGTGGTACTAATAGGATCAAATAGAACACCAGTAATTTTCTTCAGGTAGCTTTATATACTGTAACCAGACAAGCCTGCCTGTCAGTAGGAAGATAACAGGAACGGATCTAGCTGAACACTGTGAGCAGGACGCACTGCACTAAATGTAAATAGTCTAGAAGATAACAGGAACGGATCTAGCTAAACTGAATACAGTGTATATATATATATGCAACACCTGGGATGCATATATATACACAATACACTGTAAGTGCAGCTAACTGACTGACTGTTCTGCCTAATCTATCTAACTCAAATCAAATGACACTGTCTGTCTCTCTCTCTTTCTCAATGAACGCCGGAACACACACTACACAGGGCCGCCGTGCAGCCGGCCTTATATAGTGTGGGGCGTGTACTAAATCCCCTGAGCCATAATCGGCCAAAGCCTCCTTGGCTTTGGCCAATTATGGCTCTCTGTTCAGGCGGCGCTGTGATTGGCCAAGCATGCGGGTCATAGTGCATGCTTGGCCAATCATCAGCAAGCAATGCACTGCCATGCCGCAGTGAATTATGGGCCGTGACGTGCCACACGAATTTGGCGCGAACGGCCCATATCGTTCGCAATTCGGCGAACGGGCGAACAGCCGATGTTCGAGTCGAACATGGGTTCGACTCGAACACGAAGCTCATCCCTAGATGTACCTAATGTACATTGGGTACCTTTTTATTGGCACTTATATGGTACTCATCAAGCTCCTTATTAACTGCTTGCCGACCGCCGGCTGTCAATTGACGGGCAGGCGGCGCAGCTCTCGTTGCGGGAGGGCGTCATATGACGCCCTCGCTTTCCTGACCCACCAGGGGGCGCACATGCGCCGCCGCCGGCAATCGCACGTGTCACTGGGCACCGGTGCGCGTGCCCGGCGGCCGCGATGTCCGCCGGGCACCCACGATTGCCAGTAACACAGCAGGACCGTGCATCTGTGTGTGTAAACAGAGGAGAGGAGACCAATGGTGTGTTCCCAGTACAGCGGAACACCGATCGATCTCCTCCCCTTGTGAGTCCCCTCCCCCTACAATTAGAAACACTCCCTAGCAAACACAGTTAACCCCTCAAACACCACCTAGTGTTAACCCCTTCCCTGACAGTCACATTTATACAGTAATCAATGCATTTTTATAGCACGGATCGCAGTATAAATGTGAATGGTCCCAAAAATGTGTCAAAAGTGTTTGATATGTCTGCCGCAATATCGCAGTCATGATAAAAATCGCCGCCATTACTAGTAAAAAAAAAAAATAATAATAAAAATGCTATAAATCTATCCGCTATTTTGTAGACGCTATAACTTTTGCGCAAACCAATCAATATATGCTTATTGCGATTTTTTTTTACCAAAAATATGTAGAATAATACATATCGGCCTAAACTGAGGAACAAATTTGTTTTAAAGAAAAAAAAATTGGATATTTATTATAGCAAAAAGTAAAAAATATTGTGTTTTTTTCAAACTTGTCACTCTTCTTTTGTTTATAGCACAAAAAATAAACACTGCAGAGGCGATCAAATACCACCAAAAGAAAGCTCTATTTGTGGGGAAAAAAATGATAACAATTTCTGGGTACTGTGTTGTATGACCATGCAATTGTCATTCAAAGTGTGACAGCACTGAAAGCTGAAAAATGGCTTGGGCAGGAAGGGGGTGAAAATGCACTGTATTGAGGTGGTTAAACAAAGAAAATGTAAAGTAGGGGGAAAAAAAAGGAAAGAAAGGAGGGGAGGGGAAGACCCCAAGCTCTGGTCTGTGCCATTCGAAGGCTCCTCAGATCGGAGCCATACAGGGATCTCCAGTCAGATAACTGACCTGCGGGCCCCAGACTTTTTCGAAGACCATTATTTTGTCATTCAAGACTGCCAAGAGCCTTTCATTTATAATGAGCCAGGAGAGCTTGTGCTTAGGTTGGTCAAATGGAATGGCAGCTGACCTCCAATTTCTGGCTATAGTGATTCTGGCAGAGATAAATATGAAAGAGAGAAGCCTTCTCTGTTTTTTTGAGGCCGCATCAACTTTAAGCCCCAATAGGGCATGTTTAGGTGATTTAATGAGGTTGATTTGGGTAAGGGTAAAAATAAAGTTGTAAACCCTTATGCAAAATTGTCGCACCTTGGGGCATTGCCACCATATATGGTATATCGTTCCATCTTGCCCACAACCTCAAAAGCACTCTGGAGAAGCTCCTGGGACATATGTAGCCAACCTGGTCAGCACCATCTTAAAAGGATCTTACAGTTTGCCTCTATAATAGAGGTGTTAGTTGATAAGTGATTTGGAAGCTGCTTGGGCAATCGATTGCCATTCCTCTAATTCATGGTTTTCTTGGAGGTCTTGCTCCCACTTGACCATGTAAGCGTGTTTGACTGAGGTATGCATTAAGATAGTATACAATTCAGAAATATGACATAGATATTCCATGGAGGACATAGCCATCAGATCACTATTGTGAGATAAAGTGTTTAGGTAGAGTTTCAGTTGAATAAACCGGTATTGTTCAGAATCTGGCATCTGGTATTTATCTATTACGGTCTGTTTAGTTAACATGCCGTTATGATCACAAATGTCTGCAATGCGCAGGAGACCTTTATTGGTCCACCAGTTATGAGGGGTGAGGGCCTGGGGTGAAATCTTTGGTTTGTAACAAAGGGGCTAATGGGCCATGGGGGACTTGAACAAATGGGGTTTAGATAGTGTATCCCAAATATTAAACAATAGGGAGTGGAAAGAGCATAAAATCATAGGTCGGTTCCGAGCCGATATCCACATGGTAAGCGATATCACTTTGGATGGGCATGAATGTGATTCTATATGCATCCACATTGAGTGAGGCTGAGAGGAGTGGAACCTGATAAGCTGGGACAGTTAAGCAGCATAGAAATATTTGAGCAGATCAGGGACTCCCAGACCACCCTTCATTTTAGGGGTATATAGTGTGCGTCTGTTCACCATAGGCCTCTTGTCACCCCAGAGAAACTGAAAAAGCTTCCTTTGAAATTTTGATAAATCGATTCTGACCAGAGCAATAGGCAAAGTGCAAAAAAAGGTAGAGGACCCTGGAAAGGATATTCATCTTTATAGAGTGTAGTCTGCCGAACCACGATGGGGGATGGATATGCCAGTTAGTCAAGTCTGCCGTTAAGCGCTTGTAGAGTGCAAGGTAGTTTGGGTAATACAGGGTATGCATGGAGGGAGTTAGATATATTCCTAGATAGGGGAGGGCTACAGGTTCCCAAACAAACTTATAAGAAGAATGGAGGGTTTTCATGATCCGATGCAGTAGGGAGATGTTTAACGCTCTGGATTTTTCCTGGTTAATTGAGAGCCCAGAGAGCCTTGAGAAGGACTGTAATATGCCATAGAGATTGGGAAGGGTGGTGATGGGCATGGAGACCATCAGCAGGATATCGTCTGCAAAAAATGCGGATTTATGTTCCCTGTCCCCACATTCTATCCCCTTTATATCTGTGCACTCGCGGATTTTAATGGCTAACGGTTCCATAGCCAGTACAAACAATAAAGGTGACAGTGGGCAGCCCTGGTGAGTCCCCCGTTGAATTGGAAAGAGTTTGGATGAATAGCCATTAATCATTAAAGACGCTGTAGGGGAACTGTACAGGGCTTTTAGAGTCGACAAAAACTGCGGACCAAATCTATATCTTTATAAGACATAGAAGAGGTAGTCCCATGATAGGGAATCGAAGACCTTCCAAATATGTAAAGATAGCAATATGCCTTGTCTAGGCCCCTTCCCATCCCAATCTGAACGGACAGCTGAAATAATGTCTATTATTCTCCTGGTTTGGTCAGACGCCTGGCGGCCAGGAATGAATCCTGCTTGATCGGGGTGTATGTGACGTGCGAGAAAAGTATTCAGCCTACAGGCCAATATTTTGGACATTATTTTCTGCATTTATCAAGGATATTGGGCAGTAATTAGAGCAATCTCCATGGTCTTTCCCCAGTTTCGATATGACATGTATATAGGCTGTGTTTTCATGGGCTGGGATGCAATTACCCCTATGGATGTAGTTGAAATAGGCGCATAAGTGAGGGATGAGGATTTCTTGATATTTCCGATAGTATTGACCCAAAAAGCCTTCTGGGCCCAGAGCCTTAAATGGGTGTAGGGATTTAATGGCCATTTTAATTTCTGGCTCCGAGAATTCTCCTTCCATAAGCTTGGTATAGCCTTGCTGAAGCTGCGGTAGAGGGATGTTTTGAAAAAAATTGTCTGCCCTTTCTATCGAGAATTGGACCTGTTGGTGATATAATATGGAGAAAAAGTCTTGGAGTTCTTGTATTATCAATTGCGGGTTCTGGGTCGGTTGTCCATTGCGCAATTTCAATTTGGGTAAAGCTGGAGAGTATTTCCAGGGTGCTAGTTTCCTGGCTAGCAGGGTAGTAGGTTTATCACCCATAGTGTAGTATTTATGCTTTGACCAAAGAATGGATTTTTCTGCCTTGGTGGTGAGAGTCAAATTTAGAGCCAATCTAGCTGAGTCAATTTTGTGTCTGATATCAATTAACTGAGCCTTTTTCTGTTCATCTAGGAAATGTTGTAACTCTATTTCCTGCTGTTTGATGGTGCTGTCTCGATTACGTTTAGATCTAGCAGACAGCTGGATAAGCTTCCCCCATATTGTAGCTTTAGGGGCAGCCCAGTTTATGGCTGGAGACGTCTCCGACGATAAATTGTCCAGAAAAAATGCCCGTAATTCAGTTTCTATTTCGGAGTACAAGATGGGATCATTTATCATGGATGCCTTTAGGTTTCATGGAGAAGGAGAGGGCTTTGTCCATATATTTGAGAGTGATACTTTAACGGGGGAGTGATCCGACCATGGAACAGCCAAGATCTTTGTCGATATCATATATGGTAATAACGCTATGTGAGTGAATATGTGGTCTATGCGTGAATACGTTCCATGCACATGGGAGTAGTATAGTCCCTGGCGGAAGGATTATCTTCCCACCAGGCATCAACCAGACCATAAAGATGTAGCAGTCGAGCTATCTTGTTGCTATTCTTGAGTACTTGTTTGAGGACTGCCCTAACCTGATCAGATCTGTCTAAGGTACGGTCCAGCGGGATATTGCTATCTCCCCCTATAATCACCTGTCCTTGGACCTTAGGCATAAGGACCTTGAGCATGGTGGTAAAGAATTCCACCTGTCCCGAATTAGGGGCATAGTAGGAGATAAGGGATACTAGCTGATCATGAATACGGCCAGCCACCATGATATATCTCCCAATTTTATCCTTTACTACGGTGATGGGGGTAAAGGGAGTCCTTCTCGAAAAGCATATAGCCACCCCTCTTTTATTTTCGCTGCCTGATGAAAAGTGGTATTGTGGGTATTTGGTGCTAAGATACCTGGGGGGCGAGGTTTTGGAAAAATGTGTCTCCTGTAATAACAGGATATCAATTTTCTGCTTGTAATAATATTGGAAGGCCATGTTCCTCTTGGTTGGGGAATTAAATCCATGTATGTTATGGGTGACAATAGAATATGTAGGGTTCTGTTATTTGTTATTTTTTTAACAATAGCATTGTGTGGGTAAATTTCTGTCAGTCACAGAACAACAGGGAGGGGAAGCCTCCATCAATCTACATGTAATATCCCTCCCTCATTGTGTTTTTAGTTAGTTAGTGGGCATAGAGGAGGGAGGGAGGAAGTGGGCTGTCATATACCACTGTGTATACACCCACATGTGTGACTCTATAGTCACATGAGCTGCTCACATGTGATAGGTGGGAAATGCTCAGCATAGAAAGTCACTGAAAACTGAGCATGTGCAGAGTTGCCACCATAGCTCTGCAAAATCCCTAGCTGCATTGGGGACTTGGACAGAAGGGGGGGGGGGGGATATAGAGAACAGCAGGATCAACCAGGAATTTTACAGAATACAGAGAACTAATCTCATAGTGACGGAGTGAGTATGAACAGCATGTAATATACAATTTAGACTTTACTAGTCTTTTTACATTTGAGTTTAAAAAAAAAAATTATTTTTTATAAATGATCTTCATACAAAGCTTTGGTTCTCTATGTATGACAGAAGTTCTTATTTTGCCAAATAGTCAAAAGGGGGTCAATTCAGAATATATGGAAAAATTCACCACAATATTATCTTTGGCCCATTCATTGTAAACTTGGTTGATGACAGCAGCAGTTTGTGTTCTTGTACATAGTCAAATGCATTTTTTCCTGGCTTTTAATAGCTTGCTATGCCCATGTGCTTTGTTTCAAGAGGTCATGGAATGTATTCAGTAAAGTGTCTGATAAAGTAAACTGTTTAAAGGAGTGTAGGGGAGAGCGTCTCACAATACGCCAAGGTGAGAATGGACTTAAAATTACATTCACCCAATAAGAACCTTTTCAGACAGGTTAACTATTAGAATAAACAATTGACATGGACGATTTTTATTTTTTTTTGAGTCTGTTCACCTGCATACAAAATCCTGGTATTACTTAAAAGTTTATAAAACCAAACCAATTATTATGTCAGTGACCTTGAATAACTTATCAAAAGATCTTTAATGTCAAAAAAGGCATGGCTGGGATATACAGCTTCATAAATCATTCATTTTCTCTAATCATATAGTTGTCTTTCATGGGTCATGGAAATCAGCCAAAATATTTTCCTGACATTGTAAATTAAGTTTGATTGTTGACTCATCCCTCTGTTGAAGATATAGTAGCTAAACAGTCATGTGCTTAACTGTACTATGGGTCTTCATTTCTCCAAAGTCACCTTGGATTTACTGTTAAGGAATCAAAGGCTATGAAATGAGAAAGGCGTATGAACTGTTATTTCTGTATTTAAACCAATGTGTACCTTGGGTATAATAAATACACCCTACAAAACTTCATCTAAAGTACCTAGGGTGTTCCTCTTATGTCTTGGTCTTCCAAAAGCTGGCAAGCACTGTTTGCCAGTGTTCATTGATAAACACATTTTAACAATATTAGGGTCCTTCCACACGGGCAAGCCTATCAGATCCGCCTGTCAGTTTTTCAGGCAGACCTAATCAGAAGGTCCATGCATTCCTGAGGACAGGCAGGTGTAACCGGACTTGTGCTCATTTACACCTGGCAACCTCCAGTTCCAATCCAGTCAGCTAAAAAAAACATAGAAGATCCATCCTTTTCCATGTATGTTTGTATGGGCAGCAGAGTCTGTTTACTCCTGCTGCCCATACAGCAGAGCGGGCTCTGTCTGTGTCCGCTCTGAAGAAACTAAGGCGGACATGGATGTTTCATCTGCCTACTCTGCACTCTGTGAGCTGATCCCCTGCTGATCTGAACAGAATTCAGCATGTGTGAAAGGGGCCTTATTGTTACAATGTATTTAGGCTAGATCTTTTAATGCACAGATTAAAAGGAATGTGTTTTCACTAACAAGTGCCCAGGGGCGGACTGACCATTGAGCCACTCAGGCACTGCCCGAGGGCCCTGGGCCACTAGGGGGCCCCATCAGGGTTGCCAGCCTCAGTAAAACGAGGGACAGTATGTATAAATCTGTGTTTTTTTTACATCTGTCTGTGTATACTGTGTGTACATGTATGTGTATACTGTGTGTGTGTGTATACTGTGTGGCCCCATAATCTCTGATTGCCTGGGGGCCCCATAATCTCCTATTGCCCGGGGGCTCCATGAGTTATCAGTCCGCCCCTGTAAGTGCCTAAGTGACTTTAAAGTGGAACTTCACACTCTTAATCAACATTAATGATTTGTAATCTTTAGGGTCCTTTCGCACAGGCAGGACACTCGGAGGACTCCGCTTTGCTCAGCAGGGGATCAATCCGCTAATCCCCGCTGAACAGGCGGATGACCGGTCCATCTCCGCTCACTGTGCTAAGACGGACCTGTGTGAATGGAAAATAGGGTCTCCGTCCGTCTGGATTTCATGGACAGGATCGGATAGCAGCGGGTGTCAGCGGACATGTCACCGTTGACATCCACTGCTCCATAGGAGTAAATGGAGGCTCCGACCCTGAAAAACTGACAGGTGGACCTGATTGGGAAGCCCGTGTGAAACGGGCCTTATGCTGCTAGTAAATAGATAGGAATGTAAATTATATTTACGTGTTTTTAACTTTTTTTAACATTTCTTCAGTTACTTCCTTGTTTTTGGCCTAGACAAATGATGATTTCATACATCCCAGGAGTCTCCAGGAGGGGAGGAGGGGTTTTCTCATCTAAGCACACCCTCCTGTCTGTATGCCTGAGCTAAGGCAGAAGAATTCCAGAAAGTAAAGACAACATGAATCATCTGCCCTTAATCAAGATGGCCATGAGCAGAAATTAAGGGGGGGGGGGGTTCAAAGTGATTTCTCAGCCAAATAAAGCATAGAGACATAGATGAATGGTGGAGTTTGCTTTGAATATTAAAAATTAATTAAGTAGCATTTTTGTTTGTGGTGCTTAGATACAGTGTAGTTCTGCTTTAACTATTTGTACTCACAAGCTTTAAGCTACGTTCACACTCATTCAAAATTGCATGCTTTCCCAACATGCACAAAAACATGCTGCCATTTAGCAGACACATGGTGGTGCCATTATTGCTTAACCACTTATGGACCGCCCGCCACAGTTTTATGGCGGCTGTTTGAAGGAGGATATCTCTGCCATAATCCTGGTATCCTTGTCTTCAGCGGGCGGTCTGCTACAAGATAAAAGTGGTCTCTGCGGCAGATTCACCGCGAGATCACTTTTAGCGGTAGCGGGAGAGGGGCCCCCCCTCCCACCGCGATCCGGTGCCCTCCGCCACTTACCGGAGCCATCGACAGCGGCGGAGGCGATCGCATCCTGTCTCCTGTCAGGTATGGAGACTAGTGAGCGGAAGATGGCCCCCACCCATCTCCATACAATTGCTGGGCGGAAGCGACGTCAAAACGGATCTTCCGCCCACAGCTCTTAAAGGGCCATTTTATTTAAATAATTTTTTTAAATTACATTTTATTGCATTTTAGTCTAAATATGAGATCTGATTTTTGACCCCAGATCTCATATTTAGGAGGTCCTGTCATGCTTTCTTCTATTACAAGGGATGTTTACATTCCTTGTAATAGGAAGAAAAGTGACAATTTTTTTTTTTAAAACAGTGTAGAAAAAAAAAAAAAGGTAAAATAAATAATAATTAAAAAAAAAAATTAAAACGCGCCCCGTCCCGACGAGCTCGTGTGCAGCGAACGCATATGTTAGTGGCGCCTGCATATGAAAACGGTGTTCAAACAATACATGTGAGGTATCACCACGATCCGTAGAGCGAGAGCAATAATTTTAGCCCTAGACCTCCTCTGTAACTTAAAACATGCAACCTGTAGAATTTTTTAAACGTCGCCTATGGAGATTTTTAAGGGTAAAAGTTTGTCACCATTCCACGAGCGGGTTCAATTTTGAAGCGTGATATGTTGGATATCAATTTACTCGGCGTAACATTATCTTTCACAATATAAAAAAAATTGGGCTAATTTTACTGTCGTCTGATTTTTTTATTAAAAAAAGTGAATTTTTTCCAAAAAAAGTGTGCTTGTAAGACCGCTGCCCAAATACAGTGTGAAAAAAGTATTGCAATGACCGCCATTTTATTCTCTAGGGTGTTAGAAAAAAAAAATATAATGTTTGGGGGTTCCAAGTAATTTTCTAGCAAAAAAAAACTGTTTTAAACATGTAAACACTAAAATCTCAAAACGAGGCTGGTCCTTAAGTGGTTAATGCCATTAATTCTTAATGGAATCCCTATGCATCTACTAATGTGCACATCTGTGTTTAGGCAGGTGCTTACAAGGTGGTTAATGTTTTTTTTGTGTGAGTACTTTTTCTGTCTGTACTCATTTCCTCAAGTTAGTTGAGCCAGCCAGGTGCCAAATATTACAATGTCTTGATGTTTTCCTGTGTTCCCACGTTGACCTGAGAGGGTAACCGGCTATAAGGGTTAATCTCTCCCCCCCCCCTATTTTCAGCCAGGTTACCACCCCCCACAGGTCAACCAACATAAAAGGGACTGCCTCCAAGCCCCTCCTGGGTCAAGTTCTGGGAAATACTGCCAAAATGTAACTGGTTACTCTGCTGGAGTGATCACCCCCTTTTGGGGAAGGGGATGTGTGATAGGAGCCTAATTGGGGTTCCTGGAGTGGGTCTCAAGCCTGGGGCCCCTATGGACTTGTATCTGCTAATCATGGACTCACTGCCTTTAAGGATTAATGCTAATCATTCATGGACTCTAAGGGACTTATATGGCCTCTTGTAGATTTTTGGCCAGATGGACTCTTGCCTTAAAATGAATTGCTTTATGGACTTGCCTTCTGCATAAGGTATGCACACTTTATGGGATATTAGAAAATCTCTGTATAGGAACGGTGTTGAAATTGTCTTTTGAGAACTGTACTGTTATCTGCAACTACCTGAGTAAAGGATCTTGGTGTTTACTTGCTTTGCCTGGTCTGAAGTCGATTAAAAGGGGTGCATGCACAGCGTATCTGTCATGGGTATGCAGTAAAGTTTGTCAGCTTACCTCTCCATGTGTTCTGCTTAAGAGGCCAGCCACTCTCACCTGCCTGCTTAAGTAGTCTCTCCTCAAAGCCTGGCTCCACCCCAGCCCCTATCAGGGAACTCTATATTAGCCTGTTCACTGCAAGCAAGGTCTGCTGATCAACATTGTGTGTTTAGATGTCGTGTGTGTGACTTGCTGTGTCTTCTATGTCTGATTCCAGTTACCGATTTTGGCTTGTTCTTCATTATCTTTACCTGCTTGTTGCCCCGACTTCTTCTTACTATCCTTTGTTGTCACTGTCTGCTTCTTCCACTCTACCTCCCTGTAGTCTACCGTGGGCGTGAGCTGGGAGGCCCTAGGGGTTGCGACCTGGAGCCAGACTGCAGCTAAATCCATCCCCACCACTAGGGGCTTCTGGTGAACACCCGCTGGCTCTTAGATTCCGCTCCCTGGAAAATCTCATGCTCTAGCTCCCAGTGTCATCCGTGTAGGTACTACAGAGTACCTGCTCTCCTGTATATCCTAGAGCTACATCTGCAGCAGTCAGCCATAGGGTCCACTACCTTGTGGTGCACTCCAAATCCTAACGGGGTGCATCTGTCACCTGGGCTCAGGTGACCTGACAGTATCAAAAGAACAGGGCTTGCAACACAACAAGGGGACTGAGTTTCAGGAAGATACAGTACATGGGTCTAATGCACAGAGTGCTATCCAAATGAAGCTAATGTACTGTTGCTAAGGACTACAGTGTTTGTGTCACATGCAAGGCAGGCAATCAGCCAGGAGACGGTGACATGGCAGTGGTGATGGTCTCTCTGGTAGTGGAGGGGATTAAGTGCTTGGCACCTCCACTAGCAACCAGTTCCTTGCTCTTTGGGACTGGACCTGCCACACAGAGTGCCTAGGCACCCGGCCTGGAGTCATAGGAGAAATGTATGGGGTACCTTGGGAGAATAAGAGCAAGCACGGTGGTTGGAAAAGGGGAAAGGGCATTTCCTGTATCCCACAGCAACCATGGGATTAGTCACTGGGAGATAGGTGATGCCAATGCTGGATTGTTGGACACTGATACAGTCTTAGCAGTACCGGTCTCCTAAATGCTGCACACCTGGGAAGTGGTGTCCTTTAATGGAGAGTGTGTCTGATGTGTACAGTGTCATCAGTGTAATGACGTCAGCCACAGAATACAATGAGTTAACAGTGCAGTTGCAGCTCATTTTTAAGTTTGGAAGGTCTGCCCTAATGTTTAACTGTCACATGACCGCAGCTCCCTGCCCTGGGATTAGGCATTAGTGAGTACAGTTCCACTGGTTCCCACATGGGTGGCTTAGCCCTGTCCACGTGTGCACATCAAAACGCATGGTGCCACAGAACCCTGCGGCTTAGTGCGATGCAATTTTCCAAAAGGGTCAAGGATATTGAAATTAATAGGCTACCCTACGTGCAACACAGGAAAAATGCATGTAAATGTATGCAAGCTTAAACTCCAAGATCCCTCACTCTCCCCTTCCTGTAAAATTATACAGCGTTGTAAATGACAGCACCATACAAAACCAATAGCTCCCTGATTGTTTGAAAGTGCTGATTATCCATCTCACATTCTAAATGCCACTGTGTGTGGAGTTTACAAGATACCAAAATAAAGATAGATTTAGGTACTTTTCTTAGTGCTCCACAAATATACATTTAATGATTTTTTAAAAATGAATACATGCCTAAATTAACTGGGGCTTTTTATATCTTTGTGGAGCTACATATTAAATCACCCACTGGAGTCTATTAGCCCTTTTAGCAAGATCTTTTTCCTTGTCAAAAGAAGTTTATTGAGTATACAATGTTATAAAGATACATAAAGATACATAAAGTAAGTTTACAAGGATCTATAAAGTAAGCTCATTGTTTTACAGTAGGGTTTATATAGGTAAATATCATGAAATTTCAAATATTAAACATTGGGTTCACGTAAACCTAAATTAAAGATATATATCATTTCCTTAGTTACTTTTGTAGGTATTTAAATGATTTATACCTACTATACATATTGTTTACAAGTAGAGTGTATATAGGTCAAATAAATTCTGATAATGAGCTTTAATCGTAAGGTGGAGAAAAGGAAAGAGAAAGAAGAAAAAGGGTTGAAAGGTAGAGGTATGGTCCACAAGGTTGTCCCGCTCGTCAGTTTATTATTCTTTTTAGTTCTCTTTGAAGCCTTAGAATGGGTGTCTCTGTAAGTCATTTAATCTGTTACCATGGCAACAGGACAGAGTCATTGAAGTTTGACAGGAACTGTTGTTTTATCCAAGGATGCCAAAGTTTTTCAAATTTTGGAATTTGATTTTGATCGATGGCTACCATCTTAGCATGGGACATTGTATTATTCATTCTGTGAATTGTTTCTGCTAGTACCAATGTAGGAGATTTCCATGCCTTGGCCACTGTTTGTTTTGCAGCCATTATTAGTTGGATCATTAGTTTGAATTGAGAGAGTGTTAACCATTCCGGTTTTAGATTAAGTAAAGTTAAATATGGATCTGGTTGTATTATTTTTTTAAATATTTTAGATGCAATCACGAAGACTTCCTTCCAGAAGGTTTGGATTACTGGGCACGTCCACCATATGTGTAAATATGTGCCTGTTTCTGGGCATCCTCGAAAACAAAGAGCTGAGGTATTAGGTGAATATTTTGCCACTCTAGAGGGTACAAGGTACCAGCGAGTTAGGACTTTATAATTTGTCTCCAGTGCTAAGATGTTGGGTGAAGATGACTTAGATGTGAGCCATATGTTAGACCAGTCCGTGTCTTCTAAAGTTCGTCCCAGGTCCTCCTCCCACCTCTGAACGTAAGAGGGTCTATTAAGATTTGCTACTCCATATAATTGATTATAAAGTGATGAAATTGTACCTTTAGCAAATGGATCTTTTGTACAGATTGATTCAAAAATGGATAATTGGGATAATGGTGTATCTCCCTTTAGGAATGGTGTATAGAAATTTTTGATTTGGAGATATCTAAATATCTCAGAGTTTGGTAGATCATATTTTTCTCTAAGCGATGGGAATGAAAGGAATGATTTAGATGCTATGAAGTCATTTAGTGTCTGAATGCCTGATGTTGTCCAAGCTTTAAAAGAATTTGGGTAGATCCATGCCGGATAAAAGGCCGGATTTCTGATAAAAGAAAGGAGAGGATTGTGTGGAGATTGTAACTGATATTTGGTTTTTAGTTTATCCCAGAGAGATAAGAAGTGTTTAGTTATGGGATTATGAATTTTAAAGCGGTCTTTAGGATCAAGCCATAATAAATTTGATATTAATAGAGGGTCATTTTCTGAAGCCTCTATAAATACCCATAATGGGATTTCCTGTTTTGCATGGTATTTGGACAGACTGGCCAAATGTGCTGCTCTGTAGTAGTTAGTAAAATTAGGGTATCCCAGGCCTCCTTTATTTTTGGGAAGATGTAGTGTGTGTATAGGTATACGTGGTTTAGAAGAACCCCATATAAACGAAGTTGCTCTTTTTTGTACTGTTCTCAAAAAATAGGAAGGAATTGGAATAGGGAGGACTCTGAATAGATAAAGCAATTTGGGTAGAATAGTCATTTTGATTGCATTAATCTTCCCCATCCAGGATAAAGGATGTTGCGACCATTGTTTTATTAGATTTGTGATCTGTCTTAATACAGAAGGATAATTGGTTGAGAATAAGTCAGAATGAGATGCTGTTAAATGAATTCCAAGATATGGGATTGATTTTTCTGCCCATGTGAATGGGAGTGCAGCCCTAGCCGGGATCAATTCCATGTTTGTGAGTGAAATATTAAGCACTAGGCATTTCTTAGGATTAATCATAAGGCCGGATAGGGCTGCAAATCCATCAAGAGCTGGTATTAAGTTAGGACCAGAGACCTGTGGTGATGATAGAAAAAGTAATATATCGTCTGCAAATATACATAATTTGTGTGTAATACCTCCTACTTCAATGCCAGTTATAGTTTGGTTTGTTCTGATGTATTGGGCCATGGGTTCGAGTATAAGGGCAAATAATAAGGGAGATAATGGGCAACCCTGTCGGGTACCTCTTTCGATATTAAAGGCTTCAGATTTGTATCCAGCATATTTTATATAGGCTTTGGGTTTATTATATAATGCTTTGATCCATGTTAAAAAGTGGGGTCCAAAACCCCATTTTTGTAATGAATATTGCATATATTGCCAGGATACTGTGTCAAATGCCCTCTTAATATCGAGAGATAGAAAACATAAAGGGATTTTCCGTTTTTTAGCAATATGTGCCAATAACACTGCCCTGCGTATATTATCGCCTGCCTGTCTATTTGGCATGAAGCCTACTTGATCTCTATGTATTAATTTTCCTATAATGCTATTGAGGCGTTTTGCTATTATTTTTGCTAATAATTTAATATCGAGGTTTAACAGAGAGATAGGCCGATAATTCACACAGGAAGTATCATCAGAAAGGGGTTTTGGGATCATACAAACAATTGCCATTAGTGTTTCTTGCCGAAAAGAATGTCCATCTAGAAGTTTGTTAAAAGTTTTAGTGAGAATGGGAGAGAGTATTTCTGAGAATGTTTTATAGTATAAAGCCGATTAGCCGTCTGGGCCTGGTCTTTTGTTAAGTTTTAGGTCTTTTATGGCGTTAGCAACTTCATCTATAGTTATAGGCTCATCCAAACTGCTTTTTTGATTCTGAGATAACTCAGGTAAGGTTATTTTTGAGAAGAAGGATTCAGCCTCTGTAGGATTAAATTCATGGTTTGTCTTGTATAAAGTTGCGAGATGTGAGTGAAATTTATGGACTATTTTAACTGGATTACAAGTGTAAACATTTTTTGATAATTTCAAACGTATTGGTTTGAAAGATTTGTTAGTTGAATTTAATGCCCGAGCCAAATATGTACCTGGTTTGTTTGTATTCATGTAGAAATTGTGTTTGGAGCGTTTGAGGGATTTATCAACTGACTCAGTGAGAAATAGATCGTATTCCAATCTAGATTTTTCCAGATGAGATTTTGTACTCTGAGATGGATTATCTTGAAATGATATGTAGGCTGCATTAAAATTGAGTTCTAGTTTTTTTGCTAGATTTTTGCGTTCCCGTTTAAATAGTGCCATTTGTCTTTGTATTGTACCACGCAAGACAGGCTTATGAGCTTCCCACAGTGTTATTGGGGAGATGTCTGTTGTATTATTAATTGATATATATTCCTTTAAAGCTTGTTCAATGGCCATCTGATGTAGTGGGTGTTTGAGCATTATGTCCGGTAAGTACCACATTGGGTCATGCGCTTTTGGTATGGCTGAGGCTATAGTAGTGTATACTGCATTATGGTCAGACCACGGAATCGGAATTATATCTGATGCAATAATTTCTGGTATCATTCCTATTGTTAGAAAAATATGATCTATTCTGGTGAAGGTTTGATGAGGGTGCGAGAAATAAGTGAATTTCTTTTTCATTGGGTTACTTTCTCTCCATGAATCTACCAGATTGTATTTGGAAAGAAGTTGAGAAAAAGGTAATCTAGAGGTTATTTTGGATGGTGTAAAAGGTGATTTATCTAGAAATGGGAGGAGGACCTGGTTCGAATCCCCACACATTATCACTGTTCCTATTTTGTGTGTATTAATCACTTGTAATATATGTGAGAGGAATGGTGTAGGTTGTTTGTTAGGAGCGTAGTAGGAAATCACTGTGATTGCTGTATCCATTATATAACCCATGAGTATCAGGTATCTACCTTCTGGGTCTTTAATTTCTGATGATAAGGTGAATGGTGTGGATCAGTGAAATGCAATTAGAGTTCCCCTTTGCTTGGTACAGGCAGAAGCCGTGTAAATTTGTTGATAAAAAGGAGAAATATATTTTGGAGTAGAATCTTTGGTGAAGTGTGTTTCTTGGAGGCATACTATGTGAGCCTTCTTGTTATGGAAAGTACGGAAGGCTTTGGTCCTTTTTTGAGGGACATTTATTCCCTGAACATTCAGGGAAAGTATATTCAGTGGTGCCATGGCAATAGATCAAATAGTTTTGACTTACTTTTTGTTATGCAGAGCTGACTGCGCAGATCAACCTGTGTGGACTGAAGAGATGAATAGATAGAAAAGAAACCAGTGAATTCTGGAGTAAAGAGTAAACAAAAAACATATGAGATTAGATGATACATTGTATAAATTATTTTTTGCAAGTAATCACAATTTACCCGTGAAAGAGAATAAATATCTCTCTCAGGGGAATAAGTGCCTTCGTCACACTCCCACATAATATGGTTGGGAGAATGAGGAGGGCTAATGGGGGTACACGGATCTTCCGCTTACAGGAGAGAAGTGCTATGTCAAAAGACATCAAAATGATGTTTCATTAATTGGAGTGCAGAATATAGTTTTTGTTGAAATTATTTATTCCAGGGTGGTTGTATATGGTTAGTCTTGCCCTAGGCTAAATAATTCAGTTAGAAAGGTACTGTTAATAACTTTGGTATTGATGAAGATAGTTTGAATTATTTTGGGATTTTAACCCTTTTAGAGTAAACAATTACATATTTTATTCATATGTAACTGTTTAGATATGTTAACTCATAAAATTGAGGTTGTATTGCTTCAGATTAGAATAAACAAAAACATAATTCTAGGAACTAGTTAGGTAATAATATATTTGTTTTAAGAAAAGAAAGAAAAAGCTTCCATTACTTCTGGATTATTGAACATATTTGTCCTAAAAAGTAATAAATCTATTATTATTACCTGATAATATATAACTGAACAAGAATTTCCTTATTTCACTTATATATTCTAAGGCTATATGAATCAGAAGTAATAAAAAATATAACTGGAATGTAACATGATCCCACACAGTGTGTGACTATCAGAATGCAGTTACATTCAGTTATAAATACAGGTTTTTTTATAGAGAACCATCTCTTAGTATAATAAATGAAGAGATATCAGGAATTAGGATGTCAGTCCATTGAATCTTCTTGGTCCATGGATGATGTGGCATAACGGCCTCTTTTGTGAGAATGATGATTCCCATTTTGTTCTGAAATTTTCTGGGTGCTGCCTGAAGGTGAAGATGATGCCATTCTTCTGCGTGTGGAAGTGTTGCTGCTTGTGGGTTCTGTCAGATTTCATTTTAAAAGGGTTTGTTGTAGTTCATCTGCTGATCTGCTTCTGTAAATTGTACCTTGGTAGTTAAATCTGACTGAAAAGGGGAAGCCCCATTGATACATAATGTTGTGGCGTTGCAGTTCCATTAGTTGGGGTTTCATGGATCGTCTTTTAGTAATAGTAAGTTGGGATAGGTCAGCAAAAATTTGATAATTGTGTCCATGAAAATTAAGTATCTTTTTTTCTCTTGCAGCAATTAGTATTTGTTCTTTCGTTCTGTAATAATGAAATTTTGTGATTATATCACGTGGGGGTCCATCTTTCTTTTTGGCTGTGAGGGCTCTGTGTACTCTGTCCAGTTCTAAACGTTCAATAGGGATATCTGGCTTTAGTTCTTGTAATAGAGCAGTAATAGTAGATTGCAGGTTTGTCACAGTTTCAGGTATTCCCCTTATGCGCAAGTTTGAACGTCTGGCTCTATTTTCGTAATCTTCGAGCTTAGTTTGAAGTATTAAATTCTCTTTTTTTAATTGTTCCAATTCTGTTATATTTTCTTGGGTTGTAATTTCAATTTCATCCATTTTTATTTCTAAGGCTGCGGTGCGGTTTCCCAGCTCTCTTATTTCTTTGGTTAGGCTTTTTGTTATTTGGTCTGAGGTTTGTTTTAAAGCCTTATGAAGCATCTTTTCAAATTGTAATAATATTACTGGGGATACTGAGGAGGCTTGTGGAGAAGTTTGTGAGAGGATTTGTTCTGTATCTGACTCAAATGGAGAGTCTTGCTGTGACATTTTCTGTCTGTGAGAGCGCCCTGATGCTGTATCTTGTGAGGTGACTGGAGCTGCTTCAGCTGCAGTGAGTGCCTGTGAGCTCTTTGTGAGGTGATTTTTATTTCTGCCACGGTTTCCTCCCAGTACCATATTTCCTGCCCAAACTTTCACAGTTTGTTCCCTTGTGCAAAAAGGTTCAAATGGATACCTTTTGAGCCTGCAGGCTCCGCTTTGTCCTTCTCTTCTCTCCTCAGCGGTGTGGAGCTCCAACAATGCATGTCTGCTCCGCTAGGCTCCGCCTCCTGCCCCCCTAGCAAGATCTTTTTAACCCCAAGACAGTTACATCTGCTGCACCGTTTTATTATACCCTAGATGCATCACTGATTTAGGCTGGTCATAGATGATCCGATTTTCTTTGGGTTGCAGGAAAATGGCTCAATTCCACCATCAACACAGCAGAGCTACTGTCCTACTGGGGAGCGAACCTGGCCAGGGGCACACACTGTGATTACAGACGCTGGCAAAAATCTCATGAAAAATTTGACAGGCTGGTTGTACCCAAATTGATCGATTGATCAACTTGGGTACAAACAACCTGCCCATAAATAGTTCGAATCTTGGCCAGTCCCTGCCGAACCGGCTGGAATTCGAACCGCCTATGACCGGCTTTACACAAGAAAATGTTATTGTGCAGTTAAAATAGACCTTCACCCTAAAATAACTTTAGTTTTGATTTTTATTTAATTTTCATAAAATTTTTTAGTTAAAAAGTCTTTGTGCTTCTTCCACACTTCTTGACTAAGTGAGAATGATTTTTGCGTTCCTCCTCTGATTCTGACAAGAAAATGCAGAATGCACAGAGGAGAGCACAGTTTGTGGAAATTTGGACACATTTGTGTCGGCGTTCAGTAAGATTAGGCGACCCATCAAATCTTGTAACGGAAGTGACGTCCCCTCACAGCCATCTTGGTACACCCTGCAGTCAGCCGCAGTAAGCCTACAGTCTGAAGTCACCCATTGAAATCATGCATTTCACACTTATTTTTACCAGTAAACTGAGCTTATTTTGTGAAATACAGCATTTAGAAGTCCGTGACACTGTTTTGATGTTGAATTTTAAAAGGTCTTCTGTCAGATTAGCAAACGTGCAAGATCAGCAGGCTTGCCACTGCTTTTAAAATTCAACATCAAAATAGTGTCACGGAGTTCTAAATACTGTATTTCATAATATAAGCTCAGTTTACTGGTAAAAATGAGTGTGAAATGCAAAACTTCAGTAGGTGTAAAAAGATGTCCGCTTGGCGACTGTAGGTTTAGTGTGGCCGAGTGTGGGGTGTACAAAAATGGCAGTGACGGAACGTCACTTCCGTTATGAAATCTGACGGGTCGCCTAATCTGATTGAACACTGGTGTTTGAAGATTGAAGCATTTTGTCACCTACAGTATATGAACTGTTTTCATATGGGAAGCACATACTGTATATAGACACTGTTGGTGGATTTAACACTAAATGGGTTCACATTAATATGTTTTTTGCATAATGTTGTTGATTATGCATGTTTTTGTGTTATAGAGATTGATTTTGTTTTTTAAGCGCTGCACATTATATATATATATATATTTTATATTTTTTCATTTGTTCTCACAAGTGTGTGCTGGTTGTTTTTGGATTGTAACTGAGTGTGGTAATTTTTCACATATATTTTGAATAAAATGACCTGTGTCTTGGGCATTCGTCCCTAAACACATAGGGCCCAAAAGGCAAGTACCAAAATGTACATTTATAGCCCGGGTCTGCAGTGCTCCCCAGCCACAGCCACCCACACACAGCCATCCTGGCTGCAGCAGCTGTCCTGTCTCCCTCGCTAGCATCGGAGCAGAGTGTCACCACGGGGAGGAGAGAGAGCCAGCCAAAAATGGTGACAGCTTGTTCCTGCAGCCATGGCCTGAGGACAGCCCACCCACCACCCAGGATATAGAGACACTGATTGACTGCAGTGCAGCCTAGGAAAGTAAAGTCCATCCAGGGAACTGTGTATAGAAGACTTGAATCAGTGTCTGTCGTGCAGTACTATGCATATCTCATGTGGCAAAGCTCATATATCTAAAATACCACCATAAGAAATGTTATATATATTACACACACATACACACACTATATTACCAAAAGTTTTGTGACACCTGCCTTTATACGCACATGAACTTTAATGGCATCGCAGTCCATAAGGTTCAATATTGAGTTGGCCCACCCTTTGCAGTTATAAAAGTCTGTCCACAAGTGTAGCACCCTGATGTTTAGGCAGGGCTGCTATTAAATTTAGTTGCCAGGCGATAGTTGCCTTGGCCTATTATTAAGAGATCAATTGATTTCCCCCTAATTCTGGAATTGCTGCACCTCTCTCTTCTGTCACTAGGTGGCCTGGTAGCTGGTGACATTGGGTAAGACAAGGGCATAGCAAGGACAGATTATGAATGAATGGGTATCTCAGCCAAGGTGCAGGGATTTTCTTGGGTCCCCTTGGTCTGTTGGGAGAGCCTATTTATTTGGGTGGAGTCAGGGGATCGGGGTTCTGTTCCACCAGGATGGCTGCCTGGGTGGATGCGTGTCGTATTGCCCTGGGCTGCTAGGCACAAAACCTAAAGGTCTATCCTGGGGACATCTGGCTGCTAGGCCAGAGTTGGGACTGCAGGCTTGTAATCCAACCAGAAGTAATGGTACTGCCAGCCGGGGAACCAGTCACCACCAAGGGGCCATCCACCTTGTTACCAGAGACTACTGTGAGTAAGCTGAGGCCAGCCAGGGACAGTGAGGAAGTGGGAAAACTTCAGCAAGAGGTGATGCTTGTGAAGCATCAGTGAGTGCCAAGCCAGGAACCTAGTGTGTCCGCAGGGGTGAAGCTTGAAGAGTATCTGTGAGTACCAAGCCACTCGGACGGCTGCCTGGGCAGATGTGTGTCGTATTGCCCTGGGTTGCTAGACCAGAAACCTAAGGCCGATCCCAGGGACATGTTTGAGGGCCTATCCAGAAGCAGGAAAAGCAGCATAGGGTTGGGACTGTGGGCTTGTAGTCCAACCAGAAGTAACGGTTCCGCCCGCCGGGGAACCAGTCATGGTCGGAGGTAGAGGGGAAGCTGTCGCCACTAAAGGACCATCCACCCTGTTACGAAACTACTCTGAGTAAGCTGAGGCCAGTACCAGAGCAGACTTCTCGCCAGCTGGGGACGGTAAAGAAGTGGGAAAACCTCAGCAAGTGCCAAGTCAGGGCACCCAGCGGGACAGCATAGGTGACGCTTGTGGAGCATCAGTGAGTGCCAAGCCAGGGACCTAGTGTGTCCGCAGGGGTGAAGCTTGATGAGTATCTGTGAGTGCCAAGCCAGGGACCCAGCAGGAAAGACGCTTGAGGAGGATACTGAGTGCTACCAGTGGAAGAGCTCAGGGGATCCAGTGGCTAGTGAATCTGAAGTCTAGTGAGAGAGACTGGGAGCTTGTTAAGTGAAGATCCACAATAAGTGATGGTGGGGTAAATTAAGAACGGTTTGTGTTGCAAATAGTTGACTTCAATTGCCGTTAGTAACTACTACAAGCTTGTTGCCATAGGAGACAGCGGTCCTACCTATACATAAGTGGTGTCTGGCTGGAGGCCTTCACCTGTATTGCTGTCTACCTATAGAAGTCTCGGAGTCTGAAAATTAACCTTACATCTACCTAAGGGTGTCCTGGCCTTAACCCTCTCTCCTACAGTTCTGTTTAAGAGACAATAAACCTCTTTTTGCATTCTAAAAGTGTCTGGCGCCCACCCTTTCATCTTGCAATACACCCACCTTGCCTTGCAACCCACTCTACACGGAAGGATGTCAGCTGTCCCTAACTCTGGAGGTCACCATTAGACATCAAGGGGCCCGGGACGTTGCTACATTTGGCGCCCAACATGGGGCATAGGTGTTATTCCTACAGCAGTTGCCCATAGCAAACAGCTACATTGGGATTTTGTCTGGCTTTGTGGGAAAGTGGCAAGTAACATCTTTACTTCATAAAGATTGTGTTATTGGGCATTCCAACAATGTGGGGAAGAACCAGCATGTCTCATTGCTCATGGGAAAGTATCAGCCTGGTCTTTTGATACTTTACACTAGTACTGCAAGGGTTAAAATGGACTCCATTAACGTTTTGGTGCGTCGTGAAAGAAAAGAGGCAGGCGCTGAAGTTTCCAGAAAGTATCTGCACCAGGGGCAGGAGCCCCGTTTTGCAGAGGAGGATAAGGAAGTGCGGCCACATGTGCCTGATTGTGCGTTGGAGAAGATGGCACAGTTTGCGAGTATGACGACGGATTGGAGAATGTATTTTACAGGTGTTGGCTTCTGGTCTGAGCAAGTCAAAAGGCGTTCTGACTGACACCGGAGTGCGGTATATACCTTGCCCTATAGACAGCTAGGTAGTCTTGCCCTTTGAGATGGCTGGAGGCTATGAGGCCTTGGGACTGATCTGGGGGAAATGTTCCAGTTTGGCCACGCATCTGAGGCCTTAGATCGTCTGTGGACGCCGTGGGGAACCCCTGCTTGAGGTAGTCCCACCAGCCCAACCTCCACAGGCACTGAAAGCGGACTGGAACAAGAATGTCGCCATCCCGGTTGGGAGTGGCGTTAAGAGTCCACCTGCTTTCACCCGGCTCGTGAGAGAAGCTGCTCCTCTTGCTTCTGTGGCTGCTCCAGGACCCAGCACTCCGGTTGCCCCTTGAGGCCATGGTTGGGCCCTCCTGCTCTCCTTGATGGTGGAATCATCGAGTAAAAGGGTGCTGGAGTCGGGTAAGCCTGCAAGGGGTGAGAGTGGTGTACCAGTGGGGGAGGTTATACTAGTGACACAATCAGTCCACAAAAACACGGTACCACTAGGATTTCTGTTATGACATAGATCATAGTGCTTTGATAGACTGTGCTTTGGAAATCCTTTTTATTTATTGGCCACATGCTCACTCAATCTAACATGTAACATCTTAATCGTGTGACCAATATACTGAAGCCCGCACGGACACCAAATGATGTAAACATTCCTAGATGTACATGTGATGAAGGGTTTAATAGAAAACCGCTCATGCTTGGAACAAGACTCAAAAGAGTGAGTCTCTCTGCATGTATGTGCATTGATTTTACATATAGGGCACTTTCTACAAGGAAAATAACCCCCCATGTTTTGAAAAAAGGAAAGTTGCTTAGGAGGTTCTTTGATGTTAGGAGCAATCTGCAACATCAATGGGGGAGCCCTTCTAAATACCACCTGAGGATTCTCAGGAAGATGGGGTCCTAGCAGGTCATCTCTGGCTCTCTCATCCGCACCCCTTAATGCCTCATCCAGTTCAGCTGGCTGGTAACCCTTTTCCAGGAATTTTATCCTAAGTAGAGAGGCTTCCTGGAGGAAGTAATTCCTAGTCGTACAATTCCTCCTGAGCATCAAGAACTGACTCTTAGGCACAAATCTCAACCAGGCAGTATGATGACAACTGCTGGTACTAATAAAGCCATTTCTATTATTTATTTTAATAGGGTTATTTTCCTTATAGAAAGTGCCCTATATGTAAAATTAATGCACATACATGCAGAAAGACTGTCTCTTTTGAGTCTTGTTCCACGCGCAAGCGGTTTTCCATTTAACCCTTCATCGCATGTACATCTAGGAATGTTGTTTACATCATTCGGTGTCCGTGCGGGCTTCAGTATATTGGTCGCACAATTAGGATGTTACATGTTAGATTGAGTGAGCATGTGGCCAATATAAAAAAAGGATTTCCGAAGCACAGTTTATCAAAGCACTATGATCTATGTCAGACAGAGATCCTAGTGGTGCTGTGTTTTTGGGGATTAATGGGTTCGCCTGCAAATGGAGAGGTAGCCATGTGATCAGAGAGGCTTCACGTTTGGAAACTAAATGGATATATCAGGTTAAATCTTATGCCCCACATGGTATGAATATTGCGTGGGATATTAACTAATTTATAAATAATAGCTAAATGCTTGACAGGATAATATCATGCCCTGTAAATGTGATCTGTCGTCCTCATCTGTTTAAAACACTTTTTATCTACTTTTTTATGTTATTGAGTATTTTTTTTTTAGGAAATCGTACTGTATATAGATTTTTTTGCATACATGTTAATATATGTTTTTGTACATGGTGCAATAGGGTATATAACCACATGATGGCGCTGCTTCCCGGTAAGGTCGTTGTCATATTTTAGGTTTCCTATATGATTGCCAGTTTTCAAATGTTATATTATATAACTATATTCGCATCATTATGTAGTTCCTTAGTTGAGAACTGTACATGAGTTTATTCCACGATCTGGAACGCAAGGATCCCGTTTGTTTGACTTCCTGAAGCCTGTAAATGGAACGTAGGTGATATCCGCTTGTCACGTTAGCCGTCCCATAAATAAAGAGTACCAGCGCATGTCTGGCCATGCCCCTGATGACGTAATTGATGACAAAACGCATAGGGAGGAGTCATAGAAGTGTCGTGCGACTCGTTTGCCGGGACACAGTGGTCATTTTGTGGGTTTGAAAAGCTGGACGTTTCTCAAACACGAGTTTATCTACTTGTAAATGCGAGTGCAACCATTTGGATTTTAAACAATAAATCGTTTATATGGATGTCTGCACTATGAGGAGTCTTATCTTTTCACTGAGATGACAGATGCAGAGGTGAAGTTGTTGATCACAACCCAGTGCTGCTGGATCGGTCATCAGGTTGATTCCTTTGCCTGTAACAGTGTCAGGGCTGGGCTCAGCCCTTCCTTCTCAAAGCTGGCCACGCAGCTGTCGGCTAATTGCCTGCTCCAATCTCTCCACAATGACTCACCTGTTGACGATATCCTGCTTGACAGTCCTGCCTACTTAAGCCGTCCAGTCCAGATGATCTCTGCCTTCACCTTGGTCACATCTCTAGAGACGCTCTCCTGTGTTCCTGTTAAAGACTTGCTTGGCTGACATTCCTTCTGGCTCCAGATCCTGCTTGTTGTTCTACTACGCTCATCTCTTGCTCCCTGACGTTTTGGCTTGTCTGACTATCCGTTCCGGTTCCTGAACTCTGGCTATGTGTTTACTCAGTTTACCTTTTTTTATTATTATTATTAAACAAGTGTGATTTAACTGTACTTCTGTCTCAGTCTGATTCATGGTTTCTGACAGCAGGCGAAGGCCATGAATTCAGAAGATGCAGTGAATCCACTTATTGGTAATATTTTTTTTCCAGATTGGATGAGCAGGATCACTGCATGGACCAGTTTGCCATGGCGTTACAAACGCTCCTGTGTTGGCACATCCTGATCCTACGTTACCTTTTATCCTTGAGATTGATGCTTCTGACACTGGAGTTGGTGCCCTTCTGTCTCAATGTCCTACCTCAGAGCGCTATGCATCCTCGTGGCTACTTTTCCAAAAAATTGTCACCTGCAGAGTGCAATTACAAGATTGGTGACAGAGAGCTGTTAGCGATCATTTTAGCCCTAAAAGAAGAATGGAGACATCTCCTCGAAGGTACCACTGTGCCGGTTCTCATTCTTACTGACCATAAGAATCTCACATTCTTGTCTGAGGCTAAATGCCTCTTTCCCAGAAGGGCGCGATGGGCTCTTTTCTGGTCTAGTTTCAATTACATTGTCTCATTCTTACCCGTACTGATGCCCTGTACACACGATAGGATTTTCAGATTGAAAATGTGTGATAGGACCTTGTTGTCGGAAATTCCGACTGTGTGTGGGCTCCATCACACATTTTCCATAGGAATTTCCAACACACAAAGTTTGAGAGTTTGCTATAAAATTTTCCGATAACAAAATCCATTGTCGGAAATTCCAAACGTGTGTACACAAATCCGACAGACAAAGTGCCACGCATGCTCAGAATAAATTAAGAAACGAAAGCTATTGGCTACTGCCCCGTTTATAGTCCCGATGTACGTGTTTTACGTCACCACGTTCAGAACGATCGGATTTTCCGACAACTTTGTTTGACCGTGCGTATGCAAAATAAGTTCGAGCCAACATCCGTCGGAAAAAATCCATGGATTTTGTTGTCGGAATGTCCGATCAATGTCCGACCGTGTGTACAGGTCATAAGACTGTAAGGGCTGACGCTTTGTCACAACAATTTTCCTCTATTTCCAAGATGGAGACGGTTCAGGTTCTTGTGATTCCTCCTGATCGTATTCTGGCTACGGTTCGCACCAGTCTCACTTCTCCTTTGGGTGGCAAAATTCTTGCAGCTCAGGTCCATGCTCCTCCCGAGAAACCTTGTGACCTCTGCTTTGTTCCAGAGAGTCTCTGTACTGCCGTGCTCCAGACTTACCATTCTCCCAAGGTTGCTGGCCACCCTGGGAAGAGTCAACTCTTTTGGGCCACTTGCCAACAATTCTGGTGGCCTAGTCTACGTGCTGATGTAACCTACTTCGTAGCTGCCTGTTCCATGTGTGCTTAGAGTAAAACTCCACGACAACTTCCAGTGGGCCTCCTACAACCCATACCCAATGGAGAGAGGCCCTGGACCCACCTGTC
The DNA here is from genome assembly GCF_042186555.1 of Aquarana catesbeiana. NCBI lineage: Eukaryota > Metazoa > Chordata > Amphibia > Anura > Ranidae > Aquarana > Aquarana catesbeiana. Next base: position 179,082,174 of record NC_133327.1, on the reverse strand, counting down.
TATGGATTTCATTGTGGAGTTACCCAACTCCCAGAGCAACACACAGTTATCCTTATGGTGGTTGACCGGTTCTCGAAAATGTCCCATTGTATTCCACCTAAGAAGTTGCCCACTTCTAAGAAACTGGCTTCCATTTTTGCTCGGGAGATCTTTCGCTTACATGGGCTACCCAAGGTGATTGTCTCGGACAGGGGTGGTCAGTTTGTGTCCCGTTCTGGTGAGCCTATTGTGCACAGTTGGGAATTCAGCTTGCTTTCTCCTCTGCGTATCACCCGCAGTCTAATGGGGCCGCAAAAGGAGAAAAACAGTCCTTGGAGCAATTCCTACGTTGCTATATTTCTGACCATCATAACAACTGGTCAGACCTCTTACCGTGGGCGGAGTTTGCTCACAACAGTGCCTTGAAACCATAGTTCTGCTTCCCAATTGTCCCCGTTTATGGCGAACTATGGTTTCCAACCTTTCATGTTGCCTGACTCATTTGTTCCGCAGAGTATTCCTGCGTTAGAGGAGCATCTTTGTGGTCATCGTTCCACTTGGGCACAAGTCCAGGAGGCTTTGCGACATGCTAATGATAGGTACAGACTCCATGCTGACTGCAGACGCCTGCCTGCGCCTTCCTACCAGGTTGGGGACAGGGTCTAAAAAGAAGCAAAAAATACTCTTGCGCACAGGTGTACTGGCTAAAAAGTCCCAAGGGTTCAAGAAGGACTATGGATTTCGGCCTTGCTGCTCTCAAGGATGGGATTGTCCTAGTGTTAAATGAAGAGAAGAAAAAGAGCGCACCAGCCTAGTGCATTATCCTTGACAGATTTATTAATTAAAAACAAGATAAAAACTACTCACAAAGGTCGAAGAAAAAATCGCATAGTATATGGCACAGAGGCAATTATTCCAGTGGTAGCAGTTTTCCAGGTCCCAGGAAGGAGGCATACGGACTACTGCTGGCTAACGCGTTTCGAAGGTTACCCTTCTTCATCAGAGCCTTAGTAGTGTTGGTCTCATGCTGGCTTTTTATAAACATGTCAAACTAAACCAGACTGGTCGGGTTGGTTCTAGGGCTCCTCCCTTAATTGATGGGCGGTCCTCTAGGGAGGGTGGGTCTTGGCTTGGTTGTCATTATTAAAGGGCCATAGTATATTAATTAATTTATTTATTTGATTGATTTTTATTTTTATTATTATTATTGTTGATGAATTTTGTGGTGTATAATAGAATTTGAGTTATAGTTATAATTTCTAGTCCCTAATTCTAGCTCTAGTATTAATTTAAAATTAAAATTGAAATTGAACTTTAATTTTTAAATTTTTAAGTTTTTGGTTTCTTGATTTCTCAAATATTTTTATATATGCATGTGTATGATCTGAAGTACAAACATCCCACAACAGGTAGGCTGAAAGGGTCATGCCAATGGTTATCTATAGACAAGCCAAGGCATCCCAGAGGATCTGCTCATCTCCCCTCTCATCAATACATTACAAATAACAGAGAACGCTGGACAATGTTTAGGGGACAGGGTCTGGCTGTCATCTCACAACCTCCAACTTCGTGTTCCCTCTCTGAAGTTCGCACCTCGGTTTATAGGGTCTTTACGTATTCTTCACAGGATTAACCCAGTGGCTGACGCATTAGACGTTCCTTCTAATGTGCGTATTTCAAGTCTCCTTATTAAAACCTTTGGTCTGCAACCACTTTACCACTTCAGTGCCTCATCCTCATTCTGTACAGGTTGAGAACCATGAGGAGTATGAAGTACAGTCCATTGTTGACTCCCGTAGGTTCCGTGGGCACATACAGTACCTGGTGCATTGGAGAGGGTACAGTCCGGAGGAACGCTCTTGGGTCTCATCCTCGGACGTACCTGTCCTCCTCCCTGATTTCCATAGACTTTTCCCCTCCAAGCTTGGTGGTCCTCCAAGGGGGAGGGGTCATTGAGAAGGGGGTACTGTCAGGGCTGGGCTCAGCCCTTGCGCATTTATAGGGTAAATGATCACCTCAAATGAGGGCCAGCTCCATGTCCACCAAAAAGCCCAGAGCCTATAGTTTAAATTACACCCACATCGAGGCTTGAGTCACTAACCAAAGTGAGGCTTGAATTGCAAGCCATGGGCGCCATCTTTACTAACCGGAAGTGGTCTGTTTATGGCTTTTTGGTGGACATGGAGGTGATCATTTACCCTATAAATAAGCAGTGGCTGCAGTGGACCAGCACCCCAGAGGATGCCTTATTAGGACAAAACGTCAGGACGGGCTCTGCTGATGCCACTGCGTTGCTTTGATTTTATCCAATGCTTTTAATGTCTTCTCAGATGTGAGTGATCATTTTATCACTTTTCAATAAATGCTTTATATTTTACGGTATTACACTATGTGGCCCTATTTTTTCTCCTTTTGCCATATGTCATATTGAGAGGAATCGTTCACAAATTCCGGTCACTATTCCTATGGTAGACAGCTACTGATGTCAAAACGGTCACGGATCCCTATCTGGTTCGGTCTATTTTGGAAGTCGTGGTTGCTGTACCTCCTTGGATGTGTTACACCAAAAGCTTGGTTGACTCATCAGGCATATGCCTAGTTGGGTTCAACCTGTCTGGTAAGCCCCTTTCCTTACGGTGGTGGAGTATCTACAGACAGACAACCAGTTCACACAGATTCACAGTCACTATATTTGATATCATATATGGACTTTATGCACTTTACATGCACTGACACTGTTGGTTTATACTATTTTATCACTATCGTTGTGATATTTTATTGCTGTGTATTTTTGTTTTGAATATTCATTTATCTAATCCACTTTATATTGGTATAATTTTATTGCCCATTTCATTTTCATCAGTACTGCACTATGCTACTTTACTTGTTCACTTACTTACAGATTATCTGATGTGCTGGCAGCTACCACTATTTGTATAAGACAGCGTGTTTTTTTTCACAATTTTGTCTACAGCCTTTTAAAGCTGGCCGCTCAGCTGTCGGCTAATTGCCAGCTCCTGTCTCTCCACAGTGACTCGCCTGTTGATATCCTGCTCGTCAGTCCTGCCTACTTAAGCTGTACAGTCCAGATAATCTCTGTCTTTGCTATGGTCACTTCTCTAGAGACGCTCTCCTGTGCTCCTGTTAAAGACTTGCTTGGCTGACATTTCTTCTGGCTCCAGATCCTGCTTGCTGTTCTACTACGCTCATCTCTGGCTCCCTTACGTTTTGGCTTGTCTGACTATCCATTCCGGTTCCTAAACTCTGGCTATGTTTTGACTACGTTTACCTTTTTTTATTATTAATAAACAAGTGTGATTTAACTGTACTTCTGTCTCAGTCTGATTCATGGTTTCTGACAGTTTGATGGTAAGAGGCAGTGTGTTTGGGTGATGATGGTGGTCTCTTCATACCTGTGATGTCTGAATCCAACTCCTGTACAATTCACTTTATCAATATGGACTATCACCATGGATTGTTCTATTTATGAGTTAGTGCTGCACCTTTTCCCCATATATTCGTTTGTGTTTATTCAAGCATATTGTGTCAGCAGCTTTATTTACTTATTTTTTAACATATGTTCCCAGCTCAACAGATTTGTGTTTTTTATTTCATTACTACGGTAACCGCTAAAAGGAGAGGCCTTGAAGTTGCCAGATCCCAGATATTACCGGTAAAAGGTACTGGATTGTGTTTCACTGACAGCATATGGATTACAAATGTGTGCTTTGTGGAGTTAAGACGCTATGCTGGAAATCCACTCCACCTTTTGTACAGAAAGTGTTGCAAGTGGGGAACATTCCTGTTGGATGTATTGCTAGGACTGTGGTGGACTGTATGCTGCAGGCAGATACAGGGAGTGCCCACTTGAGTCATGCTGGCTAGTGTTCTGAAATCGCCAGTATGTCTCCCTTGGAAACATAATGTGTTGATCAGACATTCAGCATGTTGTTTCTTCAGCTAATAAGGAACTTCATTCCCAGTCCTCGGCTGTTGTACGGACAGACTGAGATTAATACTGCAAGGGGACCTGTGTTCAGAAGTGTGGTCCCTTGCACCATGGCCTGGCTGCTTGTTGCCTAATTGCAGCCATGCCTCTTGTCCCCGGAGTTGTCCCTGAGAATAAGGGAAACTGCTGGGAAATGTTGTTCAAACCCGAGTGAAAACCTGATGGACTTTGGGGCTTTAAGGACACTGAGGTATTTAGCTAGTTAGGTAGAACAAGCTGTGCCAAAGGGGCAAGTTCTCGCCTTACGAATTGAATGATGGACCATTAGGTCCTTATATAATGGCCACCAGGTGGCGTGAGTCGTGCCAGCCTGAGTGAGTGGTTGTTCACATTATGTACTTTTTTGCTAGAGAATGATAAGAAAGTTTTTTGGAAGATAGCCGTGGAAAGGGGTAGAATCCTCGGATGAGGATGGGGCCCAATTTCACTTATATGTAAGTTTAGATATAGAGATCATTGTCATTTAGGCATAGTATAGGGCAGTGATGGCGAACCTTGGCATCCCATATGTTTTGGAACTACATTTTCCATGATGCTCCACTACACTGCAGAGTGCATAACTATCATGTAGTTCCAAAACATCGGGGGTGCCAAGGTTCGTAGGGATCACATCATAGGGATAGGATGCATTTCTTTGCTGTCTATTTTCTCTTTCAGGTGTTCCTGCACCCATTGCGTTTTCCTTGGACAAGGAGAGACAGTGACCCAACATGGATAATAATGGTAAGACCCCTTTCACACCGAGCCGCCTATAGCGTCGGCAGTAAAACGCCGCTATTTTTAGCAGGGTTTTACCATCGGATTTTACCCCCCGCTAGCGGCCGAGAAATGGTTAAAATGGCCCGCAATAGCGGCGTTTTGCCGGCGGTATCCCAGCGCTGCCCCATTGATTTCAATGTGGAGCAGCGGTGGAGAAGCGGTAAACACACCGCTCCTAAGAAGCTGCTGGCAGGACTTTTCCTGACGTCCTGCCAGCGCACCGCTCCAGTGTGAAAGCCCTCGGGCTTTCACACTGGAAACAAATGGAGCAGCTGTTTGAGGGCGGATTGCAGGCGCTATTTTTAACGCTATAGCGCCTGCAAAACGCCCTCGGTGTGAAAGGGGTCTAACTGTTCATGTCCCTTACTACTGTATATATTAGATAGATAGGATATAAGGCTGTCGTTTGTATTTTCCCCTCAGCTGTTTGTGTGGTACGCCACACGTAAAATTTCTATAATGTCTACTATTTATCTGCCCTGTGTGAACTGCCACTTGCTCATGTATATGTAAATGTTGTGCATACCTACTTCATGTGGTACACCACATGCATTGTTATTATTTCCCCACCAATCCCAGTTTTTGCCAGGACATTCGCTCTCAGGCTTGAGAGCTCAAATTATTTCTTCTGCAAATTCCGAGACATCATTTTCCTAGGCAGGGGGAGGATGTAGCACCCTGATGTTTAGGCAGGGCTGCTATTAAAATCTAGTTGCCAGACGATAGTTGTCTTGGCCAATTATTAGGCGATCAACTGATTTCCCCCTAATTCTGGAATTGCTGCACTTCTCTCTTCTGTCACTAGGTGGCCTAGTAGCTGGTGACATTGGATAAGACAAAGGCATAGCAAGGACAGATTATGAATGAATGGGGTATCTCAGCCAATGGGCAGGGATTTTCTTGGGTCCCTTGGCCTCCTGGGAGAGCCTATTTATTTCGGTGGAGTCAGGGGATCGGGGTTCTGTTCCACCAGGATGGCTGCCTGGGTGGATGCGTGTCGTATTGCCCTGGGCTGCTAGGCACAAAACCTAAAGGTCTATCCTGGGGACATCTGGCTGCTAGGCCAGAGTTGGGACTGCAGGCTTGTAATCCAACCAGAAGTAATGGTACTGCCAGCCGGGGAACCAGTCACCACCAAGGGGCCATCCACCTTGTTACCAGAGACTACTGTGAGTAAGCTGAGGCCAGCCAGGGACAGTGAGGAAGTGGGAAAACTTCAGCAAGAGGTGATGCTTGTGAAGCATCAGTGAGTGCCAAGCCAGGAACCTAGTGTGTCCGCAGGGGTGAAGCTTGAAGAGTATCTGTGAGTACCAAGCCAGGGACCCAGCAGGGAAGTGGGGGGGTGACGTTTGAGGAAGATACTGAGTGCTACCAGTGGAAGAGCTCAGGGGATCCAGTGGCTAGTGGATCTGAAGTCTAGTGAGAGAGACTGGGAGCTTGTTGAGTGAAGACCCACAATGAGCGATGGTGGGGTAAACTAAGAACTGTTCATGTTGCAAATAGTTGACTTCAATTGCCATTAGTAACTACTACAAGCTTGTTGCCATAGGAGACAGCAGTCCTACCTATCCAGAAGTGATATCCGGCTGAAGGCCTTCACCTGTATAGCTGTCTACCTATAGAAGTCTCGGCGTCTGACAATTAACCTTGCATCTACTTATGGGGTGGCCTGGCCCTAACCCTCTCCTCTAAAGTTCTTTTTAAGAGACAATAAATCTTTTTGCAGTCTAAAAGGGTCTGGCGCCCACCCTTTCATCTTGCATTACACCCACCATGCCTTGCAAGTCACTCTACATGGAAGGATGTCAGCTGTCTAACTCTGGAGGTCACCATTAGGTCTTGAGGGACCCGGGACTTTGCTACACAAGGTTTAGGGGTGTGTCTATGGGAATGTTTGCCCATTCTTCCAGAAGCGCATTTGTGAGGTCAGGCACTGATGTTGGACAAGAAGGCATGGCTTGCAATCTCTGCTCTAATTCATCTCAAGGGTATTCTATCAGGTTTAGGTCAGGACTCTATGCAGGTCAATCAAGTTCCTCCACCCCAAACTTGCTCATCCATGTCTTTATGGACCTTGCTTTGTGCACTGGTGTGCAGTCATGTTGGAACAGGAAGGGGCCATCCCCAAACTGTTCCCACAATGTTGGGAGCATGAAATTGTCCAAAATGTCTTGGTATGCTGGCGCCTTAAGAGTTCCCGTCACTGGAACTAAGGGGCCAAGCCCAACCTCTGAAAAACAAACACACACCATAATCCCCCCTCCACCAAATGATTTGGACCAGTGCACAAAGCAAGGTCTATAATCAGATGGATGAGCGAGTTTGGGGTGGAGGAAATTGACCTGCCTGCACCGGATAGAACACCTTTGGGATGAATTAGAGCGGAGCCTTCTCATGCACATCAGTGCCTGATCTCATAAATTTCATTCTGGAAGAATGGTCAAACATTCCCAAACCTTGTGGACAGCCTTCCCAGAAGAGCTGAAACGGTTATAGATGCAAAGGGTGGGCCAACGCAATATTGAACCTTACAGACTAACACTGAGATGCTATTAAAGTTCATGTGTGCCAGGTGTCACAAAACTTTTGGTAATATAGTATAATAATATATAATCACACACACACACAAAAAAAAAGTATCACAATAGTCCCATATAAAAAAGGAAGAAAACGTGTATCAAAATAGTCCCATAGTCCCCATAAATGTAATGGGCTGCTGGGACTATGGGGGATGAAGTCCCTAGGTAAAGCATCTATTAAGCAAAGTACTATATGGCACTACAAGTCTCAGAAGCGGCGGTATGCTGCAAAAGGAAGAAAAACAAAGAAGAATACTGGACTGGAGTTGCCAGCTTTCACCTCTGAGTCAGAGTGGGATAGTGCTGCTGCACTTACCTAGAGGCCACTTTGTCATCGGAGGGACCCAGAGAAATAGAGAAGAGGGGCATCACTTTTTTGCGGTTGCTGTTTTTTGCTGTTGTTGCCTCATTGGGTGTTAAATCCAAATAAATCTTCCTACTTTAGCCTTGGTATGTCAGAGGATGTGGTATTGCTGGAAGGGTCATTGTCACCCAAAATCAGGGGACCCATACATCAGTTGCTCCTACAGGGTAAACTCTATACTGTAATAACAATTATTGATTTTTTTCTAACTTGAGCCTTCTTTTGGGCTTTTGGGAAAAGTTAATTCTGTAGGTTTAGCTCTGCTAAAGTAAAGTTCAGAGAAAAAAAAACAGATTTTTGTTAAGTTTGTATTGATTATACTGATACCTTTTATTGAAAAACATTCAATTTAACTTCTGCTTACAGAACACGAAGTCCAGCTTGTTCAGTAAGGGAAAGTGCAGTAACCAATGCCAAACAACCAATTCAAATTTCATATTTCATGGATTTGACCAAAATAAATCTGAAATCTACTGGTTTCTACTGCCATTCAGACATTATCTTTGCTCTTTCCACTGCTTTAGTATATAAGCTCAAATAAGCTGGCAGTTGATTTGGGACTCTGAAATACTGGGCTCTCTCAGTAGGAAGACTTGAGATATTGTCATTGTTTTATCATTTGTATTACCAAGTCCATTTGAGGCATCTGGAGCCCTCTCAATCAATCAGATTCTGTTCTGTTTGTGAGTCGGTCTGATGCCATCAAGATACATTTTTTATTTGGTCCAGTAGTTCTGTTACACATTGTTTTCATATCAGCAACAGAGAGTCAGTCTGCTGTAGACCAAAGCGCTCTTTGTGCGCATTAAAAAGCTCCTGCAGACAGTCTATATAGAGAGTATGATACGCATCCACTTGCTGCTCTGAAGGATTCTTCGTCCTGGGCACAGGAATGGGTTTACCAACTGGAACGGAAGAACGGAAATGAAAAGTTCAGCTTAGGACAATCAATATAACCAGCAGACATGTCAACTATTAGTGAGGTTTTACCCAAGGGACACACCTTGTGATACACCCAGGCTCAGTTTACAAGCCACGTGTATGGAAAAATAATGACAACATATACAGTTTACATGTGACAATGCTAGGTGTTTTGATTGTTTAAATAATCTATTTAATGTGTATGTAAACCCATAAATGAAAATTAAATATCTGTACTTGCTCATGCACTGGCAAACAGGCAGAGTAATTCAGGGTTAAGTGACAGCATCTTTGAAAAGGGACTCATTGATGCCTTGCCAGCGTTCCACCTCTTGTTCCTCCATGGCAGCCAGCAACATCACACATTACTTCCATGGGGGAGCATGTCACTCCCTCTCGTGTGACAGTGCTTGAGTCTAGTAATCACTTGCTAGGCCTGAGCATTGTTACATGACAGAGGAAGTGATGCCCCATGCCAGTCCACATTGGGAATTTAGAGATAGGAAGGATTGGCTAAGGATTGCTGGCAAGCTAAGCATCAATGGTTGTGTGTATATCCTTTGCAAGACAATGCCACTTGGAACTTTAAAAGGGGCAGTGTCTCTTTAACCACTTAAGGACCAGCCACCGCAGTTATACCTCGGCAGGTTGGCTCCCCTGGGCGAATCGCCGTCATGGTATGTTAGCTGCTTTAATAGCTCTAGGGCGATGCTGGAGCCAATACGTGTGGCTGTTGGTTGCGATGACCGCTGGCCACCCGCGATCGCTCCTGACAAAAAAAGACAACGTAAACAGACAGATCTCTGTTCTGTCAGGGGAGAAGAGGTAGATCTGCTGCTCCTTCTACTCCAGGCAGTCCCATCCCCCCCAGTTGGAACACACATGAGGGAACACATTTAACCCCTTGATTGCCCCCTAATGTTAACCCCTTCCCTGCCAGTGACATTTATACAGTAATCGGTGGCTATTTTTAGCTCTGATCGCTGTATACAGTATATGTCAATGGTCCCAAAAAAGTTTCAAAAGTGTCCAATGTGTCCGCCGCAATGTCGCAGTCCTGCTAAAAGTCACCGATCACCACCATTACTAGTAAAAAAAAAAAAAAAAAAATTATAATAAAAATGCCACAAATCTATCCCCTATTTTGTAGACGCTATAACTTTTGTGCAAACCAATCACGATACGCTTATTGCAATTTATTTACCAAAAATATGTAGAAGAATATATTATCGGCCTAAACTGATGAAGAAATGTTTATTTTTTGGGGTATATTTATTATAGCGAAAAGTAAAAAATATTTTTTTTTTTCAAAATTGTCGCTTTTTTTTTTTATAGCGCAAAAAAAAAAAAACCCACAGAGGTGATCAAATACCACCAAAAGAAGCTCTATTTGTGGGAAAACAGACATCAATTTTATTTGGGTACAGCGTCGCGCACCCACGCAATTGTCAGTTAAAGCGACGCAGTGCCGTATCGCAAAAAATGGCCTGGTCATTAAGGGGGCAAATCCTTTAGTCTTTAAGTGATTAAGCTGCCTCTATCACTAAAAAAATAAATAAAATGTAAACATCTATAAATGTATGCACATACTGTACCTGCTTCAATCCCCTTCCTCTGCCTGAATGCCAGACTGTTCTGATTGGGTTAAGCTTTGACACTTTCTTGAGGTATTGAAGCTTGTCTACCACTATTGTGGAATGTGGAATCTACCACATCCAACGTAATAGGCTTCCTCACTGGCCAAAGAACTATCATAATAATGATCTGGTAAGGAGCAGGAAAGCTTTGACATTGATAGGCAGTGTCAGAGCCTTGCTCTATTAAAGGCCTGGCATTCAGGCATAGCAGAGAGAGTGAAAGCTGCTGCAGGGATGTATTACTACACTTTGTAACTGTCAGCAGTTTTTTCATAGACACCTTAAAAGCTAGTGGCAAAGGGCTTTTTTTTCCCCTTCAGAAATACTTCTGTGCCCACAAAAGTCTATGACAATGCTAAAGTGCTATCTACAGTGCCTTGAAAACATATTCATACCCCCTTGAAATTTTCCACATTTTATTGGGATTTTATGTGATAGACCAACACAAAGTGCCACATAATTGTGAAGTGGAAGGAAAATGATAAGTGGTTTTTACAAATAAATATCTAAAAAGTGTGGTGTGCATTTGTATTCAACCCCCCTTTACTCTGATACCCCTAATCTAGTTGAACCAGTTTTTTTTTAATTTATAATTTTTTGAAATTTTCTGTTTTCCGGAAAATAGAAAAGGCACACATTGGAGAGTGGGGCTGCACACCCCAGATACTTGCAATATGAAATGGTTCCCCCAAGGGAGAACCATTTTTTTTTAGCAGCAAATTGATTTAGTCAAAAATAGTGATTTTTATTGTACCAAAATGGAATTCAAATTTGTCCAGAGCTCATATTTTAAACAAATTCACAAATTTGAATTCCATTTTGGTACAATAAAAATCCTTTTTTTTTTTTTTTTTAATAAAACATTCCATATTATAAAAATATCCCAAGCTTTGAACATCTCACAGAGCACTGTTCAATCCATCATCTGAAAATGGAGAGAGTATGGCACAACTCCAAACCTACCAAGACATGGCCATCCACCTAAACTGACAGGCCGGGCAAGAAGAGCATTAATCAGAGAAGCAGCCAACAGGCCCATGGTAACTCTGGAGGAGCTGCAGAGATTCACAGCTCAGGTAAGAGAATTTGTCCACAGGACAACTATTAGTCGTGCACTCCATAAATCTGGCTTTATGGAAGAGTGGCAAGAAGAAAGCCATTGTTGAAAGAAAGCCATAGGATGTCCCATTTGCAGTTTGCGAGAAGCCATGTGGGGGACACAGCAAACATGTGGAACCTTTGGCCTAAAAGCAAAACACTATGTGTAATGGAAAACTAACACTGCACTTCACCCTGAACACACCATCCCCACCATGAAATATGGAGGTGGCAGCATCATGTTGTGGGGATACTTTTCTTCAACAGGGACATGGAGGCTGGTCAGAGTTGATGGGAAGATTGATGGAGCCAAATACAGGGCAATCTTAGAAGAAAACCTATTAGAGTTTGCAAAAGACTTGAAACTGGGGCGGAGGTTCACCTTCCAGCAGGACAACGACCCTAAACATACAGCCAGAGCTACAATGGAATGGTTTAGATCAAAGCATATTCATGTGTTAGAATGGCCCAGTCACAGTCCAGACCTAAATCCAATTGAGAATCTGTGGCAAGACTTGAAAATTGCTGTTCACAGACGCTCTCCATCCAATCTGACAGAGTTTAAAGGGGTGTTCCGGCCGCGATTTTTTTTTTTTTTTTTTTAAAGTCAGCAGCTACAAACACTGTAGCTGCTGACTTTTAATAAAGGACACTTACCTGTCCAGCAAGTCCGCGATGTCGGCCCGAGGCCGATCCGTTCATCGGATCGGCTGCCAGCGCCTCCATCTTAACGAAGAGAAACAGGCAGTGGAGCCTTGCGGCTTCACTGCCAGTTTCCTACTGCGCATGCGCGAGACGCTTTGTGAATGGTCCCGTTATTTTCTGGGACACACACATGTCCCAGAATGCAACGGGGCTGCTTGCCGAAGAGGAGGAAGCGCCGCGGAATAGGAAGATGCAGACTAGGAGGACAACAGGGGTTTCCCGTAAGTTAAAACATTTTTTTTTTCCAATTTTTTTTTATTACATTTTTTAAAGAATATTAATGCACTTTTTTATTTTAGGGTGGTCCTCCACTTTAAACTATTTTGCAAAGAAGAATGGGCAAAATTGTCATTCTCTAGATGTGCAAAACTGGTAGAGACATACCCAAAAAGACTTGCAGCTGTAATTGCAGCGAAAGGCGGTTCTACAAAGTATTGACTCAGGGGGCTGAATATAAATACACGCCACACTTTTCAAAATTTTTTACAAATAAATATGTGAAAACTATTTACCATTTTTCACTTCACAATTATGTGCCACTTTGTATTGGTCTATCACATAAAATCCCAATAAAATACATTTACGTTTTTAGTTGTAACATGACAAAATTTGGAAAATTTAAAAGGAGTATGAATACTTTTTCAAGGCACTGTATGTCAACTCTACCTGCAAAGACCTGCAAATTGTGAATGATCATAAAATGTCTCAAACTGATGTCAAAATAGGCTGCATTTGCCAAAATAGGCTGCAAAACCAGCTGACGCAGGACCTAAAGAATACACCTGAAAAGGTAAGTTGGCCCAAAAATGGAAAATTGAATTCAAATACTTACCATCATTTTCCTTTCCTGACAAGCCCGCCCACCCCCAACAAACGTAACTATAAATTTTTCACTCACCTCAGCGTTCCGTAACTCATAATACTTAAATGGGCGGGCATTGTGCTGCCATGGAGCTTGTCAGGAAAGGAAAATTATGGTAAGTATTTGAATTCAAATTTCAGTTTTCCCGACGGCTCCATGTCAGCACAGCTGGGAATTAACTAGCCACACACGGAGGGTAATGCTTGAAAAAAAAAATTTAATTTACACTGGAGGAGGAAGCCAGAACAATCCTGCCAAAATCTACTGTAGTCAGAGCCGCCGACTCCACGCCATAGTGTGCCATGAAGGTATTATGGGTGTACATGTGGCTGCTTTGCAAATCATCTCCAAGGACACTTGTCCTACCGCTGCCCAGGAGGCAGAGACTCCCCTGGTGGAATGTGCTGTGACGCCCTCAGGCACAGGCAAACTCTTCGTCCTGTAGGCCAATAATATAGTCTTGACTAGCCACGAGGCGATCACCCTACCAGAATCCCTCAGGCCCTTCCGAGCACTATTTGGGATGACGAAGAGATGGTCTGACTTTCTAAGTTCGGTCGTCGCATCCACTTTTAGTGAAGACCGCACATCAAGTGGATTTGGATTCTGAGAGTTCTCTGCAAGAAATTTTGGGAGCGCGATTTCTTGTGTCATATGAAAACTAGGGGCTACCTTCGGGACGAATCCCAGCATTGGCCTGAGCACCTCTCTATCCGGGAAGAAAGAAAGGGTTCTTTGAACCCCAAGGCCACTATCTCAGACACCCTTTTGGCTGAAGTTATTGCCAAGAGAAAGGCGGTCTTCAATGAGAGGTGTCATAGTGAGACAGGAGAAACAAAGGTGTCCGATGAAAGAAAATCCAAGATTAGAGGCAAATCCCGCTTTGGACATCTTAGAGACCTCGGCATTCTTAGGCGGATGGCCGCTCTGAAGAATCGGATCACCAACTTATCCACGGCCCACTGGGGTACCAGTGAAAGCCGAGATAGCAGACATGTGGGCCTTCAAAGTACTTGTGCAGAGGCCTAGTTCCAATCCAGCCTGGAGAAATTCCAGTATGTGGCAGACCCTTGGCGAATCTGGCAAAAAAGTCATGTCTATATGCAAATTCCAAAAACTTGTTCCAAATTCTGGTATAGGCATTGTTGGTACTGTCTTTCCTGGCTTTTATTAGGGTACTCATGACTCTGGCTGAGCAACCCAGACTGATTAGCCTTTGCCTTTCAAGACCCAGGCTGTCAATTTCAGGCTCCCTGGGGTCGGGTGGCAGATTGGCCCCTGCATCAGCAGGTCCAACATTACTGGTAGAGGGCGTGGTTCTTTGATGCTCAATGTGATGGGCAGAGGATACCAAGGTCTCTTTGGCTAGTCCTACCACCAGAATGGACACCTTCTCTTGCAATTTGCAAGGAATACCTGAGGAAAGGGGTGTAGGAGGCACAGGCAGCTTTAGAGCACACAGAGCACAGTCAGCTGTAATAGCAGATGTTTCTTTAGGTAGAAGCACCTTTTAAAACTGGCTCCCTTAAGGCTTGGTCCGCCCCCCTTCCCCTGATTGGCCGGGCAGCTCTGAACATTTTTTTTTTTTTTTTTAGTAATGGCGGTGATCTGCGATTTTTAATCGGGACTGCGACATTATGGCAGACACATCGGAAACTTTTGACACTATTTTGGGACCATTGTCATTTAATTTTATTTAATCAAATAATTTTTATTTTTTATTCTTTATAATTATACAAACAAAAAACTATATCAACTAAAATTACTAAATATCAAAAATGATCAATTAGTATATAGAAAAAGTAAAATAAATAAATAAAAATACAGCGATCAGAGGAACAAATAGCCACTGATTACTGTATAAATGACATTGGCGGGGAAGAGGTTAAACACTAGGGGGCGATCAAGGGGTTAAGTGTGTCCTAGGGAGGTGTTGTAACTGTAGGGGGGGGGGGGGGATGGGCTCACTACAACATGACAGAGATCACTGCTCCGGATCACTGGGAGCAGTAGATCCCTGTCATGTTGCTAGGCAGAACAGGGAAATGCCTTGTTTACATATGTATCTCCCCATTCTGCCTCTCCTCACTGCAATTGGGGGGCGACGGCGGACATAGGGTTCCCAGGACCCATGTGTAAGCACCCGCAGTGGGCGTGTTCCCGATAGGCAGCAAATTCAAAGGGATGTACAGGTACGCCCATTTGCCTGCCTGTGCCATTCTGTCGACGTACATCTGTGTGCGGAGGTCGGCAAGCGGTTAAGACAGCATGCAGCCGCCCCGAGGATCAGCAGCGGGACTCCCTGACAAGGTTGCTATTAGCAGCTTAGGAAGCAGGGACCGCGTCCAGCAGCAGACAAATCCGGACGGACAGCCAGCATTTTATACCGGCTAGGAGGGGAGACACCAATAGTCCTGACCTAGGAGGAAGAAAAAGGAACGCTGAGGTGAGTGAAAAATTTATAGTTAAAGAGGAGTTCCGACGGGGGCGTGACCGGATGTTGAGGTGAGGGAGAGAGACACAGCCGGACCCAGTCCTACTCTATCCCCGCTCCTATGCTGTATGCCTCGCAGTAAAGCAGAGAGGGAGAAGCTGCTAACCTGTCCTTGTGGTGCCTGCTAGCCTGCCAGTCTCTTTGAGAGACGGATGCCGCGCAAGGAGGGAAGGAGAAGCACAGGACCACCAGCTGCCAGAGGAATCTTGCACTCGGAGCTCCCCCGGGAGGACTGTCAGTGACGCGCCGCCTGTGTGAGAGAGAGGGGAGCGCGTCCACTAGAGATCAAGCGGAAGTTGCGGGGGTAGCCGTGTGCGGAGCTGACCCGACTCATACTGTGACAAGACGTGGACCGGAGGGGTGAGTGACTCGCAGCGGCGAGTGTTGAGATGTGGGGGAGGACTGGTGCGACCTTGTGAGACGGTCTGGGTGGTAGCGGGAGCCCCTGTGTGGGCGCAGGACACTTGGAATTGTACAGCCATCGGAGGAGAGAGGTTGCAGTGGTCCTTGCTGAGGGACATATATATTTGTGGGTGTACATAGTGCATAACGGACTCGCTATGACCAGAAAAAAGGGGCTGGAGGAGACATCAGCACAGGAGGGTGCAGGGGCCCTAGCACAGCGAAACCCCAAAGAAAAGGGAAGTCAAGTAGCTGCCAAACTGGAGCGATCTGCTCACACACCAAACCAGCATGCAAGCACGACACCTAAAAAGAGCAACCATATAGGGGGGGCTCAGCATCAAACCAGCCAGCTGGGAAGGAGAAGTCTTGCCCCTACGGGGGGTGCAGTAGCAAACGCCCCATTGGAGTTGGGGGTGAACGGTATGGTGGAGGGGGGTTCTGGTTTGGCCACGGAGGTGGGGGATGGTGGTGTGGCATCAATGGCTGAGAAGGAACCATCACTGAGAGACATCTTTCTAGCTGTAAATAGTTGTAAGGTATCTATTTCTGCCCTATCAGCACAAATGGAAAGTTTTAAAAGTGATTTATTGTCAGTAAAAAGTGATGTGCAAGTAGTGTGCACTCGGACAGCTGCTTTGGAAGACAGGATCAGTCAAATGGAGGATGATGTCTCCCCTTTAAGACAGGAAGTCTCACTTATGAAAAAACAACTTAATGAATGCATGCAAAAAATGGACAGTATGGAAAACAGACTACGTAGAGAAAATTTGAGGGTGTTGGGCCTCCCAGAAGGCTGTGAAGGCAATAATCCTGTTAAATTTATGGAAGATTGGTTAAAGGAGAGATTCGGGAGGGAGTCACTCTCAGAATTTTTTTCCATTGAGCGTGCGCATAGAGTGGCCTCTAGGTCATGGGCTCCAGGGGGTCACCCAAGACCACTGATTTTTAAGCTATTATGCTTCAGGGATAAAACCACCATCCTTCGGAAGGCAAGGGAGATGAAGAACATTCAATATAGAGGTGCAAGGGTCTCAATATATCCGGACTTCTCTCCTGAGCTTCAAAGGCAGAGAGCCAAATTTGTGGAATGCAAGCGCAAGCTGCAGCAGTTAAAAATTAACTACGCTTTATTATATCCAGCGCGCTTGCGCATTGCGGCACTGGGGGAAACTCAATTTTTTAATACTCCCATCGAAGTCACAACCTGGTTAGAAAAAAACAAAGGAAGAATACAGCGAGAAGATGAAATATAGAAAAGGCAGGAGATCGGGAAATCAAGAGAGAACTTTTTTTTTTTTTTTCCCTGTTTGTTTGTGGACTTCCTTTTCCTTTTTCCCTTTTTTTCCTTTTTTTTTTCTCCCTTTAAGGGGAGTGGGGAGGGAGGGGGGAACATGTAAAATTTGTTGGTTTATAAGCACAATGGAAACAATGGGGATAGTTCCCCTCTTACTGGGTCCGGGGGGGGTAAGTTTGTTTTTCTCACCTTGAAAAAATGTGTCCGGTCACTATAGAAGCCTCAGGGGTAGGCCCAAAATTGGGCAATAGGGGTAAAAATAGTGGGGGGGTAGGGGGAGGGGGGAGGTGGGGTGGGGGGAGGAGGGGGAGGAATATGTGTATGAGTGTGTGTGGGAGGGGGGGGGTTGACTTTGGAGTAAGGGGAAATTCATTTTATAAATATTATAGAAGTCACATCAAGAGGTGGTTTAACTTTGCTAAGAGACACAAAGAGATAGGACCCACAGATGTATGGTAGTGGTGATTTAGATAGCACTTGGAAATTTAAAAAAAAAGTTTACTATATGTTCCTGGAACGTTCGGGGGGTTAAAGATAATCTGAAAAGGCAGAGATCCTCTCTATGGTAGATAAGGGGAAGGTTCAGATACTATGTCTGCAGGAGACGCATCTGGATAAGGAATCAATTAAGATAATTGATCATAAAAAATTTCAGATGCAATTTCATTCCACTCACACTTCGTACTCAAGGGGTGTGAGTGTTTTGATAAAATCAGGGATAGCTTTCTCCTGCAGCCATAGTAAGGTGGACACAGAAGGCCGGTATATTTTTCTCTATTGCACAATTGAGAACAGGAAATGTGTATTAGCTAACATCTATATTCCTCCCCCTTTTGGGAGGGAGGTTTTGGATGACCTAACTGAATTCATGGTGAACCTCCCAGGGGTTCCGGTAGTGGCGGTTGGGGACTTCAACATGACCATGAATAACGAGGTAGACAGGTTCCCTTTAAAAAGTCTGGGTAGGGGTAAACCTAAGAGTCCGCTTCTACAGTATTGTGAGGAAGTAGGATTGGTGGACATCTGGAGAGAGAGGCACCCTGGGGTGAGGCAATATTCCTGCCATTCCAGGACACATACCACCCTGTCCAGGATAGACCTGGTCTTGGGTAATGAGGAATCGCTGGGTATGGTGGGAGAAATAGTCTACGAGCCAAGGGGGATTTCGGACCACTCACCAGTGATAGTTGATTTAAAGGGTGAGAGAGGCATTAATAGGGGTGACTGGAAAGTAAATCCCTTTTGGCTCGAGATTATTGAGGACGCGGGCACTGTGGTGGAGAAGCTGGTGGAATTTGTAGATTTGAATATAGGTACAGCTCCATTAGGGATAGTTTGGGACGCCCTGAAAGCTTTCCTCCGGGGGATCCTAATTCAAAAAATATCCCACATTAAGAAAAAAATCACAGATAGAAGAACTAAAAGTCAAAGAGAGTGCTATAAGAGCGGAAGAACGGTACGTTGAGGACCCAACTCCAACCAGACATAAGACGTGGGTAGAGAGACAAAATGAGTACAGTAGAATAGTCCTGGAAAAGACAGAGAGGAAAAGGTTATTTCAGAAACGAACGTTTGCCTGTGAGGGAGAGTGTGTCGGGAGGACCCTGGCCCTGATCATAAAGGCCAATAGCCCTCCGAATTCCATACTAGCGATAGAAGGAAGAGAGGGAATAATAAAAAATACTAACCCAGAAATATTAGAAGAGTTTAGGAAGTACTTTAAAAATTTATATAGCTCGGCTCAGGAAGATGTGGAGGGAGAAATGACAGCTTTCTTTGATAAGATTAAGTTAACCCCGCTCACGAGAGAAGATAGGGAAATGTTGGATGCCCCTCCGACACTTGGGGAATTACAAAGGGCTGTGGCAGACATGGCGAACCAGAAGGCCCCGGGTCCTGATGGTTTACCCGTAGAAATTTTCAAAAAGTATGGGGAGCTTTTGCTCCCCATGCTTTTGGAAGTACTAAACGGCACTGGGAAGGATGGTAATTTGCCAGTCTCAATGACAGAAGCCATTATAATAGTATTGCTGAAGGAGGGGAAAAGCCCGTTAGAGATGGCATCATATAGACCGATATCACTGTTATGTTCGGACGTGAAGATTCTGGCAAAGGCCCTGGCAACAAGGCTAAAGAAAATAATTTCCAGAGTAATTCATATAGATCAAACCGGGTTTATCCCGGACAGAGCTACAAGTACGAACATAAGACGAGTATATTTAAATATGCAGATCCCCACGGTGAATAGCGGTAAGAGGGCACTCCTTTCGTTAGATGCCACCAAGGCATTTGACTGCCTGGAGTGGCATTACATCTGGAAGGTGTTGGCGGAATTCCAGTTTGGCCCTGGCTTTGTTCATTGGCTAAGCCTCTTATATGACAGACCAAGGGCAAAGGTCAGAGTCAATGGAGAATGCTCAGATTGGTTCCAATTAAGAAGGGGCACCAGGCAGGGGTGCCCTTTGTCGCCCCTCCTGTTTGCCCTGGCAATAGAGCCGCTGGCTGTGGCTATAAGGGCGTCTTAGGGGGTTCAGGGGTTTAAAAGAAGGAGGGGAGAGGAGAAAATAGCAATGTACGCAGATGACATTCTGTTATTCCTAGGGGATACGCAGGAGTCATTAAGGACGGCTATGGGGATGGTCGAAGACTTTGGCCAATTCTCTGGGTTAAAAATTAATTGGGAAAAGTCAGCAATATTACCTATAGACCCCCTGATGGAGCCCCTTCCGGATCAAACCACACAAATTAAGGTAGTCAATCAGATGAAATACCTGGGGATTAATATCTCAAGGGAGCCGGAACAATATATTGCAGAAAATCTAGTCCCATTAATGAAAAAACT
Organism: Aquarana catesbeiana; assembly: GCF_042186555.1. Lineage (NCBI taxonomy): Eukaryota > Metazoa > Chordata > Amphibia > Anura > Ranidae > Aquarana > Aquarana catesbeiana. The sequence goes on along the minus strand of NC_133327.1, from coordinate 179,062,226 downwards.
CAAACAGAAATGTAGGGTGTGGGGACGGTTGCCCCTGTCGGTCGCCGGGCGCTGCAACCTGATAAAAATGGTCTGGATGCCGCAAATTTTATATATTCTGCATAATTCACCTGTTTGGATTGCTAAACGATGGTTCAATAAAATGGACAGCTTATTTAGAGAGCTGATTTGGAAAGGTGGCGCAGCAAGGATCGGCCTGCAGACGCTCCGGCGAGCGACAGAAAAGGGAGGACTGGGAGTCCCGGATCCGGGATGTTACTTTCTGGCATCACAGGTCCAGCATATGGGAGGGTGTAATAGGCCCGGGAAAGAGGTAACAGGGAATAAAGTACTCCTAGGTGATACTAACCACGACACCATAGTAGAAGCGTTGGAGGCGGATTCCTTTATCACCAGATGTCCCACTACCCAGTTGATGGTCAAGAGCTGGTCCAAGGTCAAAAAAATAATGGGCTATGTAGATTTCTCTGAGTTCTCCCCATTGTGGGATAATAACAAGCTTAATGAAGTGAAAATAATGGGGAAGATTGAAGAGTGGGATCGGCAGGGCATCCATTATCTCTCACAGCTTTATAAAGCCGGGAAATTAAAAACATTCCAGGAATTGGCGATTGAATTCGCGATCCCTAACCGTTCATTTTACAGATACTTGCAGGTTAGGCACGCTTTAGACGCACAATTTAACGGTAAGGAGCCACTATGGAGCGACATGATCTCTGTGAGAAAATTGGTCGACTCAGATTCCACGAAAGGTCTGATATCTGATATGTACAGCAGTTTAAGAATCTCGATACAGGGGGATAGAGCGGAGGACAAAAATAGGAAGAAATGGGAGGATGAGATTGGGAAAATATCGGACAGTCAATGGGAGTATGTATTGTCATCAGGACCCAGGGTTTCCCTCTCTCCATCACAGGTAGTGTCGCATTTATATTTGATATATGGGGCGTATTTTACACCACTAAAGCTGTTTAGGATGGGGAGGAGGGTAGACTCGGGGTGCCAGAGGTGCGGAGGAGAGAGGGGAGATCTATTACACATGTTCTGGCGCTGCCCAAAACTGTACAGATACTGGAAAAGTATTGTGGACAGGATAAATTGTATTTTTAAGACATCACTAAGTATGGATGCCAAGATCTGCCTACTAGGTCTAATAGAGGAGCAACAGCCCGCGAGAGATACACAGACTGCAATAGTTAGGTGCCTGTTTCAAGGGAAAAAGCTTATAGCCAAGAATTGGCAGAGAAAAGAACCCCCGACGTTCGAAGAATGGGTGAAAGAAGTGAAGGAGGAAGTTAGTAGAGAGAAACTTATATATAAGAAAAGAAGTAATCACAAAAAATTTGAGAAAATATGGAAGGATTGGGTGATGTGGGAGAAGCACGGGGTGAATGGGGAGGGAGAATGAGGTTTAAGGGGGTTGGGGGGTTGGGGGGGGGTGTGATGGCGGGGGGAAGGGGAGGGAAGGGGAGTAAAAGAAAGGGGAAAAATTTTGTATGTCCCTCAGGTAGAGGAGGGTATTTTATTGATGTTCATGCTCCTTGCCTTTTTCTTTTTGTGGACTGCTGTATAAATACGGTAAAAGTTGAAGACTATGTAAATACTGGTTATGTCAGTCCCCAGAATGTGATCTTATCTGCTTTCTTTTTAATGTGAATTGTTGTTTTTCAATAAAGAGGATTTAAGCAAAAAAAAAAAAAAAAAAAAAAAAAAAAAAGAAGAAGGAGGAGTTCCACCCAGGGGGGCCGTAAAAAAAAAAATTAAAAGTCAGCAGCTACAAATACTGCAGCTGCTGACTTTTAATTGGACACTTACCTGTCCCTGGGTCCAGCGATGCGGGGGATCGAAGCCCCGCTCGTCCCCCCCCTCCGCTCGTCGGCGCCGGCATTTCAACTGTGGGCGCCGGGCTGTGGCTTCACAGCCTGGCACCCACTGCGCATGCGCGAGCGGCGCCGCGCGCCGTGATTGGCCGCTCAATCACCTGGGACCTGTAATGGGTCCCAGATGATTGACAGGAGGGAGGGAGCAGAGCGGAGCCCTTCCTGTGCCTGGGGGGAAGTGATGTCACCAGCCCAGGCAAAGGAACAGGCAGACTACGAGGGACCACCTAGCAACAGGCATTTAGAGGTAAGTGAAAAAAAAAAAAAATATATCCAAATGTTTTTTTGGTTTTTTTTTTTTTTAGAATTTTTTCAGGTATTTTTGTTTTTTAGGTGGAACCCCACTTTAAGTCCTAATTATGTAGGGGGTGGGCGGGGCCTCACCCAGCTGTGCTGACATGAAGCTGTCAGGAAAGTGATATTGATGTTACAGGTAGAGTCATTTTGACTAAGTCACCTGCTAGCATTCTATAATACCTGAGAAACCAAGTAGCTAAAGCTTACTACCATTGCTTGGCATTTTTGGTGTTATTACTCATTTGGAATAGTTCTACTCCATCTCTTGCATTCTCCATAATACACATTAAACCTCCCCTCAAAATAGTCAGCTGTTCAGACCTGGTATAATAGTCAGCTGTTCAGACCTAGTAACTCAGGCATTGAGATCACATAACTGATATTATTTAGAAACGTAATAAACCATTAGTTGGTTTAACTTTACAACATCTACCAAGATCTGAAACGGTTTTGGGTACATCAACTCTTAATAAAGAGCGTATTATAAGTAATTAGCACATTTTACAGTATATAGACAATATTCTGTACAAAACGCATAACACCTGGTCTAAAATGAATTAAAATATAAACAGTGAGATAAGTCTGTAGCCAAGAAATTCCTATGTTAAGCGGCACTGACCGACTGTGTTGATGGCTTTTCGTAGTGGCATTATTCCTTTGGATGAACTGGAAAAGATTCCTTGCCCAAAGAAAAAACAGGGAGCAAAACCAATCCATTGCTGGAATAATTCCTGGAGGCTCTTTTTCCAGCTGCCAGGCTTAAAGTGATGCTGCCAAAGAACTTCATTCTCCCCAAAGGAATACACAGGAACCAAGAAGGCACTGTAAAGCAACATATTGTGTTAGAATAATAGCAAGCAACTCTCGATTTGAAATGTTACCTGCAATAGCTTGGCTGCTGCCTGCCTATGACCACCATTAGCTTATTACAATCTGATCAGTTAAGAGATGATTTCTGATTATTAAAGGCTATTGCACTTTGCACCTATTATATAGGACTACTTTATGTTTTTCACTCGATGTGGATTGAAAACTCTTTCTGGTTTTTATTGCTCTCTGTGTTCCAAATAGAGGGCTTTCTCCACTTCCTGTTCCTCTCTGTGAGAGAGTGTCACTGGGACGGAGAACAGGGCAAACTGTCTAATGGAGCCACAGAAAGCAATGAAAGCCCCGAACAGGTTGCAAATTCTTTGCTTTAAACTAAAAAACTATTTTATGCTCACAACTTACAAAAACTGTGACACTTATCAGCATCCTAATGATAGCAAAAACATAATTATATGTGCAGTATGACAAAAGATTTAACTTGTCCCCAGTCTTCCAATATTAACTGAGCACTGATAGTGTAATTTATCCTTGCTTACAGGAGAAAATACAATTTTATTGAATAAGCCAATTGTTCTTTGTAAAGAAAAAAAAAATCACTGGCCTTCACCTCCTATCAATATTTGACATAACACTTATATTTCTCTGTCTGACAATACCATTTCTTGTCACCTAAAAATTGCCCTTGTTAAAACAAAACTTCAGTCAAAAATGACAAAAACCCACCTCACCATTTTTCTGGACAGTTACAGGAGAAGCAGCACAGTGATGAGCTAATTTCTCTGTCACTTTGCTTTCCTTTCCTATCGGCATGCTGCATCTGCATATAAACTATATTCTACACTGCAGGTGGCGCTTGTCCGCAGTGACATTGCAGTTGGAGGGGAAGTCAAGAGGAACATGGTTCCTCTATGGTTTCCTGGGTCACTGGGGAAGCTATTGGATTGGATGCTGCCACCCCATGTGAATCTGGCAGCCATCTTGGGTCAGGCAGAGCCTATTTAAGGCCCTGGATTCTGCATTTGGTTGGCATTTTTTGTGTGGTTAGTGTAGGGACAGGTCATCCATCTGACAGGGACAGTGATTAGTAGCAAGGAGAGGTTCCAGATGAGTGGGGAAAGGATACCTACACTCCATCCTTCCCGGAGACCTCCATATTTGGGCACTGACTGGTCAGGCCACATTCTGCCCCTCAGGACAGATGCTGATGGCATATCTGAGACCTGCTCTGCTGCACATTCCTGTTGCTGTCTGTGAGTGTTTGTGATTGGGTGCCTTCCCCCTGGGCTTGTTGTGAATTGCCAAGCTTTAACTTTAATACAATTTTTGTTCTCTGCATCTGGACTCTGAGTGTTAACTGCCATTGCCCCATGCTGCACCTCCCTACGGCTCATTTCTCAACCAACATGCTGACATAACCTCCAGAACACTGGGGCATGTGCATTCATATAAATCTCACTTCCATCTTGCTTTCCTCATTCTTCTACTTCTGGGTATATTTCACCCAACCTTGGCTCTCTGCTATCCAAAATTAACCCCCACACCCAGCACCCCTTTTCCTCTGACAACAGCCGCAATACACACACTCTAATTTCTTTTCCCCCTCAAGAACCAGCCCACCTTTTTATGTGCCCCTGGAATGCCTCACCTCTGTCTATGACCTTTTTATCTCAAACTACTCTACATGTGCTCTACATGTTCCGCGTGCCTAGACGCTTCTTCAGGAGCAGGGACAGTTGTGGTATAGTACTATGGATAAAAAAAGTGTGTAGATGCACACACACAGTGGTAGAAAGGACGGTGGAACGGGGCTGGGTAATAAAATACATGATGTATGGTCCAGAGTAAATGTATATATTCACATTGCCGACATGATAGATTGTTTGAAGTAATTTATATATACTGTATAGTATAGAGGTAAGGTCTATTCCTAGGGATATTGCTGGTTAGCATATATCCATGAATGAGGAGGGATCCAGAGGAAGCCTAAGCAGTGTGTATGGATCATCCAACAGCATTCACCAAAATGTATCCGAGGTCCTATATGTAGAGGTGGTTCTGTATAGCAACGACTACATGAAATATCTTTTGTACATAAAGGTTTGTGGTTTTTTAATAACTATTGTATAATTATGTTTTTTCAATAAACTATTTTTGTAAGATAATTGGTGTTACTGCGCTTACAAAGTCCCCCTCTCTTCCTTCACTGAATTATCGTTTTCAGGACGCGGCACTTTTATATTATTTCATGTATCCACAGTACCACTCTGTGCTATGATACATTTCTTTGAGATTACATATATATTCTACATTCATCAGTCCCTACCCTCAAGGAGCTTACATCATAAGGTCCCTAACACACATTCATACGTATACAAGGGCCAATTTTAGACAGGATCTGATTAACCTACCAGCATGTCTTTTAGAGTGTGGGAGGAAACCGGAATACCCGGAGGAAATCCACGCAGGCACAGGGAGAACATGCAAACTCCAGGCAGATGGTGTTGTGGTCGGGATTCGAACCAGCGACTGACCTTCAATGCTAACACCCCTGCTATCTTTCACCTTCTCAACCTAACCCCAAACTTTGACCCAACATAATGGACACTCAATCCTAGTCACTCTGACTTCCTACTGCTTCTGCACTCCCTGCAACCTCTCTAACACCCCTTTTATTCTCTCTGATCAAGACCCTATCAGTTTCATGCTTACCTTATCTTCAACCTCCTATTCCTTCCACCAGCAAACAGTTACCTGTAGGAATCTTTGCCAGTTCAGTCCTTCTCTTCTCTATTCTGCTAATGACAATCTCTATGGTAATATCTTACCCATGTGCTGCCCTGACCGGGACAATTCAGTCTACAACAGCCTACTCTCTCCCTCCCTAGACACACAGGATTAGGCCTCAACCACGTCAACCATTGGCACCAGAAATCTCAAACAATATAGCTGCGCTCCTGAGAGAGTGTAACAAAACTGGGCCCCTGTAAGATTTTGCCCTGTATAAAGCTTCTAAAATATAATTCCTCCCTCAAAATTGTCAAACAAACCTTTTTCATCACTCTCATTAAATTGTTTGTAATGTCTAAAAAAAGAAACAGAAAAAAAAAACAAAAAACAAAAAAAACAAAAAAAAACAAAAACAAAAAAAAAAAAAAAACACACAAACATGCATGTTATACTTACCTCCTCTGTGCAGTTGTTTTTGCACAGAGTAGCCTGGATCCTCCTCTTCTCAGGTCCCTCTTCGCTGCTCCTGGCCCCTCCCTCCTGTCGAGTTCCCCCACTGCAAGCTTGCTATGGGGGCACCCGAGCTGAGTTACAACTCCTTGAGTCCATTCAGGCACGGAGCCCCGGCCCAGCCCTGCCCCCTCTCTCCCCTGATTGGCTAACTGACTTTGACAACCGCTGGAGCCAATGGCGTCACTGCTGAGTCTTAGCCAATCAGGAGAAGAGTCTCAGATGGCTAAAACACTTATGGACATCGCTGGAGAGAGATGGGGCTTAGGTAAGTAATTAGGGGGTTGCTGGGGAGGCTGCTACACACAGAAGATTTTTTATCTTAATGCATAAAATGCACCTGCCCCCTTGAGCCTATTCCCACACAACTACTCTGGTCATCCTCTTTTCTATGCTTTCCTACTTACCCATCTCCACTCCCCTCTAAAACATGCACTGATCACCCCCATATTTAAAAAGCCCTCACAGGACCCCGACAATCTAAACAACCATCTAAAACTCACTAATGACTTACCAATTGCTAAATCCAATGGCCACTACTCAGTTATCCTCTTATTAGACCTTTCTGCTATTTTTGACACGGTTGACCACCCCCTCCTCCTTTGGCATCACTAAATTACTAAGGAACATATTAGTATGGATGTCACACCACTTCCTAAAACTCAATCTTTCTAAAATAGAGCTCACATTATTTTCCCATCTACTAATCCACTTACTTGTTATCTGTCACCTTGACTTCTGTAACTCCCTCCTTAAGAGCATTGGAATCCTTATCCTCAGACTCATACACATTACCAAGCGTTCAGTGTCTGCCACCCAAGTATGTGAAGCCCTCAACTGGTTAACAATCACACAACAAATAAAATTAAAAATATTAAAAATGACGTACAAAGTCATCCACAAATCAGCCCTCAACTACATCACCAACCTCATCTCAAAATATTATTCAAAGCATCCTCAATCGTTCCAAGAATTCTCCAGAGCCTTTCCCATCCTCTGGAACTCCCCACTTATTTGGCTACTACTCTGCTACTCTGCCTGCCTTTAGGCAATCCCTGAAAATTTGCTAAAACAACTCATACCCCCACAATTACTTGGAGTATGACTTGCCCTTCCCTTTAGATTGTAAGCTCTTACTAGCAGGGCCCTCCTAACCCTCTTGTATTGAATTGTATTGTACGGTCTCTCTTTATTTTGTAAAGTGCTGTACAATAAATCTTGTGTACTATTATACATTTAGTAACATATTCATTATTGCAGAACTACATTAATGTGTGTCTTTGATATCTGCCCAGCGTTCAGCTTTAATATTTTGCCACCTCAACATGATACACGTTATCACAGACAATGAATACTCTATTAGTGCATAGGCCAAATTTGGTTTATATGTGACCAAACATTTATTACAGGTACTTATGTAGCGCCGTCAATTTACGCAGCGATTTTCATATTTATATAGTGCATTCACTTCATGAATGGTTTCCAGGCCCGACTATAAAAATGTCAGGACTAAACGCAAATGTTGCACATTACTTACCCATTAGTTAAGGCCTTCCTTATGAATCCCTTCCGTTTTCTTAGTGTGAGTATATGCTTATTCTTGGTACAGTTTAACGCCTCTGCTGCTCCACCCACAACAATTACCACAATATTGCCAGATCCATGGCAGGACAAGAGGTAGTCTATGGATGAATGGGTCACTGAACACATTCCTGCAATAGATTTACCAGGAAAATATTAATATGTGTTTGCTATAGTTTGTTTTCCAAAAAAAAAGAGAACGTGGCATTAAACATTAATTTTTTTATTTATTTCAGGTACTTATATAGCGCCATCAATTTACGCAGGGCTTTACATATACATTGTACATTTACATCAGTCCCTACCCTCAAGGAGCTTACAATCTAAGGTCCCTAACTCATATTCATACATACTAGGGACAATTTAGACAGGATCCAATGAACCTACCAGCATGTCTTTGGAGCGTGGGAGGAAACCGGAGTACCCGGGGGAAACCCACACAGGCACAGGGAGAACATGCAAACTCCAGGCAGATAGTGTTGTGGTTGGGATTCGAACCAGCGACCCTTCTTACTGCTAGGCAAGAGTACTAACCCACTACACCACTGTGCCGCCCATCAAGCTTGTCAACAAGCATATGGTAGCCCAAAATTTTTGATAAAACAAGTCATTATTTAGCTATGAAAAAGATGAATAAGAAACACTTTCAGATACATTTGGTACTGCATGTTCAAACTAAAAATGGCCAATAATTGCTAATGGACAATTCAGGTTGAATTATATATATATATATATAGGCATATTTATAAAGCAAAATTGTCTGCATGTTCTCCCACTTGAGTTAGATTTGCTACTGTTTGCCCAACATTGGGATCTGCCACTCATAAATAGGAAATCCAGATCTACTAGGTCTTCAGCGTATCTATAATGTTATATTCACTTACAACATTTTTGACCAATCATCAACTAGCAAATAACACATTTTATTAGTGCTATTCAGGGCTTTTTTCCCCCTCGGAGAATAGGTGTAGGAACTCCCCCTGTCTGAGTCACCCCTGGTCTCTGCCCCCTACCCACCTCTGACCACAGTTCCTTGATTCCACCCCCTACCCACCTACCAGCACTGCCCCGTTTAGAGAATACAGAACCAAGTATCATTTTGTGGTGCTAAATCATTTTGTATGGAACATGTTGATGATAAAAAGAAAAGCAGTAAAATAGATCCCCTGCAGCCAGCAACAATAGAATCCCAGCAATAGATCCCCACACAACAATAGACTCCCCCAGCAACAATGAACTCCACCCCAACAATAGATTCCCTGAAGCAACAGTGAACTACCCACAACAAAATATCACACCCAGTAACAAAATATCCACCCAAGCAACATTAGACCCCCCAGCAGCAACAATAGATCTCCCAGCAGCCAGCATCAATAGATCCTCCAGCAGCCAGTAAAAATAGACCTCTCCCTCAACAGTAGATCCCTTCCAGCAACATAAGACCTCCCCAGCAACATAAGACCTCCCCATCAGCAACAATAGACCACAAAATCAGATCCCCACCAGTGACAATAGATCCCCAGCAGCCAACATCAATAGATCCTCTCACACCCCACAACCCATGCTATTACATACATTCAGTGCTGGAGGTGCGGGAACTGCGTTCCCTCGCGTTCCCGCTGAAAATGGTGCTATTCTATGGGTACATGTGAATACTCAAATCCATTCTGTCATATCAAGTCCACTTTCACCCTGTGCACCTGGTGTATATTTATTACCCGCACAGATTTACCTGCAGCCAGAAGATAATCTCTGTATAAAGGCACCTTAAAATTTCCAGCTAATGTGGTGAGATATGGTTTCAGGTTGGGAAAAACTTGGGAAAATCCAGTACTTTCTGTGCCAAAGTTGCAGAATGCTCCAATGCTCATGATGCCATGAGGATGGTATCCAAAGATGTAATTGTGTCTTGGGTCTAGATCTACAGTTTTATGGAGCTAAAGGAAGAAAAAAAAAAAAAACGCTGTTTACATTTCATTTTGAACACTTTTACACTTTTTTGTCAGATTATTCAAGAATAAAAGGTTGTTTGGATAGTTTGTAAGACTGAATGACGTTGCTATCCAATTAGGTTGGCACATCAACAGACCCAGTCACACATCATTTTCGTATTAGAAAATAGAAAGTCCAGCAATGACCTGTGCTTTCTGTGGAATCAAATGTATTCATACTGTAGCATGTTTAGGTGTTCTGTGACAGAGAGGACTATAGGCTCAAATCATAAAGCTTAAAGTGTATGTAAACCCAAAAAGAAAAAAATTGTATGTATTGCAGCTTACCAGTCCTTAGATGTAGTAGCTACATTACTTCTCATTTTTTTAATCTAAAAATGCAGTGTTCTTATCACTTCCCATGAGCTTAAAAGAAAGCACTAAAGCTATAATACACTGTAAGCTGAACGAAAAAATACTAAATGGATTTCCCCATTCAGACATGCAAAGTGGATTGAGGAATCTTTCCCGCTTAGGCCCCTTTCACACTGGGGCGTCGTATTTTTAGCGGCGATTTACTGACGTTTTTGCCAGGGTTTTCGGCCGCTAGCGGGGCGCTTTTAACCCCCGCTATCGGCCAAAAAAGGGTTAAAATGACCCATTTTTTTCAGGCGCTCTTTTTAGCTCAAAAGCACCTGAAAAATGTCTCAGTGTGAAAGGGGTCTTAGACATTGAATTCGAACAGCATTCTATTCAAAACAAAATCTATAAGCAACTGTTGGCAATTTTGCATCCACACAGCTGCGTCATTTATTCACAGAGATCTGTGAATGATTAAACTACAAGTCCCATCTGCCACAATCAACTTCCGTCGAACAGAGAGGGTCACACGCAGATTGAAATTCAGCCGGTGCCTGTTGAACTGGCCACATTTTTTATCTGTTTGTACCCACCAAAACTACTATTCCTACTGTATAAATATATCATAATGAAGACGTGTTCAATGTCCGGCCTGTGTGACAACTTTGGCTGCCCCTATCGATACAATAAAAGAAAAAAGCATAGACGTGAAGGGACGAAGTAGTGTGTTTATTGCTTGCTTACTGGGTGGAAAAAAAAAAAGAAACAGCATATAAAAGAAAAATAATGTAACCACAATGGCTATAGGGTGAGGTCAGGCCCTCTTAGTGCTCATATACTGTTAGTGTTCATATTTTCTTATATTAAAGAGCTGTCTGTCTATGGTTGCTGCTCCACTTGCAAAAGCCTACTTTTAATACTCAATTAAATAAATAAACTGAAGCTCAGACACTCTTGACCTCTCTAACATAAGATTTGCGGTATCTTACACCTTCAAGAATCCAACTGTTGGGTTACTAAAGCATTGATGGAGAGACCTCCCTCTTTCATTCCCCAACATCCATTCCTGCTTCACTTTCCCCTCTCCCTCTTTTTTCTTTTCTTTCTCCCTGGGTTGGAAAAATTGAGCACAAGAATTGAAAAAAAAAAAAAAAAAAAAAAAAAAAAAAGTAGAACCAGTGTTCACATGCCTGTTGAGAAAGACCGAAATTAACACGACCAAAGCAAGTAATTCATGTTTTTGGAATATCGATTTCTGATATTTGCAGCCTCTGTAGTTTCAGTGGTTCTAAAATTATTGTATTACACTGTGGCCTGTAACAAATGGTGCTTCCTGCATTTAGATTATTTTTGTGAAGCTGCTTCACCTATATAAAGAATTTATTCAAAAATATATATATATTTTATGACAATATCCTCTAACCCAGCCTTTTTTCAACCAGGGTGCCTTGAGGTTTCTTCAGGGGTACCTTGGCAAAATGCCTAAAAATTGTATACAAGCCAGCAGGTGGAGCAAGCTTGCCTTTTAGTTACACAAAGCCACAGGTTTTCATTTTGCATCATTATGACTTTCTAGACACTGGCATCATAACAACCAGTGACATCATCAGTTAATAAGGAGGATGTCTGTTGCCTCCACAGCATCATTGTTTGACCTCTGCCCCCCCCAACACTGGGGTGACATTAGCTGACTGATAAAGAGAAACTGAGGGAGAAGAGAAACAGTGTGCAAAACTGTATTTGCTTTGGAAGAATAAATCACCTCTAACGTGTCCTAAGTGTGGATGTTGCTGCATTCTGTAAAGCTATTAGAATTGTTTTTTACATTTTAGAATGGGGTGCTTCGAGACTGTCTAGGATTTTAAAGGGTGCCTTGACTGAAAAAAGGTTGAGTAACACTGATCTAACCTACCTTTATGGGGAAATAATCTCTAAAATATTTCCACATGGACCATCTACTCATCCAAACAGATCGTCTTCCACCTGTAATATAATCAAAACAACAATTAAAGCAGATTCTAATATCTAAACAAATAAATAAAACACTTAGGATTTTTACACACCATATCAGTTGAGCTACAATAATCTTGCCTAACGCAAGGGCACATAGAAAACAATTGTATTCAATGCGCCCTGTTCACATCACAACTCTGCTTTGAGGTAGGTCACACCGTGTAAAGATGCAGACATGTAGCATTTTTATGCAGTGCAACTCAACGCATTTTTAGCTTGTGGACTGGTGTGCATGGGCCCTAGCCAGTGCACATGTAACCCTCTTGATGGATATGACAGAATACACATGCGTATACCAAATATTTTTTAAACGTTTTTGGTTCCTTCATCATGGCACAGTGTTTTTTTTTTTTTTTTTTTTTTTTACACTTGGGAGGATTTCAACATGGGATTGACACAGCCAAACATAATCTGCAAGGATTCATTTAGTTTAGGGGTTAAGGATTCATACTTAAAGTGTTAATCCTCTTCAAATTATCTCAAAATAAAATAAAAAATAAAAAAATTCCTTTAACCTAACACTAATTGAACACCTGCAAATACACAGTTGGCTTATTGGGCACTAGAACGTGCTAAAACTCCAAGACTGCAGTCTTATTGCAAACAAATAATTTGTTGCACACGGGCTCCCTGTTAATAACTATTTACAAATGCCTGAGGGCGCATTGATATATCAAGATTTACTTACTAAAGGCAAATAGAGTGTGCACATTGCAAGTGCAGCTGCAACCTGCTAGGGCAATTGCTCCAGAGCTTAGTAAATGAGGTGGAGATTCTCTAAGCAAAAATAAAAAAAAAAAAAAAAAAATATATAATAATCACACGCAAGGCAAATTAAAAAAACAAAATGTTTGCTGTCAGCAGAGCTCCCCCTCATTTACTAAGCTCTGGAGCAAATGTCCTTGCAAAGTGCACTGCCTATTTGCCTTTAGTAAATCAACCCCACTGGATGCTTATCTTATGCACTCATAGATTTTTAGTATCCATGGGCATGTACAGGCATAGGTCCAGCCTGTAGGCACAAGTATTCATAATTTTATCCATGCAGCATGGAGATCTAAGCAGCACCAAGCTTTTATTTACGCGCCGTATACTGTACCTCTCTTTTTTAACTTAAGGTGACACTAAACAATATCCTTATTCTCCAATAATGCATATGCATCCACTACTTAGTGACCCTGTAATCTATTTTTCATGAAATGTTTCCTTACTGTGTGTTTTTCTGCCTTCTTGTAATGTCCTCTGTGAGCTCCTGAACCTTAAGTGCCGGTTCACACTAGACTCACCGAGGCGACCTGCACACGACTGCCGGGGCGACTTGCAAGACGACTTCTGTATAGAAGTCTATGCAAGTCGCCCCCAAAGTAGTACAGGAACCTTTCTTCTAAGTCGGAGCGACTTGCGTCGCTCCGATTAGAATGGTTCCATTGTACAGAACGGGAGGCGACTTGTCAGGCGGCTAGGTCGCCTGACAAGTCGCCCCCGTGTGAACCGAGCCTTACTTTTCCCCCTCACTTCTGTTTATTTGTAAATGAGCAGTGCACATTAGTTGCAGTCATGTGCACTGCTCTATATGCACTACAAATCCCATAGTCCCTAGCAGTGGCGGCCAGTGTTTTTTTTTGGGGGGGGGCTCGGCAAACAACCCCGACCCCCCTCGTTGGTCGCTGGCATCTCAGTCAGTTTTTTTTATAATTTTTATTATAAAAGTGAACATAAAACAAGTGCAATATTTGACCCCGTTTTTGATAAACGAACACATCAATATCTGGTTTGATGAATGCAGTAGCATGAATGAGGCGTGATTGTGAAGAGTGGGAGATTTTTCTTTGGGAAAATAAAACTTTTAAAATTCCAGTAAAGAGATACTGTCACAGTCTTCTTCGGCCGCATGTGTGTCTTTAAGTGTAAAAGCATTTTTACAATAAATCCCCCCCCCCCCCAAAAAAAAAAAAAAAAAATCTACATTTGTAAGGAATTTAGTAAATTGGAGAAGGCTGAGAGCAATAAAAGATAACTTTTTACGTTAAAAAATACAAACTTATAGATTAAAAAAAAAAGGGGCTTAGTCCCATTTTAACCTCCCTGACGGTATTCCTGAGTGTGGCTCGTGCTTAAATTTCAGCACCATTAGCGGTAACCCCGAGCCACACTCGGGATTGCATTGCAGGATCCTGGTGTGGTATACTTACCTTGTCCCTGGGATCCTGCGATGTCTCCCCGCTGTGTCTGCGGGCTGTGTCCTCCTCCGAAGCCTCTCTGTGCCGGGCTCCGTTCCCTGCGACACACGGGGGCGGAGCCTGGCGGCAAATTCAAAAATAATTTAAAAATCATAACACATACAGTACTGTTATCTTACAGATAACAGTACTGTATGAAATTATTTCACTTCCCTTTTGTCCCCAGTGCTTTGTCCTGTGCCCTGCATGCAGTTTTATATTATATTATATATACTGTTCTTTCTGCCTGGAAACTTGAGATTGTCCATAGCAACCAAAAAGTGTCCCTTTACGTCAAAAGTGGCTTTAGATTAGCTAGAAAACAGCGATAGTAAATTAGAACACATGCAGAATTGAGCAATAGTGAATCATGGAATTTATTTTATTATATTATTATTTTTTTAATTATTTATATTTATTATATTATAATTTATGATTTTGTGTTTCAAACTTCATCATACCCGGGATATCTACTAGACTCTTGGTGGACAGATATAAGTGTGTTATTGTTAAGAATTACAGGCCTACAATATAAAACGCCAAATTTCCATGCAAAATAATTGTAACGCTTTTAGCACCTACAAGCTGAAATAACCATACCGCCAGGGAGGTTAATAGTACAGTACAAAGAATACATTTAAGATGCTTATTTTGGTCCTAGTGTTTGCACCATGATGAACTTTGCACTATGTTATTAAAAGCAGGCCATTCTAATGCTTCATGACCACTGTGCTCCTTTGGACCCCTTAGAAAAGGTGGTAAAAGCTGCATTTTTTCACAAGCATTCATGAACCTTTGTGCATTTGGCATTAATGCATTCTATTGGCCAGAATATTAATTTATTCTGCTCATTAGAATGCATTAACTCGTGATCGTACCCAAATGCTCCTCTTTAACCCCTTGCCGACCAGCGCACGGTGAATTACGTCGGCACAATGGCACGGCTGGGCAAATGGGCGTACAGGTATGTCCCCTTTAAGAAGCAGCATTGTGGCCGCACGCACGCCGCATGCTCCGTGCCCGCAGGTCCCGCGGACTCGATGTCCTCCGGGTGCTTGCGATCGTGTCACGGAGCGGAAGAACGGGAAGATGCCTTTGTAAACAAGGCATTTCCATGTTCTGCCTAGTGACATGACAGGGATCTACTGCTCCCTGTCATCAGGAGCAGTGATCGCTGTCATGTGAGTAGTAGCCCACCCCCCCCCACAGTTAGAATCACTCCCTAGGACACACTTAACCCCTTCCCTGCCAGTGTCATTTACACAGTAATCAGTGTATTTTTATAGCACTGATTGCTGTATAAATAACAATGGTCCCAAAATAGTGTCAAAAATGTCCAATGTGTCCGCCATAATGTCGCAGTCACGATATAAAAAAAAAAAAAAATGAATAAAATTTAAAATAAAAATCGCAGAGCACCACCATTGCTAATAATAAAAAAAAAAAAATAATAATAATAATAAAAAATGCCATAAATCTATCCCCTATTTTGTAGACGCTATCACTTTTGAGCAAACCAATCAATATACACTTGTTGTGATTTTTTTACCAAAAATATGTAGAAGAATACATATCGGCATAAACTGAAGAGAAACATTTTTTTTTTTTTTTAATATTTTTTTTGGGGATATTTATTATAGCAAAATTTCAAAATTGTTGCTTTGTTTGTTTAAAGGGCAAAAAATAAAATAGCACCAAAAGAAAGCTCCATTTGTGGGGAAAAAAAGGATGTCAATTTTGCAATTTTTGCAACGTCGCACGACCGCGCAATTGTCAGTTAAAACGACGCAGTGCCGCATCGCAAAAAGTGCTCTGGTCAGGAAGGGGGTAAATCCTTCCGGGGCTGAAGTGGTTAAATGAGCATGTGATTTTTTTTTCTGCCTCTAAATGCCCCTGCCTTTAAGCGCTTATGTGTTCATGGACACATATGTAAGCAGGTGCAGTCCGCTTTCTCCACTGCATGTGGCGCCCAACCACAGCGGCATTGCAGAGTAAAAGGAAGTCAAGAGGAACATGGCTCCACTGGGGAAGCTATCCAATTAGATGCTGCCACCGCTTGTGACTCCAGGGCCATCGTGGGTCAGGCTAAGTGTATTTAAGACCCTGGCTCCCAGTCTTGGATCACACTTCGTGAGTGGGTAGTGTAGGAACAGGTCACCAGTCTGTCAGGGACAGTATTAGCAGTAGGGAGAAGTTCCAGACGAGTAAGCAAGGAGCAGGGACACGCTAGCCTTCCTGAAATCCTACCAATTTGGGCACAGACCGGTCAGACCACATTCCATCCCTTGAGACAGACAATGTCGACCTGCTGTTACACTGTTCGCTGCAACATCCTGTGAGTGAACCCGGTTGGATTGACTTCCAGCCAGGTAGTAGTGTTTGTTTGAACTTTAACTACAATACAGGTCTGTTACTGCATCTGGCTTCTAAGAGTTCACTGCCACCACACCATGCTGCACCTCCCCACACATAGGCTAGCATGGAGAGGTATTTGGTGGCAAAAGAAAGTCAAATCCCTGTAAAACAGGCATTTTTGAGCTGCAGTGTGCATGAGGTCTTAAGGATTTTTTTATTTTTTTTGTTATAGATGAGAGAATGTTGAGAAAAGTCACTCACTGGACCTCAAATATTTTGGGGGCTCTGGCAGTAGGGGTCTCTTTGCCATGTCTTCAACCTATTTTAACAAGGTTGTTTTCACTCTTGCATTTTTAGACTGGCTTCAAACCTATGCACTTCGTGTTTCATGTGGGGTTTTTTTTTCTGTTTCTATGCATTTTTCAACTTGTATTTTCATGTGTTTATGCATGTTTCCATTGTCCATTTTTTCAAATGATGTGCTCAGCATCTAGGAAGGTGTGAGAAGAGCTTGCCATTTTCCAAATGTAGTTGGGCCAAGAGGATATGGCCTGTTGCCAGGGGCGGGTCTCAGTAACCATGTATTTGCAACTCATGAAAATGCATGTATCATACAGTTTCATGTGCTCTCATTGACTTCTATGGGCCCCTCGATGCAAATGTATGAACCAGACCCATTGAAAACAATGGATTGCTAAGTAACATGTATTTGATGCATTGTAATGCCTTTATGTAACAATTAACTTCAGAGAGAGTGAAAACCCCTTACAATCAATGCAACCAGTGTATAGACCTTGGAACAAAGATTTCAGCATTGGAATTCCCGACATATATAAAGATAAGACGTTTAACTCCCCAACTTAAGTCAAAAACTGAAATACTACTCAGAAGTTTCTGCAGAAAAACACCATTCTTCATCACTTTTTTTTAGCACGTTGATATTATTTTTACTGTCTTTTTCAAAAAGCTGTACAACACATTTATGTACTAGCTGGGAAGAGAGTGGAGGGGAAAACCATATGTAGCACTGCCTAATGTGCTACTAGTGTCAGTGTAGGCAAATCTATGCTCTGACTCATAGTTAACTTGTGAGTCTACATTGGGTCAGGGTTTACTGCAGGTCAGGCTGGATGACGCTCACAGGCAGGTCTCTGGTGCCTTCCCCTGGTTTTAGAGGTTTGGAGAAACGTCTAGAAGTTAGTGGGCGGAAGCCAGGAGGGTTGATTGGCATACTTAAGGGAACTTTGCCAATCCCCAGGCAGTGGTCCTGGCAGAGCGGCTGAGCCAGCCCTTAAATATAGATGAAACAGGCCATCAGGGGAGTCGGGTGGAGGTTGGAGTACTGAGGAGACCTTGGAGGGGAACCTCTGGTCGGGGGGGGGGGCTCTGCCTCAGGATGGAGCTCAGACTAGCTTGGGAGGAGCCCGACAGCAGTGCGGTTTGAAGGGAATCTGATGCCGTGTACACACGGGCGAACTTTTCGACCGGACTGGCCCAAATCCAGCGGACAATCCGACCGTGTGTGGGCTCCATCGAACTCTTAGCCATCCCTGAAAGAAACCTAGCTAAGTATGGCTGCTACAGAGTGTCACTTAAGTGACATCCAAGATGGTGGCACCCAGCAACAGTCTCAGAGCCTCGGAGTCTACACAAGGAAGGATTTTACTGGTAACAATTAAGCCCAAAAGCCTAAAATACGTTAAATGCCCATATAACCTTATGATAAGATTGCTGATGAAATGGATGGTCTAGTAAAAGTGTTCCTTTAAAAAGCAACACACATGGTAGTTTTTTTTTTTTTTTTTTACAAACCTATCTCGGGTGTTTTCCAGTCTAAGATCATCCAGATAATGTAGATGGCAATCAGAGGCCATAGCTGGCAATACACAATCCATGCGATTAGAAGTACGCAAACAGGACCTGCCAATACCATAGAACATATTAATATGCAAGTAGAAATTGAAAGAGTAGGACAAACATCTAGATACATCAGTCCATTAAAGCGTAACTCCACTTTTGTTAAGAAAATAAACATTCCCCCTGGGTGATCTACAGTGCCTTGAAAAAAAGTATTCCTACCCCTTGAAATTTTCCAAATTTTGTCATGTTACAACCAAAAACGTAAATCTATTTTATTGGGATTTTATGTGATAGACCAACACAAAGTTGCACATAATTGTGAAGTGGAAGGAAAATAATAAATTGTTTTCAAAATTGTTTTACAAATAAATATCTGAAAAGTGTGGCACGCATTTCAGATATTTGTAAAAAAAAAAAAAAAAAAAAAAAAAAAAAAAAAATGTAAAAACCATTTATCATTTTCCTTCCACTTTACAATTATGTGCCACTTTGTGTCTATAACAAAAAAATCCCAATAAAATAAATTCACATTTTTGGTTGTAACATGAGAAAATGCGGAAAATTTCAAGGGGTATGAATACTTTTTTCAAGGCACTGTATGTACATTGCAAAGATTTTATACAAACTTTGTTGCAGATTCCTACCTTTTATTATTCTGAAAAAATCCCTGTGTGTTTGCCTGTGCAGAATGAGTCTAATGGGAGTGGTTTCACAATTATCAACTAGCTGTGCACCTGCAGGGCACTAATGAGGTAAAGCTGCTGGGCCTGCATCACTTTAGACATGATTTCCTATTGGGAGTATCTCACTAAAAATGACATTTTTGTTGCAGGGGAGGCTTGTATCTGTGCAGACTTCTTGGAAAATCAGCGAGCCAATCACATAAGCAGGAAATTATGTTTCGGGGGGTGGGGGGGGGGTTTCTGTACACATCCTGTGTACAGAACACCTCCAGGTAGCCATATTGCATAAATTACAGAGCTGCAGATTGAAACGGAAAGGTCATTATAAATAACATTCAATTACAATATGACTTGTGTTGCAATTGTATACACCATATTATTTTCTCTTTATTTGCTATTTTTTCCCCCCATGAAAGTGGAGTTAACCTTTAAGTGTAAACCCAGCCAAAACTTTTTTCTTGTTCTCTCTGTTTGGGGGCTAACTGCATACTTTCTGCCCTGGTCACCACTATTACTGGGACAAAAGTGAAGAGTAGGTGTGACCAATGTTCCCTCACTTTCATAAGAATTCTTCCCACTTCCTGTCTCTGGAGAAGGAAGTAATGAGAAATCACCCCTAAGGCGGAATACAGTAATAAGGCCTCATGCACACATTCGATGTAAATTGCAGTCATATCTGTGCCCAGGTTAGACAACTGCAGCGTACAGCCGGCCATGAATGGCTGTACATTAGTGGTATGCAGCATATTCCATGCTTGTGTGAACTCAAACACAGATGTAAATCTTGGAACATGCAAAATGCTATATGCTGTAGCTGTCTCTTCCAGCCGCAGAAATATGCTCACAATTTACATGTCTGAAAGCGTCCATGTGTATAAGGCCTAAAAACTTGTAAGCTCTCTGTACACTTTCCCTACTTTCCAAGAAAAAAAAAAAAAAGTCTACTTGTACAGTTCACCAAAATCATTTCAGTTTTGAGTGGGTAACAGAATATATACAAAGCAGTACTTTCAACATTTAAATGTATAGCTCTTTTATATGTATCATAACTAGGTAGATAAAAGGATATGCAGTGCCCAATTTATTTTTTATAAAATTTAAAGCTGAGCTCAAGGTATGGATTTTATTGCATAATTATATTGGAGTTACATTGGTCCGGCCTGGAGCAATGCAAGTATACATATACCATACATGAGCGATAGATGTGGAAGAGGAGAACCACTGCAGTAGTCACCACTACTACAATGATCGCAGCTGCCTCATCTCATAACAGGTGTCATTCACAGAACGCCTTGCATTTTTGGAAATAATGACATCACCGCACCCACCTCTCCACCTTGTCCAATCAAAGAACACATTGAGAGAAATGCAAGGCATTCCGTGAATGGCACTCATGCCAAGCAAGTGATTCCCAGTGTTTATTATGCAGCAGGGCAGCCGTTTGGCATGGGACCCAGAAAGCAGTGGCGATTACTGTATTAGCGATGACTTCTATATTGATTCTCTGCTTCCACAGTAATCCAACAGGTATGGCATAGGCAAATTTGCATTGGTCCAAGGTAATTATGCAATATTATCCACACATGTTCAGCTTTATGTCAGCGTTGTCTTTTGGCAAATAAATCCTGTGTCCAGATCTTGTGCCAGTTTGAAATATTTAAAGTGCCTTCCCTCTCTAAATTTTTAAGTTTGCCAAATAATGCTTACTCTCTACATGCTTTTTCACTGCACTCTGGTTCCTCCCCTGTCCTTCACCACTGGTACAGTTCCCTCTCCCCGGTGTCATTCAACCCACTTCCTGCCTAGGACATACGGGCCACATGTTGGGCGGCATCGACCGGTTCAATAGAAACCGGATGACATTCGGACCGTGTGTACTGCAGTCAGTCCGACAGAGGCCTCCTGTTCAGCTGGCTTCTGTCGAAGGGGCATGATCGAAAAAGGTCTGCCGATCAGCTTCCGATCAGTGCTCTCAGCCAATGCCTGAGAGCGCTGACAGGAGTGTTCTGGCGGGGTGTGTGTACGAGGCTTAAGCCTAGACCACCATGGACACACACCCTGGGGGTGCATCATCATGTTGGCCTGGGCTCACAGTACAGTTGAGCTCCCACACCATTACATGGAGTTAGACTGTAAGGCCTTGTGGGAGGGTGCAGAGACAAAATACTCCAGAGAAAGACTATTAAACAAAAAAAAAAAAACTCAAGTTAATTGAACTAACAGAAAAAATAGTTTTAAGCAGATTTAGGCTTCAGAGCAGGGTTTCTTTAATGTTTAGTATAGGAAAGTGAATACCAACATACCCAGAAACAAAAAGGTGAGAATCCACTGTAACACACTAAGAATTTGCAGAAGTTCAGTGTTGTTGTGTTTGCGCCTCTCATCTCTCTGTATAATTGGTAAAACAAAAAGGTGAGAAAACATATTAAAGACTATTGTTGAACATTTATCTTTTCTAAAGTGTACCTATGGCTTCTGCATGTAACGCAGGTTGCTGCTGGCAGAATAATTAGAAGATTCTGCATAAAATACACATTTAAAGTATTTGCATTTAGATGCATAAAATCCTTCTAATTACTTAATTAAGTGAATGCATATAAACATTTGCATGCTTAATGCTGTGCACATTTTTGGTTGTAGACACAGATGTGTATATGGCCCAATTGATTCCCATAGTGCTGCATTTAGATGTGTAGAAAACTATACGCTGTATACATCTAAACATGATATTTTAGACACCTGTGTGAATGAGCCCAAAGGCAAAGTGTAACTAGAATTTAATCGTGGGTGTTAGGCAGCCCTGGTCCGCCTTACTAGCTAGAAATAAGTACATCTTTGCCCACATAATATATAGTAACTGCTGCACTGACAGGCCCTCCCATCCAGGCTGTGTGTTCATTCATGTCACCAACATGTGAGAGCCTACCTCATGCTGCCAGTTGGTTTCTATGAGCCAGTGTAAGGCAGACCTGCCAGTTTTGTTGGCAGAATCAGCGCACAGCATGGAAACGCTAATAGAGCAAACTAGTGTATCAACAATTGTTAAACCAGAACTAAACCTTTGTTTGCTTTACAGCCAAGGAAGGTGCCATCTTGGCCCCGGTTTGATTTGCTGTTGCCATGGTGCTGCCCATGTGATCAGTTATGACACCAGTCATTTGATGGCTTGACAGTTTGGTGACAGTTATCAGTCACGGCATGCCTTGAATACAAAGGAAACCGTTAAATGGATGGGTTTACTTTGTACAACTGTACATGCAGCGTTCCAAGCACCATGCGCACAAGCAGCGTGAGAGGCACACAAAGATGATGTCAATAAGCGCTGTGGAGGAGAGGCGTTGTTTCTGCTCTGTGTCCCTTTCATTCTGCCTGTGTGTGTGTGTGGCGCTCAGAACACTGCATATACCATTGTAGAAGGGCTCGTTCACACAAGTGTCTAAAATGCCACGTTTAGATGCATACAGTGTATAGTTTTGTATGCATCTAACACAGCACTATTGGAACCAATAGGGCTACATATAAAAATGTGCGCTGCATTTAGCAGTGTAAAAAAAGTAGGACACAGCGGCATCCATAGGCCATACATATCTGCAGATTTTACATGTGTAACCATGTAAACACATATGCTTGTATACATGTATTGGCATACATGCATATAGTTAATAGGAGAAATACGCAGAAGCCCATGCGAATGAGCAAAACAGGAGAGCGCACATAGGAGGAAACTCCTATGGAACTCCATAGTCCCAGCAGCACAGGGGGCACAAATATATATCACAGAGTGATAAACACAACTCATGTATTCATTCAAAAGAAGGGGCCAGTAAATATGACATATTTACCACCCCGCCCTCTATCCTGTAACAATCCTCACGTGTGCCCCGCAGTAGTTGAAACTGGTGGAAGGGAGAGGAGCGGAAGCTGGCAGCGTTGTGGAGGAGGGAGTGCGCACAGGGAGAAGGGGGGAGAAGATCAGAGCAGCAGGGGATGGGGGGGGGGGAATACTGTAACTGATCCTCCTGTGGCTCTCCCTGTACTGAGCCCAGGCCCCATCAGTTCAACAGGGGGGCTTGGGCACATGCTGAGCAGAAAGATAGGCTGTACTGCCTTATCACTGGAACTGATCCACCTGTGGCCCACCCTGCAGCACAGGTGGCAAGAGGGAGAGAAGAAGCCACAGGAGTATCGATTTCAGTGATAAAGCAGTACAGCCGGCCCTTCTACATGGCAGGTGCCAAGGCCTTTCTGTTGAACTGATGGGGCCCAGGCCTGGTACTGGATAGGGTTGCCACCTGTCCGGGATTCACCCCACAGTCCGGTTTTTACATCCTCTGTCCGGGTTTCTGGCTGCCTGATACCTGGACACCAGGGAACCCTCAACAAGACAGAGAGGGGAGGGGAGAAGCTGGCTGCCCACTACCAGGCTACATATGTATGTATTCATCTGATAGTGTGTTGTGGTTGTGTCTAGTGTATCTATGCATGTTTGTGTGTATCTGAGTGCATGTATGTATCTCAATGTGTGCGTATATATCTGAGCATATGTACAGTATATATATCCAAGTGTGTGTATACACATGTATCTGACTGTATATATACATACACACACGTATCTGATTGTATACATGTATCTGATTGTATATACATGTATCTGAGTGTTTATATATGTGTTAGAGCTGCACTATTCTGGCTAAAATGAGAATCACAATTTTTTTGCTTAGAATAAAGATCACGATTCTCGTGGTGTAACATCTTCTTTCACATTATACAAATAAAAAAAAAAAAAAATTGGGCTAACTTTACTGTTTAGTTTTTTTTTTTTTAAATTACGTTTGAAAAACTGCTGCACAAATACGGTGTGATATAAAATATTGCAACCACCATTTTATTCTCTAGGGTCTCTGCTAAAAAAAAAAAATATGTTTGGGTGCTCCAAGTAATTTTGTAGCAGAAAATAATGATTTTTACTTGAAAGCAACAAATGTCAGAAAAGGTTTGGTCTTTAAATGGTTAAACTTCCCTCATCTACATGCTGGAGTTCTTTCCTTTGATAAAAGAACGAAAAGATACTTTGTTTCTACTTATTAATTGTAATAAAACTTGGCAGGCTGCCTGGATTTTTTTTTTTCCAACTGTGAGAACTCTCTGCACTTGTTAGAAAGATTGTGACATGCTGTTTTGAAGATCGGGAAAGGAAAAAGATTGTGATTTTTGATTCTTAACGATTAATCGTGCAGCTCTAATAAGTGTGTGCGCTCATGTACTGTATGTAATTGAGCATATGTATATATCTCAGTATTTGTAAGTGTGTGTGTGTGTTTATGCATGTGATTAATGAAAAATTAACTAAAAATACTTCTATAGCTGAGTAAGGGTCGGTTCACACTAGGACGACTTGTCAGGCGACTTAGCCGCCTGACAAGTAGCGTCCCGTTCTGTACAATGGAACCGTTCTAATCGGAGCGACGCAAGTCGCTCTGACTTAGAAAAAGGTTCCTGTACTACTTTGGGGGTGACTTGAGGCGACTTGCATAGACTTCTATATAGAAGTCGTTTTGCAAGTTGCCGCCCCTGTCGTGTCCAGGTCGCCTGAGGCAGTCGCGCTGCAAGTCGCGCTGCCTCAGTGTTAACCGGGGCTAAGGATGAGCTCCGGTGTGTTCGCATGCTGCACGTGCCGAGCCCACCAGGACTGCACAGCGCTAATCACAGGCAGTGAGACATTTCCCAATCTCTGCAGCCGCACATAGGGAAAATGTCTCACTGCTTGTGATTAGCGCTGTGCAGTGCCGAGTTCCTGGCGGTCTCGGCACGTGCAGTATCTGAACACGCTGGAGCTCATCCTTATATCTGAGTATGTAACTTAATATCCTCAATTGATGTGAACATCTGATAATTCATACACTTAATTACTAATAAATTTCCCTATATACATATACCTAAAAAAGTGAACACCAACTGTGCAATAACTTAAGTCCATTAATTTGAAAAAAAGATTAAAATTGATACATTTTTCTTCCATGCCTCACACCTAAAGACAGCAGCTCCCCCATAATGTTGACCCCCCAGATCAGAATGTAATACAGCGCTTCAGCATCTATCCATGGGGTAGCTGCCACACTAAGCATCACAGACAGTGCAAGCAGATCTCACAGATAAAAATCCATATAAGCACTTCAAGGAGAAACGGAACTCACAATAGTGAAATACCATCAAGAATTTTTATTTAAAAAACATTTTTTTTTAGTTTACTGACATTAAAGCATACAGGCCGTCCCATTTTTCCTATCCCTCAAAGTATGTAGGTGTACATCTCACTACCCCGTCCACTCCCGCTCCAAGCTCTTTTACAATCCTATTGTCTAGAGTGTATGCTAAAAAAAATGCCGTGCGCCAGTAAAGTGTTCGAGTTTGGCTTGAAGAAAAGGTGGCAACCCTAGTAAAGGAGGACCAGCTGTATCCCCTAGATTTCTATATAAGTTTAGACTCCTTCATAAATACAAAACTTGCACATGGATGAACAAGCACCCCTTCCCTCTATACAGCAGTAGCTGGTTCTGGTGATTAGCTGCTCAAACATTGGTGTGAGGGGGGTGTTAGAAATAGGTATGTGATGGCAGGCTTAGTTTGTTGTTTTTCCTCCCTACAGGTTTGTAGTAGAGTGCTATTTACTTACCATGCTAAGATACAGGCTCTGCATTTCCCTCAACTACATGAGTTCCTGGACACACCCAGGAAAGATAACTTCCTTTTGCCTCCCTCTGCAGCTCAGAGAGACCACACCTGATCAAGTGATCTGTGGTCAGGTAACGTGCCCTCCAGAGTCAAAAGTCGTATTTAAAAAATGCACCCTTGCAGAGGACCCCACCACCATTGCAAGGGTTAAATGCTTATTTAATCTAAGGGAAGAAAATTAAGGAGTAAATACCTACCTTACTTCTTGCCCCAGCTGCCTCTTTCCAGTCCCCCACTGCCTGCTCTGTAAGCTGAGACCAGTTCCAGTTGCCCTCCAACCTCTTCAGCATACCATACAGGGTTAATATCCCTATATCGTACATGATGACGCTACGGCTCTACCCACAGATCAGAGCACTGGGGCCATCTAGAATGGGGTGTTAGGTAAGTGATAGAGACTATTGATCTCTTCCCCTAGACATAATGATCATTTAACCCTCGGGGGGGGGGGGGGCACTGCAAAGGTGGGGTTTCTTTTCTTTTTCATTTTCCTGGAATTGGGCTTTAATCCCTGCCCTTTGCATCATACTCCACTTCAGCTGTGGAAGGTTTTACCCCCTTCATGCCCAGCCATTTTTTGCTGTTCGGCACTGCTCTATTTTAACTGACAATTGCGCGGTCATGCAATGCTGCACCCAAACAAAATTTATATCATTTCTTTCACACAAATAGAGCTTTCTTTTGGTAGTCTTTGATCACCTCTGGGTTTTTTATTTTTTATTATATAAACAAAAAAATGTTGACAATTTTGAAAAAAAAAAAAAAAAAAACTATTTTGGCCAAAATGTATTCTGCTGCATGTCTTTGGTTAAAAAAAATCTAAATAAGTGTATATTGATTAGTTTGCGTGAAAGTTATAGCGTCTACAAACTATGGGATATATACTGGATTTTTTTTTTTTTTTATACTTAATGGCGGGGTCAGCGACTTATAACGGGACTGCAATAGTGAGGCAGGCAATCTGACGCTGGGGGAACCAACTGGCACTGACATCACCAGGCTTTGGCCTACGATTGACCACCAGCACCCGGTGATCAACTATGATCTGACGCTGGGGGGAACTAACTGCCACTGACCTCACCAGTGCCATTATTACAGTGATCAGTGCTAATAATATACACTGTCGACACTGGGCAAGAAGGGGTTAACATCTAGGGCGATCAAGGGGTTAAAGATGTGCCTAACAATGTGTGAACTGAGTGCTACTTTTACTGGGGATCTACTTGTTTTCATTCCCTGCTTAACAGGGAATGAAAACATGAGATTCCTGTCACTGAACACAGCCCTGTGTTG
Source organism: Aquarana catesbeiana (assembly GCF_042186555.1). NCBI lineage: Eukaryota > Metazoa > Chordata > Amphibia > Anura > Ranidae > Aquarana > Aquarana catesbeiana. The sequence goes on along the minus strand of NC_133327.1, from coordinate 179,034,957 downwards.
TTTACACTCACAGAGCTGTGTTCGAGGAAGATCATAGCCGATCAGCGGGTGCTGGCAGTCAATCATTGGCCGAGACCTGGCGATAGGCATGCGCTGTGATGAACCGCAGCACAGCCAGGCCAGAAAAACCAGAATCGCGCGTGTATGTATGTATGTATGTATGTGTATATATATATATATATATATATATATATATATATATATATATATATATATATATATATATATATATAAAATAGGGGTGCAACGGATCAAAAAACTCACGGTTTGGATCGTTCCTCGGATCAGGAGTCACGGTTCGGATCAACAAAGAAAAAAAATCCCCCACTGTAATATCCATGTCATCTCCCGCACTGTAATATCCACATCATCTCCCCCACTGTAATAATATCCACAATCTCCCCCACTGCTGTAATAATATCCACAATCTCCCCCACTGTAATATCCACGTCATCTCCCCCACTGTAATAATATCCACGTCATCTCCCCCACTGTAATATCCATGTCATCTCCCCCAATGTAATATTCACATCATCTCCCCCACTGTAATAATATCCACAATCTCCCCCACTGTAATAGTATCCACAATCTCCCCCACTGTAATAATATCCACAATCTCCCCCACTGTAATAGTATCCACAATCTCCCCCACTGTAATAATATCCACAATCCCCCCCACTGTAATAATATCCACAATCCCCCCCATTCTAATATCCACAATCCCCCCCTGTATATACAGTAAGAGTATAGGAATTAGGAAGGAAGACTAGTGTTGTTTAGTCTTACCTTACAGAATAGAAGCTGCCAAGCCGGCCAGATCAGATCCACAAGTTGAGGGGTGATGACTTCAGCGCGCACCACCGCCGCCGGGTGTACCAAGATGGCCGCCGCTCCGGAGCTAGGCCGAAGCCGCGGCCTTTCCTAAGGCCGAGGCAGTGGCGCGCTCCGTGGAGTGCATGTGTGCCAATCCGAACAGGTTGAACCATTCGGATCACGGATCGGTGACGATCCGTTGCACCCCTAATAAATAAATAATAAGAAAAAAATATATTATATATATATATATAAATATATATATATTATATAGTATGTGATTCTGCACAGCCTTCCCGCACTGTAGCAGTACAGCCACAGTGCACGGTCAGCAAGCGGATACAACTCTGACCTTTCATCTAATAATTATGTTTCGCTGTACTTGGAGCATGAAGTAAACTATACAGTCCACCAATCAAAACCTAGAGAAAGATATAACTTGGCTGCACATTTTCTGAGTCTTGTGACTCCTCTTAAAGTGTTACTAAACCCAGTAATATGAAAATAGTGCATATACAGACAGGTTTACTGTTGTGGGATAAGTTACACTTTAACAGGAGTTGCATCTCCTCTTGCTTGGTGCAGAATTTAACCACAAATGTTCGGCACTTGTCAGATGAAGCAAAGAAAAATATACCCCAATTGTAGTGGTAATGCCTTAGTACTGTTCCATGTTTTGACCCACAATTGTGTTTTGGGAAACAAAGAGAAATGTAAATGAAGGTCTTTATAAAGAAATCCTATAAATAAATCCACATGTAATAAAGCATAACTAAAAAAGTCACAATATACATTATCCAGAGTCATATATCTCTCACCTCCTGCATGGGCTCCATATGAGAGGCTGCCGGGGTCACTCATTGGAAGAAGCCAAGGTCCTCATAATAAGAATAGATTTGATCACTGTAACGAGGTTGCGGTGTATTGGAATGAAATAAAGCGAGTATTTAAAATACCAGTTGTATAACACTATGAAAATGTAGACGTATTCACTGCATAATGATATAGTAAAAACACAGAAAAACCATCGTAAACTGGTGTGACTGGGATTAGGAGATCACAAGACACTTTGAGTAAAAGAGCTTTTCATACAACAGTCACTGCTTCATGTGTACAAGTCACAGTCATTAATAGGAACTAGAGATCTCTGAGATAAAGGTGGGATTTAGGAAGGAGATATTTAGGAAACAAATGTATGAGATAAACAATAATAAGAGATTATTAGCCCTTTCTTTCTATTGCGTATTGCAATGTGTTGCATGAAAATACCGCTAGCGCCCTGCCACTGCGCTACACCAGGGATAGGCAACCTGGGGCCCTCCAGCTGTTGTGGAACAACATTTGCCATGAGGCATTGCAAGGCTGGCAGTTACAATTACTCCCAGAGGCATGATGGGACTTGTAGTTCTGCAACAGCTGGACGGCCCCAGGTTGCCTACCCCTGCTCTCCACACTATCCCCATGACTACGCTCCGGCCTCCAGCTGTTGTGGAACTACATTTCCCATGAGGTATTGCAAGGTTGGCAGTTACAATTACTCCCAGAGGCATGATGGGACTTGTAGTTCTGCAACAGCTGGAGGGCCCCAGGTTGCCTACCCCTGCTCTCCACACTATCCCCATGACTACGCTCCGGCCTCCAGCTGTTGTGGAACTACATTTCCCATGAGGTATTGCAAGGTTGGCAGTTACAATTACTCCCAGAGGCATGATGGGACTTGTAGTTCTGCAACAGCTGGAGGGCCCCAGGTTGCCTACCCCTGCTCTCCACACTATCCCCATGACTACGCTCCAGCCGGGGGTGGGGGGTGTGAAACACATTGGGGGCGTGGCCTGGTTGGAGTCCAGGCTGAGGTTACCACTCTACTTACCACTCCAGGACACCTAGCTGTGCGACTTTTAGGGGCCACCCCATTATTCTCTGAACCCTGCGCCCTCTTGTTCGGTCTGATCGTTCATGCAATGTGAAAAGCCTTAGCTGCCATCATGTGATGCCTACTGCTTTACTAGCCGACAGCCTAGGACCATGACAGCTTCCATCTAACGTTTCCCACACAGGTATTTTCCTTTGTGAAAGAGTCAGTTAATAAATGAAGCAAAAGTCTATGTAACAAGAAGAGTGATTTGAATCGGAACATGGAAAGCACCAGTGATCCGGTTAGGCTCAGCGCAGTAATGGAACATTCACACAGAAGAGGATTATCTTGCCCCCCTTGCACACAGAGCCATGAATACAAAAGACCTACCTTCCCCCAGAAGGGGGAGACACTTGACGGTGGCCCTGTGATGGTGTCATTGACAAGGGTCATCCCCAGCTGGGAGCAGCCTGCATCCCACACATGGTCCTGAGTTCAGGAGGTGAGGACAGCTGGAGATGCCTGGTACCCGCACACACATTCCCAAATACAAGATGCAAGACGCTTCCTGATTTGCAGCTCAGTCTGCCTGCTGATTGGACAGAGTTCCTTCTATCCCTGAAACACATCAGATGCTGTGATGCAGCAGGATCAGGACAGCATTAACTCCTGCACCGCCTAACCACATTTATCAATAGAGTCTTACACTAGAAAATAAAGTGTCATCCTTAACCGCCCCCTTTATGATTCATCTGTGAAAATGTTCACGCAAATCTGTTAGTGAATTCGAAGATCCGGAGATAAAACCAGCATCTATTTTTTGCAAGCAAGATTAAAGTAAACCTGTCACAAGGAAGTACAGAGATTGTCATGGCTGATATTGCCTTCTCAATAGGCTAGATGCCTTTAAATCCACTGACAGATCAGGCTACAGTAGACAATCAGACATTGCTGACTTTAAAACTCAGGTTTAATCTGCATATATTTTGCCTTCCCTGGTTCCTCCTATCCCCCCTTCATCAATATGCTAATGACATTTTTTAAATAAGACCCTTCATATCTTATTTTAGACCCAGTGATTTAATCACTGGGTCTCTGTGCTTCTCTAAGCAATGCCTGCATATTATGGCTGGTGGGAGGCAGTGTTGCCAACCTACAGGATTGAAATTTACTGACACAACACTCAAAATTTACTGTGAAAATATATACTAAATATATACGCTCGCGCTAATGGTGTATCAAACAACAAAGAAATAAAATTCAAAATGCAGCTGCTATACACAAAGTGCTAATCACTTGAAAAACATATAAATATAAATATAGCGCTCACAAACAATAAGTGAAAATATGTTGACCAAAAACAAAACAAAGTCCAAATACAATAAGTGAAAATAAAGTCCAAATAAAGTGACTATAGGTGCTCCAATCCAAAGTGAAGGAAATGTATCCCCACTCACCAGATCAGAACGACCCCCAGCTTTTCAGTCTGGTTGGTTTGGTTTTAACTGGCATTTCTAAAAGTTCCAAAATTACAGTTTTTAGTGCAAATGTCAGTATTTAGGCTACAAACAAGTGCCATATGCAATTAACAATGTGATTTAAAGTGATTGTAAAGGATCGTTTTTTAATTTTTGTTAAATAACAAACATGTCATACTTACCTCCACTGTGCAGCTCGTTTTGGACAGAGTGGCCCAGAACATCCTCTTCTGGGGTCCCCCGGCAGCTCTCACAGCTCCTCCCCGCATCAGATAACCCCCTAGGAGAAGTGCCCTCTCGAGGGGGTTACCTTGTGGGCGTGCTCCTGAGTCCAGCATTTGCGTCCATAGACACGAATGCCGAACTCGGCCCCGCCCCCCCCGGCGCCCGCATCATTAGATTTAATTGACAGCAGCGGGAGCCAATGGCTGCGCTGCTAACAATCTATCCAATCAAGAGCCGGGACCCCGTGGAGAGAGGGACAGCGCGTCCCCGCCGAAGAGATGAAGGGGCTCAGGTAAGTAAAACGGGGGGCTGGGGGGCCGGTGACTGCCAGGTGTTTTTTCATCTTCATGCATAGGATGCATTAAGGTGAATAAACACGTGGGTTTACAACCCTAGGTACTAAGACAAAAAACATATTTCTTATTTAACCGCTTCCCGACCGGCTCCTGTATATATATGGTGGCAGAATGGCTCTTCTGCGGGAATCGCCGCATATATAAGGAGGCTCCTTTAAGAGCCATAGCTGCACGGAGGGGGACCCAATGTGTATGGCCAGCGGGCGCGATTGCCGCTGGCCACCCACGATCGCGGGCACGAGAGCAGGAATGGGGATTTGTGTGTGTGTGTGTGTAAACACACAAATCCCTGTTTTTACAGAGGAGGAGAAACAGATCGTCTGTTCCTACTAAGTAGGAACAACGATCTGTCTCCTCCCCCAGTCCGTCCCATCCCCTCACAGTTAGAAACACACCTAGGGAACACACTTAACCCCTTGATCGCCCCCTAGTGTTAACCCCTTGCCTGCCAGTGACATTTATACAGTAATCAGTGGCTATTTTTAGCTTTGATCTCTGTATAAATGTCAATGGTCCCAAAAAAGTGTTCGATCTCTCCGCAATGTCACAGTCACGATTAAAAATCGCTGATCGCCACCATTACTGTAAAAAAAACTTGAAAAAAATAAATAAAAATGCCATAAATCTTTCTCCTATTTTGTAGATGCTATAACGTTTGTGCAAACCACTCAATAAACGCTTATTGCAATTTTTTTTTTTTTTTACCAAACATATGTAGAAGAATACATATTTTTTTTAATTTGGGATATTTATTATAGCAAAAAGTGAAAAATATTTTGTTGTTTTCCAAAATTGTCGCTCTTCTTTTGTTTATAGCGCAAAAAATAAAAACCACAGAGGTGATCAAATACCACCAAAAGAAAGCTCTATCTGTGGGAAAAAAAGGACATAAATTTTGTTTGGGTACAACGTTGCAGGACCGCACAACTGACAGTTGTCAGTGCCGTATCGCAAAAAGTGGCCTGGTCAGGAAAGGCGTAAATTCTTCCGGGGCTGAAGTGGTTAATTTTCAATATAAATAAGCAGCCCAGGGACAGGACTCAGGAGGGCAAGATATTAGAATGGTAAGGCACACACATGAAATTGACTCTCACAGTGACAGCAGTGTGCAGCAGCATAGATGATGATGACACCTCACTGACACGACATGTCCCCTCCTGAGTCACAGTGACAGTCTCTCTCCACACCAGGTGGTCCCTTCGGTCCACTCCAGTCCAAACTGCACTGACAGTCTTGCTCCCGGCCTGCCTTGCTCCTGTCCTGCCGTCAGTATTTTTACTGGCAGCCAGTGATGGCAAAAGGTTGCCAGTAAAAAGTATGGCTGTGCCTATGGACATCCGCAAGTAGGGACAAGGGAGGGGGGGGGGGGGCGGGGAGCGCCCCCCCTGGAATCAGCAAGGGCCGCCGTGGCCGCCAAAGACTTTTTCACGATCATCCGATGAAAGGAAGGTGGGTGTATATATAGCGGTATGTACCATCCTGCCTTCCTGTATATAGAGACCTTCCTCCATCATCACTGACTGCAGATATACATCATCTGTCCTGTATACAGCTATATATAGACCCACCTTCCTTCCTGTATATAATAATACCATCCACCCCCTCTATATACACATACTGTACACCCTCCTTACTGTAAAGGCCGCATTTGACAGGCACAGTGAGGCTGCATATGATGGGCACAGTGAGGCTGCATATAATGGGCACAGTGAGGCCCCATATGATGGCCACATGCCTGTGCTTTATGTGATGATTAAGCCCCTCCCATTCATGAATGTCGAAAATAGGAGGAGCATGGGTGACCCCTGAAAAAAGTTCTGTGGACGCCTATGGCTGTGACGCCTGGTCCGGAGCCGGCCGAGACCATCCGAATGCCTGCTACAGAATGTTCAGGCGGTGGGGGTGGGGTCAGGCAGTGCCTGAGCGTGTTGTGTGATGTCATGGCGCAAGGGAGCCGAGTGGAGTGGCTGGAGCCTTGTGTATAGGTTAGGGTTGCCACCTTTTCTTCAAGCCAAACCCGAACACTATAGCGGAGTATACCTTATAAAATTGTAAAAGACCTGGGACGCTTTTGGTGGCCCGAAAGAGAGCAGTAATGTGGCGCGCATAGTGTGCTGTGGTGAACAGTGCGTATGGCTGAATGGTGAGTGTTCTGTACGGAATGCGGGGGTCAGAAATAATTAATGCACAAAATTCAGGGGTCAGATATGTGCTGGGGAGAGGGCTAGTGCTAGCAGGGGGGTGGGGGAGTTAGATATGTGCTGGGGGGCCTCTATGGGAGGGGAGAGGGCTAGTGTTAGGGGGGAGTCAGATATGTGCTTGGTGGTGCTTTGGGAGAGGAGAGAGCTAGAGCTAGCAGGGGGGCTTGGATATGTGCTGGGGGTGCTTTGGGAGGGGAGACGGCTAGTGCTGGGGGGGGTGGATGTGTGCTGGGGGGAAGATTTGGGAGGGAAGAGGACTAGTACTGGAGGGGGGTCAGATATGTGCTATATGGTGCTTTGGGAGGGGAGAGATATAGAGCTAGCAAGAGGGGGGCTCAGATATGTGCTGGTTGTGCTTTGAGAAGGGAGAGGACTTGTGGTAGCAGGGGGGGTCAGATATGTGCAGGGGGATGCTTTGGGAGGGGAGAAAGCTAGAGCTAGCAAGGGAGGGTCAGATATGTGCTGGGGAGCGCTTTAGGAGGGGAGAGGGTAGAGCTAGCAAGGGTGGGTCAGATATGTGCTGGGGGTGCTTTGGGAGGGGAGAAAGCTAGAGCTATCAAGGGAGGGTCAGATTAGTGCTGGGGGTGCTATGGGAGGGGAGAGGGCTAGAGATAGCAAGGGAGGGTCAGATATGTGCTGGGAGGCACATTAAGAGGGGAGAGGGCTAGTGCAAGGGGGGGGTCAGATATGTACTGGGGGGGCTCTTGGGGGGCTCTTGGGGGTCAGATATGTTCCGGGTGAGTGCTTTGTGAGGGGAGAGGGCTAGAGCTAGCAAGGGAAGGTCACATATATGCTGGGTGGTGCTTTGGGAGGAGAGAGGGTTAGTGCAAGATGGGGGTGGGGGGTTGGATATGTCCTGGGGGGGTGCTTTAAGAGGGGAGAGGGTTAATGCAAGGGGGGTCAGATAAGCTAGAGCTAGCCAGGGAGGGTCAGATATATGCTGGGGGGTGGGGGGGGGCACTTTGGGAGGGGAGGGGAGGGGAGAGGGCCTAGAGCTGGCAAGGGAGGGTCAGATATGTGCTGGGAGGTGCTTTGGGAGGGAAGAGGGTTAGTGCAAGATGGGGGTGGGGGGTTGGATATGTGCTGGGGGTGCTTTAAAAGGGGAGAGGGTTAATGCAAGGGGGGTCAGATGTGTGCTGGGGGGGGCACTTGGGGGTCTGATATGTGCTGGGTGGGTGCGTTGTGAGGGGAGAGGGCTAGTGCAAGGGGGGCTAGATATGTGCTGGGTGGGGTGCTTTGAGAGAGGAGAGGGATAGTGCTGGAAGGTGTTGCCGGATTTCAAATCCAACCCACACTTCTAGCAGAAGTCCCTTCCCCTACCAAAGTGCCGCGAACCCCCTAATCACTACATATTTTTTACGTTGTTCTCCTTCCCAGACACCCCCCCTCCATCTACACAGTATAGAAAACTTTGTACAGACCTCCATCAGCACGTCCCTCCTCCCCCTCCTCCTGTGTGTATATACAGAGCGGAAAAGGAGGAGGGGGAGGAGGCAGCTTTGATCCACTGACACTCTGTGTTCTGAAACAGGCAGCTGTCGGGAGGGGAGACACATCAGAGGCGAGCAGACTTGTCACTCTTGGTGCAGTCCGGTGTGAATGATGTGTCTGGTTCTGAGGAAGATGGAAATCTGAACACATCATTCAAAAACTGGACTGTCCGGGAGAAAGTGCAGTGCAGGTCTGGGTGGGAGCAAGGGAAGCCGGGAGCGGGACTGTCAGTGCTGTTTGGATTGGAGTGGACTGAAGGGACCACCTGGTGTGGAGAGAGAGACTGTCACTGTGACTCAGGAGGGGACGTGTTGTGTCGGTGAGGTGTCATCATCATCTATGCTGCTGCACACTGCTGTCACTGTCAGTGTGAGAGTCAATTTCATGTGTGTGTACCGCCCATTCTAATTTCTTGCCCTCCTGAGTCCTGTCCCTGAGCTACTTACTTACTATATCAAAAATAAAATAGGAATAGTTTTTTTGCCATCATATCTACCTTAAATCACATTGCTAATTGCATATTGTACTTGTTTGTAGCCTTAAAACTGTCATTTTATAACTTTTGGAAAAGTCAGTAAAAATTTGGTTGTGCCAGTAAATTTGGGGTGTTGTGTCAGTAGATTTCAATCTGGTAGGTTGGCAACACTGTGTCCCGCAAGACCTGCACACGAGGCTCCGGCAACTCCACTCGGCTCCCTTGCACCATGACATCACGCGACAAGCTCAGGCACCATCTCCGCCAGACACGCCCCCCTCGCCGGCGCCATCCGAGCACACTGTAGCAGGCACTCGGATTGTCTCAGCTGGCTCTGGACTGAAACTACACATGTAGTTCCGAGCTGAGCGTCACAGCCATATTTTTTACTGGCAACCTTTTCCTGTCACTGGCATTTACTGGCAGAAGAAAATTGCCCCTTTTTTACTGGCTGTCAGTAAAAATACTGACAGTTGTAAACACTGGTGGGAGGAGGGGGGGGGGGGCTGGCAGGGTGCTGTACTTGGCTTCCTAAACACATTATAGCACCCTGCCTCAGTACTCCTTTGAACAGCCCACATCCCTGATGAAAGCAGGGGGCTGGGTCTTAGGAGGGGTTATAGAAATATCAAATGGCTTTAATGGGTGGATGTCGGTCTGGAGGAGTGGGCGTTATTTGCATGCAGACCACCCTAGGTAGTGCCCACATGTGATGCTAGCCTCCATGATTGAAAGAACTGAAATCCAATGAATGAAAGGGGCAAGTCATTGACATGTTGGGGAGGAAAGTGCTACATGAATATGCAAGTCATCCAGCCAGAAAATTGGCAGAACTCTATTTGACTTGCTGCAGCTTCTAATGCATACTATGAGAAGTTCACAGTGTGCGGCAAAATCAAAGTAAGCAATTTTGGTACAGGAGAGAACCTGTACAACTATGCAAGACAGAGCAGAAGGCTGGGTTTCAGCTTTAGGCTGACCATACAAATAGTATGTATAGTCTTTTTTAAGCTGACCATACATAATAGAGTTTGATTGTACAATCTCCTTTAACCACTTGCTGACCGCATAATGCAGTGGCAAAGTTGCTCCCCTGTGCCGAATCACGTACCTAGTACATGATCCGGCACTTCCGGGTAGGGGGCGCACCAGCTGTGTTGTGAATAGACTCCGCACAAGCCAATCAGCAGGTGTCAGCCAATGGATGTCCACCCTCACTCACTTATCAGCAAGGAGAAGGACAGGACAGAGCTCTGCATATGTAAACAATACAGAGCTCTTCCCTGTCAGTGGGGATGTGGTGGTTTTTGTTTCCCTGAAAAGCAGGTTAGGCACACATTTAACTAATATATATATATATATATATATATATATATATATATATATATATATATATATATATATATATATATACATATTTATTACATATATAATTCCAGTGTATATATACCATGGTTTGTAGACGCTATAACGTTTGCATAAACCAATCAATATTCTTTTTCAAGAATATTGTTTCAAAATACATATTGGCCTAAATTTAGGAAGAAATTAGATTTTTTTCAATTTTTTTTTATTGAATATGTTTTATAGCAGAAAATAAAAAAAAATAGATATTTTTTTTGGCGGGGTGGGGGGGGGGGGGGGGGGGGGGGGGGGGGTTCACAATTTTCAGTCTTTTTTCATTTATAGCACAAAAAATAAAAAAACCCAGTGGTGATCTAATACTACCAAAAGAAAGCTCTATTTGTAGGGAAAAAATTATATACATTTTGTTTGTGTACAGTGTTCTATGACTGCGCAATTGTCAGTTAAAGCAATGCAGTGCCAAAAAACAAAAAATGGCTTGGACAGGAAGAGGGTAAATCCTCTAGAGGGCAAGTGGTTAAGCTGATCATACATCATACAGTCTGATTGTACAATCTCCCTTAGATATACCATCAACTATTTAGCAGAAGGGCCTGCCTGATTTGATACATGTGGAATGGGTTGTTTGGGTTTTTTCCCACTATTACAAAGTTTTGGTAAATCTGACGGACATTGTAGAGTGCAGTGTTTTATCAGATTCTATAGTGTATGGCCAGCTATACAGCGTATCATCCATGGGTGCAGGGGGCACTGTGACATGACCCACCCTATACCAGGGGCGGATCCAGAGGGGGCAATGGGGCAATTGTCCCCCTCCCCCTGAGAATTCGGGTGAGTGAGTGGGCGGGCTGCTCCACGGGTGAGAGCGTGGGCAGCTTGGCGAGTGGGCCGGGCTGTCGGCTGGCTCGGTTCTCGGTTGGGGAGCGGGCGGGAGGCTCGGCGGGCGGGTGAGAGTGCAGGCGAGCAGCTGGGCAGCTCGGTGGGTGAGCGGACAGATGGCCAATCAGGGAGCCGGCAGGTGGGGGAGCAGAGAGATGACATCATGTCTCACCGCCCGGCGCCCGCCCTGCATCCCTGCAGTGCAGTTCCGCCCTAACTGTGCAGGCAGCCGTGGGAAGCAGAGAGATGACATCATCTCTCTGCTGCCTGACTGGTAATCTGCTGCCTGACTCTGGGACACAGCAAGAGACCACCTTAGCAGGAAAGTGACACAGCATGAGACAATTCGCAACGTGTGGAAGGTGACGTGGCAGGTGACAATCTGCATCTGGTGGCAGGCGATGGTGGCAAGTGACACGCACAGGGCTCCCACTGATTCTGCATTATGGTGAGTTGAACTATTTCATTTTATATAACAATGTAATAATAGAAATAATGCGCTTCAATCATCCTGACACCATAATAACCATGGTGCTGTGATGATTGAAACTCCAACACCAGATATTTCCCCGATAAATTGCCCCCCAAAAAAAAGGAATTTCTGGCAGTGCCCCTCTCGAGACTAGACTCTGGATCTGCCCCTGCTCTGCACACATGGATGATACATCTGGGGTTGTCTGGGATGATCGGTATTCAGAGGGTGCAGCATTGAAGTAGGGGGGGACAGCGGCTGACAGGAGAACTGACAGCTGTATCACCGCTCTTGTGGCCGGGCCGGAACTAATGGAGGGATGCGAGTGATGATCATGAGTCAGAGCCTGGTGTTCTGTCAGAATTGGCAAAGGAGCTTTTCTTTTGCTTTGGTCAGATCGACTGCACTGGCATCCCCAGCATCCCTTCAGATGGGAGAAATCGCCCCAGAAGAAAAGTGAGATAGGGAGGATTCTAAGTATACAGGATTCCAGATGGATCAAATGGTCAGGTAAGGAGCACTAGTGCCCATCCCCCACTGACTGTCAGTGCCCTCCAATCTGCCACTAAGCACCAGGACCCCCCCTCCCCCATCTCCCCCACTAAGCACCAAGACCTCCCATCTCCCTCACTAAGCACCAAGACCCCCATCTCCCCCACTAAGCACCAAGACCTCCCATCTCCCCCACTAAGCACCAAGACCTCCCATCTCCCCCACTAAGCACCAAGACCTCCCATCTCCCCCACTAAGCACCAAGACCTCCCATCTCCCCCACTAAGCACTAAGACCCCCATCTCCCCCACTAAGCACCAAGACCTCCCATCTCCCCCACTAAGCACTAAGACCCCCATCTCCCCCACTAAGCACCAAGACCTCCCATCTCCCTCACTAAGCACCAAGACCTCCCATCTCCCTCACTAAGCACCAAGACCTCCCATCTCCCCCACTAAGCACTAAGACCCCCATCTCCCCCACTAAGCACCAAGACCTCCCATCTCCCCCACTAAGCACCAAGACCTCCCATCTCCCCCACTAAGCACCAAGACCTCCCATCTCCCCCACTAAGCACCAAGACCTCCCATCTCCCCCACTAAGCACCAAGACCTCCCATCTCCCCCACTAAGCACCAAGACCTCCCATCTCCCCCACTAAGCACCAAGACCTCCCATCTCCCCCACTAAGCACCAAGACCTACCTTCTCCCTCACTGAGCACCAGGACCTCCCATCTCCCCCACTGAGCACCAGGACCTCCCATCTCCCCCACTGAGCACCAGGACCTCCCATCTCCCCCACTGAGCACCAGGACCTCGCATCTCCCCCACTGAGCACCAGGACCTCGCATCTCCCCCACTGAGCACCAGGACCTCCCATCTCCCCCACTGAGCACCAGGACCTCCCATCTCCCCCACTAAGCACCAAGACCTCCCTTCTCCCCCACTGAGCACCAGGACCTCCCATCTCTCCCACTGAGCACCAGGACCCCCATCCCCCCCACTAAGCACCAAGACCTCCCATTTCCCCCACTGAGCACCAGGACCCTCCATCTCCCCCACTAAGCACCAGGGCCTCCCATCTCTCATCAGTGCTCCTTTTGTCCCCCTTGAAGACAAAGCTGCATTCTTTAAGGCAGGTATGCAGGGTCAGGGGTGATCGGGGGCCCAGCAGGTAGGCTGTAGGGGGCCCTATGACTGCCCCCCACCCATTGCACCGATCACCCTTGACTGTCCCCCTGTGTCCTCCTTCAGCCCCTCTGTGTCCTCCTTTGGCCCCATGTGTCCTTCTTCTATGACACTGTGCATTGCTCTACTGACACCATTCACTGCCCCCCCCCCCCCCCCAAAAAAGAAAAAAATATATAATTAAAAAAAAAAAAAAATAAAAAAAAAAAAAATATATAAATATATATATATATATATATATATATATATATATATACAAAATACTAAAAAATTTAATTGTAAAAAAAAAGAAATAAACAAATAATAAGAACTAGTGACACCGTTCACTGCCCTACCCCTACTGACACCATCCTGCACATACTACTCACCGCCATACACTTTGCACTCCTCTCCCTGCGCATCCCACCCACCACCATATACCCCACACCCCTCTGCCTGCACATACTACCCACCACCATACACCCCTCTCCCTGCACATCTCACCCACCACTATACACTCCACACCCCTCTCCTGCACATACTACCCACCTCCATACAGTTCCACACTCCTCTCCTGGACATCCCACCACCACTATACACTCCACACCCTCTCCCTGCACATCCCACCACACTGTACACTCCACACCCCTCTCCCTGCACATCCCACCCCCCACACTGTACACTCCACACCCCTCTCCTGCACATACTACCCACCTCCATACATTCCACACTCCTCTCCTGGACATCCCACCCACCACTATACACTCCACACCCCTCTCCCTGCACATCCCACCCACCACTGTACACTCCACACCCCTCTCCTGCACATACTACCTACCTCCATACACTTTGCACTCCTCTCCCTGCACTTCCCACCCACCACTATACACTCCACACCCCTCTCCCTGCACATCCCACCCACCACTGTACACTCCACACCCCTCTCCTGCACATACTACCCACCTCCATACAGTCCACACTCCTCTCCTGGACATCCCACCCACCACTATACACTCCACACCCCTCTCCTGCACATACTACCCACCTCCATACACTTTGCACTCCTCTCCCTGCACTTCCCACCCACCACTATACACTCCACACCCCTCTCCCTGCACATCCCACCCACCACTGTACACTCCACACCCCTCTCCTGCACATACTCCCCACCGCCATACACTTTGCACTCCTCTCCCTGCACTTCCCACTCACCACTATACACTCCACACCCCTCTCCCTGCACATCCCACCCACCACTATACACTCCACACCCCTCTCCTGCACATACTCCCCACCGCCATACACTTTGCACTCCTCTCCCTGCACTTCCCACTCACCACTATACACTCCACACCCCTCTCCCTGCACTTCCCACCCACCACTATACACTCCACACCCCTCTCCCTGCACATCCCACCCACCACTGTACACTCCACACCCCTCTCCCTGCACATACTACCCACCTCCATACAGTCCACACTCCTCTCCTGGATATCCCACCCACCACTGTACACTCCACACCCCTCTCCCTGCACATCCCACCCACCACTGTACACTCCACACCCCTCTCCTGCACATACTACCCACCTCCATACATTCCACACTCCTCTCCTGGACATCCCACCCACCACTATACACTCCACACCCCTCTCCCTGCACATCCCACCCACCACTGTACACTCCACACCCCTCTCCTGCACATACTACCTACCTCCATACACTTTGCACTCCTCTCCCTGCACTTCCCACCCACCACTATACACTCCACACCCCTCTCCCTGCACATCCCACCCACCACTGTACACTCCACACCCCTCTCCTGCACATACTACCCACCTCCATACAGTCCACACTCCTCTCCTGGACATCCCACCCACCACTATACACTCCACACCCCTCTCCCTGCACATCCCACCCACCACTGTACACTCCACACCCCTCTCCCTGCACATACTACCCACCTCCATACAGTCCACACTCCTCTCCTGGATATCCCACCCACCACTGTACACTCCACACCCCTCTCCCTGCACATCCCACCCACCACTGTACACTCCACACCCCTCTCCTGCACATACTACCCACCTCCATACATTCCACACTCCTCTCCTGGACATCCCACCCACCACTATACACTCCACACCCCTCTCCCTGCACATCCCACCCACCACTGTACACTCCACACCCCTCTCCTGCACATACTACCTACCTCCATACACTTTGCACTCCTCTCCCTGCACTTCCCACCCACCACTATACACTCCACACCCCTCTCCCTGCACATCCCACCCACCACTGTACACTCCACACCCCTCTCCTGCACATACTACCCACCTCCATACAGTCCACACTCCTCTCCTGGACATCCCACCCACCACTATACACTCCACACCCCTCTCCTGCACATACTACCCACCTCCATACACTTTGCACTCCTCTCCCTGCACTTCCCACCCACCACTATACACTCCACACCCCTCTCCCTGCACATCCCACCCACCACTATACACTCCACACCCCTCTCCCTGCACATACTACCCACCTCCATACAGTCCACACTCCTCTCCTGGACATCCCACCCACCACTGTACACTCCACACCCCTCTCCCTGCACATACTACCCACCTCCATACAGTCCACACCACTCTCCTGCACATACTACCCACTGCCATACAACCCACACCCCTCTCCCTGGCCATTCTACCCACCACCATACACTTCGCACTCCTCTACCTGCACATCCCAGCCACCGCCATACACTTGGCACTCCTCCCCCTGCACATACTACCCACCTCCATACAGTCCACACTCCTCTCCTGGATATCCCACCCACCACTATACACTCCACACCCCTCTGCCTGCACATACTACCCACCACCATGCACCCCTCTCCCTGCACATTTCACCCACCACTATACACTCCACACCCCTCTCCTGTACATACTACCCACCGCCATACACCCCTCTCCCTGCACATCTCACCCACCACTATACACTCCACACCCCTCTCCTGCACCTACTACCCACCGCCATACACCCCTCTCCCTGCACATCCCACCCACCACTATACAGACTGTCCTTTCATTCTGGACCACAAACCTTCCTCACTGTGCTATATGTTTCCTGCTGCACCATTGGCATGGTTATATCTTCGTAGTCCTCTCCATAAAATTATCAGAAATTTGTGCTTAAAGTAGAACTATAGGCAACACTTTTTTTTTTTTTTTTTTTTATTTCATTTTGGATAGAATAAGGGAGGGTTATAGCCTCTGTCAGTTTATTTTTTACCATCCCTGTCCTATTGCATAGATTTTCCTTTCACGTTCTGCCCCAGAGCCACACAGGAAGTGAGAGGAAATCTATGCAAATTAAGGGAATCCATTGCCCCCCCAAGGCCCTCAAAACTAGTGTCCCCACTCGAAAGTTTCAGGGCAGGTCTTAAACAGCAAGGGGTGTGGCCTTAACAGGAAGGGGTGGGTCATATTTAAATTAGGGGGTGCACGAGTTTAGTCAGGCCTAGGGCAGCACAAAACCTAAATACACTATTTCGGCCACCGCCATACACCCCGCACCCCTCCCTGCGCATCCCACCCACTGCCATATACTCCACACCCCTCTCCCTGTACATTCTACCCACCACCATACACCCCACACCCCTCTGCCTGCACATACTACCCACCACCATACACCCCTCTCCCTGCACATCTCACCCACCACTATACACTCCACACCCCTCTCCTGCACATACTACCCACCGTCATACACCCCTCTCCCTGCACATCTCACCCACCACTATACACTCCACACCCCTCTCCCTGCACATACTACCCACCACCATACACCCCACACCCCTCTCCCTGCACATCCCACCCACCGCTATACACTCCACACCCCTCTCCCTGTACATT
This sequence comes from Aquarana catesbeiana, assembly GCF_042186555.1. Taxonomy (NCBI): domain Eukaryota; kingdom Metazoa; phylum Chordata; class Amphibia; order Anura; family Ranidae; genus Aquarana; species Aquarana catesbeiana. The sequence continues at coordinate 179,017,780 of NC_133327.1, read as the reverse complement.
CTACCCACCACCATACACCCCACACCCCTCTGCCTGCACATACTACCCACCACCATACACCCCTCTCCCTGCACATCCCACCCACCACTATACACCCCACACCCCTCTGCCTGCACATACTACCCACCACCATACACCCCTCTCCCTGCACATCTCACCCACCACTATACACTCCACACCCCTCTCCTGCACATACTACCCACCGTCATACACCCCTCTCCCTGCACATCTCACCCACCACTATACACTCCACACCCCTCTCCTGCACCTACTACCCACCGCCATACACCCCTCTCCCTGCACATCTCACCCACCACTATACACTCCACACCCCTCTCCTGCACCTACTACCCACCGCCATACTCCCCTCTCCCTGCACATCTCACCCACCACTATACACTCCACACCCCTTCTCCTGCACCTACTACCCACCGCCATACACCCCTCTCCTGCACATACTACCCACCTCCATACACTTTGCACTCCTCTTCCTGCACTTCCCACCCACCACTATACACTCCACACCCCTCTCCCTGCACATCCCACCCACCACTATACACTCCACACCCCTCTCCTGCACATACTACCCACCTCCATACACTTTGCACTCCTCTCCCTGCACTTCCCACCCACCACTATACACTCCACACCCCTCTCCCTGCACATCCCACCCACTACTATACACTCCACACCCCTCTCTCTGCACATATTACCCACCTTCATACAGTCCACACTCCTCTCCTGGACATCCCACCCACCACTATACACTCCACACCCCTCTCCCTGCACATACTACCCACCTCCATACAGTCCACACTCCTCTCATGGACATCCCATCCACCACCATACACCCCACACCCCTCTCCCTGCACATCCCACCCACCGCTATACACTCCACACCCCTCTCTTGCACATACTACCCCATCCACCACTATACACTTCACACTTCTCTCCCTGCGCATCCCACCCACCACCATACACTTCACACTTCTCTCCCTGCGCATCCCACCCACCACCATACACCCCACACCCTCTCCCTGCACATACTACCCACCATTATACACTCCACACCCCTCTCCCTGCACATACTGCCTACCGCCATACACTTGGCACTCCTCCTCCTGCACATACTACCCACCTCCATACAGTCCACACTCCTCTCCTGGACATCCCACCCACCACTATACACTCCACACCCCTCTGCCTGCACATACTACCCACCACCATACACCCCTCTCCCTGCACATTTCACCCACTACTATACACTCCACACCCCTCTCCTGCAAATACTACCCACCTCCATACACTTTGCACTCCTCTCCCTGCACTTCCCACCCACCACTATACACTCCACACCCCCTCTCCCTGCACATCCCACCCACCACTATACAGACTGTCCTTTCATTCTGGACCACAAACCTTCCTCACTGTGCTATATGTTTCCTGCTGCACCATTGGCATGGTTATATCTTCGTAGTCCTCTCCATAAAATTATCAGAAATTTGTGCTTAAAGTAGAACTATAGGCAACACTTTTTTTTTTTTTTTTAATTTCATTTTGGATAGAATAAGGGAGGGTTATAGCCTCTGTCAGTTTATTTTTTACCATCCCTGTCCTATTGCATAGATTTTCCTTTCACGTTCTGCCCCAGAGCCACACAGGAAGTGAGAGGAAATCTATGCAAATTAAGGGAATCCATTGCCCCCCCAAGGCCCTCAAAACTAGTGTCCCCACTCGAAAGTTTCAGGGCAGGTCTTAAACAGCAAGGGGTGTGGCCTTAACAGGAAGGGGTGGGTCATATTTAAATTAGGGGGTGCACGAGTTTAGTCAGGCCTAGGGCAGCACAAAACCTAAATACACTATTTCGGCCACCGCCATACACCCCGCACCCCTCCCTGCGCATCCCACCCACTGCCATATACTCCACACCCCTCTCCCTGTACATTCTACCCACCACCATACACCCCACACCCCTCTGCCTGCACATACTACCCACCACCATACACCCCTCTCCCTGCACATCTCACCCACCACTATACACTCCACACCCCTCTCCTGCACATACTACCCACCGTCATACACCCCTCTCCCTGCACATCTCACCCACCACTATACACTCCACACCCCTCTCCCTGCACATACTACCCACCACCATACACCCCACACCCCTCTCCCTGCACATCCCACCCACCGCTATACACTCCACACCCCTCTCCCTGTACATTCTACCCACCACCATACACCCCACACCCCTCTGCCTGCACATACTACCCACCACCATACACCCCTCTCCCTGCACATCCCACCCACCACTATACACCCCACACCCCTCTGCCTGCACATACTACCCACCACCATACACCCCTCTCCCTGCACATCTCACCCACCACTATACACTCCACACCCCTCTCCTGCACATACTACCCACCGTCATACACCCCTCTCCCTGCACATCTCACCCACCACTATACACTCCACACCCCTCTCCTGCACATACTACCCACCGCCATACACCCCTCTCCCTGCACATCTCACCCACCACTATACACTCCACACCCCTCTCCTGCACATACTACCCACCGCCATACACCCCTCTCCCTGCACATCTCACCCACCACTATACACTCCACACCCCTCTCCTGCACATACTACCCACCTCCATACACTTTGCACTCCTCTCCCTGCACTTCCCACCCACCACTATACACTCCACACCCCTCTCCCTGCACATCTCACCCACCACTATACACTCCACACCCCTCTCCTGCACATACTACCCACCGTCATACACCCCTCTCCCTGCACATCTCACCCACCACTATACACTCCACACCCCTCTCCTGCACATACTACCCACCGCCATACACCCCTCTCCCTGCACATCTCACCCACCACTATACACTCCACACCCCTCTCCTACACATACTACCCACCGCCATACACCCCTCTCCCTGCACATCTCACCCACCACTATACACTCCACACCCCTCTCCTGCACATACTACCCACCTCCATACACTTTGCACTCCTCTCCCTGCACTTCCCACCCACCACTATACACTCCACACCCCTCTCCCTGCACATACTACCCACCACTATACACCCCACACCCCTCTCCTGCACATACTACCCACCTCCATACAGTCCACACTCCTCTGCTGGACATCCCACCCACCACTATACACTCCACACCCCTCTCCCTGCACATACTACCCACCTCCATACAGTCCACACTCCTCTCCTGGACATCCCACCCACCACTATACACTCCACACCCCTCTCCCTGCACATACTACCCACCTCCATACAGTCCACACTCCTCTCCTGGACATCCCACCTACCACTATACACTCCACACCCCTCTCCCTGCACATACTACCCACCACCATACACCCCTCTCCCTGCACATCCCACCCACCGCTATACACTCCACGCCCCTATCCCTGGCCATTCTACCCACCACCATACACTTCGCACTCCTCTCCCTGCACATCCCAGCCACCGCTATACAACCCACACTCCTCCCCCTGCACATACTACCCACCACTATACACTCCACACCCCTCTCCCTGCACATACTACCCACCGCCATACACTTGGCACTCCTCCCCCTGCACATACTACCCACCTCCATACATTTCACACTCCTCTTCTGGACATCCTACCCACCACTATACACTTTACGCCCCTCTCTCTGCACATACTGTCATGAAGATCCTGCCAGTAACCAGCGATCCAGGCGCACGGGAACACGGCCACGGGTTCCACTGCGCATGCGCGCGCGTTCTCGGGTGCGGTCACACACGGGCACGCGCGCGCACTCCCGCTGTTGTCAGGCGGGTTATTTAAACCAGTCTGTCACACTTCATCCCCGCTGTCTGCTCTACAGCGTTCTGTGTGTGTTACCTGATCTGACCGGTGTATCCTGTTATCTGACCCCGCTTCCTGTTTGACCATCCTGCTATCCGCCTGCACCAGACCCTCTTGGCTTGCCTGACCATTCCTCTGCATTTCCCTTGGTACCTCTGCTGTCCGACCGATACCGACCACCGGCTTGTTGACCCTCCGCTGTGTATACCAGCTTCCAGTCTGCTACCTACTGCTTGTTCCTGATTCCAGTCCAGCGTTCCAGTCTGCTACCTACTGCTTGTTCCTGGTTCCAGTTCAGCGTTCCAGTCTGCTACCTACTGCTTGTTCCTGGTTCCAGTTCAGCGTTCCAGTCTGCTACCTATTGCTTGTTCCTGATTCCAGTCCAGCGTTCCAGTCTGCTACCTACTGCTTGTTCCTGGTTCCAGTTCAGCGTTCCAGTCTGCTACCTACTGCTTGTTCCTGGTTCCAGTTCAGCGTTCCAGTCTGCTACCTACTGCTTGTTCCTGGTTCCAGTTCAGCGTTCCAGTCTGCTACCTACTGCTTGTTCCTGGTTCCAGTTCAGCGTTCCAGTCTGCTACCTACTGCTTGTTCCTGGTTCCAGTTCAGCGTTCCAGTCTGTTACCTACTGCTTGTTCCTGGTTCCAGTCCAGTGTTCCAGGCTCCTACCTGCTGTTGTTCCTGGTTCCAGCCCAGCGTTCCAGGCTACTACCTGCTGTTGTTCCTGGTTCCAGTCCAGTGTTCCAGGCTCCTACCTGCTGTTGTTCCTGCTTCCAGCCCAGCGTTCCAGGCTACTACCTGCTGTTGTTCCTGGCTCCAGTTCAGCGTTCCAGCCTGCTATCTACTGCTTGTTCCTGGTTCCAGCCCAGCGTTCCAGACTCCTACCTGCTGTTGTTCCTGGTTCCAGTCCAGTGCTCCACTATCCGGCTCGCTTACCTGTTGGGCTTCTAGTCCTACCTGCATTCCAGTCTCTGTCTTCAGTCTTCTCTTCAGGTTCCTGATTCCAGAGGGTGCCACCACTACTGAACTTTCAGCAACTGTTGATCCTGCCAGGCACCCATACCACTCTTCACTCCTGGCCCTCTGTTTCCATTCCAGGGGAACGGGAGTGGGAGCTGTAAGGGAGGCCTTTCCCTGCACTTCAGGCTCACAACCTACCAGGTACGTGACACATACTACCCACCTCCATACACTCCAAACCCCTCTCCCTGCACATACAACCCAATGCCATACACCCCATCCTCCTCTCCTACACATACTACCCACTGCCGTACACCCCATCCTCCTCTCCTGCACATACTACCCACTGCCGTACACCCCATCCTCCTCTCCTGCACACACTACCCACCGCCGTACACTCCGTATTACCCCATTCTGCACTAATCTCAGACTCTGTTTAACCACACCCCCTTTAAGAAACGCCCAATATTTAGCACAATATAAACCACGCCCACTTTTTGCTGCGCACGCCACATTTCTTTTTCGGTGTCTGGGGCCCACTCTTGATCTTGCACACTGGCTCACTCATTTCATAATACGCCCCTGGCTATACTCTGACTTTCTGGTCTTCATGCTTGTTTCCTGTGAATGGCTCAAAAAATAATAAGGCCAGAGATAGCTACGCAATTGCAAAATATCTAAGCATTTACATTTAAATTTTTATTTTTTTCCAGTAACTTTATACTGTAGATAGGTTTGAGCTTTCTTTTTTTACATACTTTGTGGTGGGAAGACTCCGGGTACAGGTCCTATTGAGGCCTTCACCTGGGAGTCATACAGACTGATATCAGCAGGGTAGGGAGACCAGCACACTTGCAGCCCACAAACCATAGGTATATCAGCAAGTATGATGTTTTTTGGAGGGGGACCACATGCTATTTGGGGGGGGGGGGGGAGATCTCTCTCCTCCTATAACTCCATTCCAACCCCAATTTATCCATTCAGCACTTTTTAAAAAATGTGTAACTTCTGAAAGCTCTTTTATATTTTTGGTTCAGAAATATACTAACTCAAGCCAGTAGATACCGCAGAGCATAGCAGGAAGGAATCAGTTTACATTTTTGTAGCACTCTCCAGCATGAGTATGAGGGAGGGGCTCATGCCTACTCAGCCAATGGGTGCTGTAACCCACCCCCTTCCCAAGCCTTTGTTTAGAAGATGCTGGATCATAGCAGGGTGGGAGAAGAAGACTCTCTCTTCCCCTCCTCATGCTCATCCCACCTCCTGTGTCTCTCGCTCTCGCTCACGCTCTCTCTCTCTCTCTCTCGTCCTCCCTCTAGCTCTCAATCTCTCCCCCTCTCTTCCCTCTCTCTCTGCCCACCTCTGGCTTGCTCTCTTCCCCTCCTCACACTCTCTTCTCCGACCCACTCTCTCTTCCCCCATCTGTCTGTCTCTCCCTCTCACGCTCTCTCTTCCCCCCCTCTCGCCCTCTCTCTTTCCACTTTTGTCTCTCTCTCTCTCTTCCCTCGCTCGCTCTTTCTTTCCACCTTTGGCTCTCTCTTCCCACCCTCTTGCCCTCTCTCTTTCCACCTTTGGCTCTCTCCTCCCACCCTCTCGCACTTTTTCCACCTTTAGCTCTCTCTCCCCCCCCTCGCACTCTCTTTCCACCTTTTGGCTCTCTCTCTTCCCCCCTCTCGCACTTTTTCCACCTTTAGCTCTCTCCCCCCCCCCCCTCGCGCTCTCTTTCCACCTTTTGGCTCTCTCTCTTCCCCCCTCTCGCACTTTTTCCACCTTTAGCTCTCTCTCCCCCCCCTCGCGCTCTCTTTCCACCTTTGGCTCTCTCTTCCCCCCTTATGCGCGCTCTCTTTGCACCTGTTGGCTCCCTTCCTTCCCCCCTCTCTCGCTCTCTCTTTCCACCTTTGCTCCCTCTTTTCCCCCCTCTTGCGCTTTCTCTGCACCTTTTGGCTCCCTCCCTCCCCCCTCTCGCGCTCTCTCTTTGCACCTTTTGGCTTGCTCTCTTCCCCCCTCTCGCGCTCTCTTTCCACCTTTTTGGCTCTCTCTCCCCCCCCGTGCTCTCTCTTTCCACCTTTTGGCTCTCTCTTTTCCCCTCTCCTACCTCTCGCGCTCTCCCCCCCTCTCGTGTGCTCTCTCTTTCACCTTTTGGCTCTCTCTCTTTTCCCCTCTTCTACCTCTCACGCTCTCTCTTCTCCCCCCTCTTGCTCTCTCTTAACACCTCTGGCTCTCTGTCAGGACCTGGATCGCCTGCTGATGGCACTTTAATTCCTAGAGCTGAGGGGAGCAGTTCCAGTGGGTGTCTCTAAGCAGCCAGCAGATCCCATTAATTAGGCTTCACCTGGGAAGGTTAACAACTCCTCCCTTGATTTTCATCAGTGTTTTGCCCGTTAAGCCGGGTACCCACTATATATTTTTTTCCCTGGGTTGAAGGAAAAAAAAATGTCAGCTCTAGTCATAGCCGCTGTACTCACTATGCAAAGTACGGCAATCTCCAGGGTGTTTTTCTCTGAATATAGGTGCAGGAAGTCAATCACAACCTCCCAACCCCTACACACACACACACACACACACACACACACTGCAAGCTGCATCAAATAGTGGGTGTGGTCAATTTCACAGCAGGAAGGTCTTAAAGGGGCATTAAATACCAGAAGAGTATTACATGTAGAGTGCAGAGGTGGGGGTTACACAGAATGCAGAGTTTGGGAGTGCTCTACATACACCGTGCAGAGTCCAGGAGTGCACTGCATACAGAATGCAGAGTTCATGGGTACGCTACATACAGAGTGCAGAATTCAGCCTTCAACAGCATCTTATCTCTCCATCCCCCATCCACATCTCACTTTCACCCCTCTTCAGCTCTGCCCTCTGTATGCACCCCCCTCCACTACCCCCATCTTCTCCCCCCTCTTTAAAAGCTCCATCTTCCACATGTCTTACTTTTGGTGCTGTATAATCACCCAGCGGACTCTAGTACCTCCCCGCACATTGTAGGTGGTTCTGCCTCTATCACTTGCAGGGAGATCATCCAGTGGGGGTGTGCACTGCATCCCAAGCACCTGCATCTCCTTGTCCCCATCCTGCACTCAGTAGCACCCGCTTAGATCAGACTTGTGGGAGCCATTGGGAGACAAGCTGTCACCTGTAAACACAGAGGCTGAACTTCTGTGTTTACAAGTGATAGTGGTGAGTAGGGAGCAGAGGTCTTGAGCCAGAGGTGGTGGAACTGAAAGAAAGCCCTGGCGATCTCCTTAGCTGAGCTGCATAGGTGTGCGCAGCCTATTGCATTAGGGTGTGCACCCTAAAGCTCAGACACGCGTCTTTCTCTGCAGCCTCAGTTGCACAGGACAGTGAATGAATGGGAAGTGCTCTGTGCAGAGTACTTCCTGGTTATTCACAAATGGTAGCATAGTAAACACATTGTATTATGCTTCAGTTATGAATGGACACAGTGAGCGAGTGTACTCACTGTGTTCATTTAGAAAAGGAAGGGGCTGGTAAGTTACATATTTACTAACCCCTTCCCCTGCTCTCCATCCTGAAACATACCCTGCAGCAGCCAGGAGGAGAGGAGAGGAAGGAAGCCAGCAGCACTATGGGGTGGGGGGCCAATAAGGTGGGGAAAGCCCAGGCAGTAGGGGGAATTGGCACCGCACATAGTTATTAGGGTGCGCCCAGGCACACCTGGCACACCCCCTGCGCACGCCTCTGCTGAGCTGTTGTGTTCTGACAGGGGGCTGGCCCACCCGCCAGAACACTGCCATCAGCATTCTCCGCCATTGACTGAGAGCACTGATCGGGAGTCAGTTGGCTGCTGGTTTTCCAGCATGCTCGTTCGACAGAAGCCAGCCAAACAGTCAGCATCTATCGGACAAACCGACATACACATGAGCCGAATGTCGGACTTTTTTTTAAACTGACAAACGTCTCCCAACATTCGGCACTTGCGTACCCGGCTTTAGCCATTTACCTGCTTGCTGATTATTCCTATCCCTGCCTTTTCCTGTTACCCTATCTCTGCTCCCTTTGTTCCTAGTCATGCCCTGTTATGTCATCTTCCCTCCATTTGAATATAGTGTATTATAGTTTCACTTTTGCTTATTGACTATTAGTGTTGTGTGCATAACTAGACTTTATTTTAATCTTATGCAGTCTGATCCTAGTTTCCTAAATACAACTACAATGAACTGGCCATCAATGCTGCTACTGGATACATGCACTTGGTATCCCTTACACCCTCTTTTTTCCCCCTCTCTTTCCACCTCCCTCTACCCCCCCCTTGCTCTTTTTATTCTCCCACCTGTGGCTCCTTTCCCCCCCACACTCTCTCTCTCTCTTTCCACCTCTGGCTCCCTCGTTCTCGCCATGCTCATTGTTCGCAGTTTTTTTATGTTGTATCCCAAGGTGTCCCAGGTTTTCATAATCCTGGTCATGCTCACATTTTTCTCACACTGTTGAGACGTTTTAAGTGTAAAGTTGGGCAGATAACTTGTTACATGTATTGTTAATGCTTACATATTATTTATATTGTTTAAATATTGAGCAGTTTACTTTCTAATAGGGATAGCAATCATATTTTTAGTTGTTATTAAAATGTATGCTCTGTCAGTAAACATTCCCGTATTTTCAGTAAAAAATGTCATGTGGCAGTTGGCATTACTGTGCGTTGGCTCTTCAGGATGCCATCATGGCGCTGAGGTCTTCTTGATCCTGACCCCTCTGCTGGACAACCTATAGCAAATGTCCACGCCACCCAGCCAGTGGTATGGACACCCGAAGGACACTACCCCACTACAGGAAGATGTTATGCCTTGTTTCCACTGAGCGGATCGGTTCGGTCCGCTATTTTGAGTGTTTCCATTACGAAAGCGGCCCATACAACCGAACCAAACCGAACCGCACCATTCTGGGTCCTGCTTCAGATGTGGGGCCATAGAAAATGGTACGGTTCGGTTAAGGCGGAGCTACGATACATTCCACTGATTGGCGGACGTGTGACGCCATGCTAGGCATTTTCTCTAAACCCACGTATGGCCTCTGGCGGTGGGACTTGCAGTGGAAACGTTTACCTGAATAGGCCGGACCATTCTAGGCCTTCCAAACTGTACTGACCCGAACTGATCCGTTCAGTGGAAACGAGGCAATAGAAGACTAGGGACCTGGCACATCAGGTGACCGCAGAATTTGGTATGTAAAAGAGAAACTTAACTTAGGGGTTAGGGGAGCAAAGTGGTAAAGGGAAGCTATGCTGGGAGTTTAGCTTTAAAGTGGTTGTAAAGGCTCAAGGTTTTTTACCTTCATCTATTTCTATGCATGAAGGTAAAAAAGCCTTCTGTGTGCAGTCCCCCCCCCCCCCCCCCCCCAGCCATTGGCTCCCACTACTGTCAATCACAGCCAGTGAGCCAGTGGGGAGAGAGCAGGTGCAGGGCCGAGCTGTGTGTGTGAATGGGCACAGAGCAAGCCTCCTCAGGTTTCCCCATAGCAAGCTGCTTGCTCTGGTAGCAGGAGTGAGGGGCCAGGAGCACTGGCAGAGGACTCTGGAAGAGGATCAGGACTGCTCTGTGCAAAACCATTACACAGGGCAGGTAAGTATGACATGTTAATCATTTAAGAAAAAAATCATTTTAATTTTAGGCCCCTTTCACACGATCGGACCGATCTGGTCTGTCTGTCCCTTTTTCAGGCAGACCCAATCGGGCCGGCCATTGCCCTCTATGGGGAGGTGGATGTCAGCAGACATGTGTCCGCTGATATCAGATCTGACAAAATCCGCTGAAAACCGACGGATGCCGATACATTCGCCATACGTCCAGTGGGTCGGATGGTATGGGATTGGATGAAAACGGAAAGGGTGTCAGTTTTCTTCCAATCTCCCCACAGTAAATTAGAATTAGGAGGACTTATATATATTTATATTCTGTTAGTAAAACCTTGGATTGTGTGCATTATTCATTCCAGAAACATGCTTGTAATCCAAAGCACTTGTATATCAAAGCAAATTTCCCCATAAGAAATAATGGAAACTCAAATGATTCGTTCCACAACCATTTATTCATACGTCCTTCAGTTTATAGTCCATATAAAAAGAATATAGCAATGTGACCAGGTTGTGTAACCATAAAATGTCAATCCACAAATGGAAGCCTCTACAAAGGGAGTAGAAGCCAAATCCATCAGGAGCTACAGAGTATAAAAGAGAAGAGAGGCGCCTCTAAGGCTGGATTCACATCTATGCATTTTTAGTGCTTTTTGCATTTTGCAGATTTGCACTACAGTCCATTTACCATGGTTTCCTATGGAACACGTTCTGTAGTGCAAACCTGCAAAATGCAAAAAGAACTAAAAATGCACAGGTGTGAATCCAGCCTTTGTGTAGCAATATGGATACATTTAATGAAGGTACAACATTTAGCAACTCACATGGTTGATGATTAAAAGAGGCAATATCTAAGTATGCATTAATCCGGGGTAAAGCTGTCCACATAGACCATCCTCTGCACCGCCGGCTCTCAATGCTATCAGCCTGCAATCATGACTGGGAAGACTACCCTGCAGTAGAACGATCTGAAAGTGAGACTTGAAGCGTTCGTGGAGTGCAGAGTGGAAGGGAAGACATCAATGGTGGTGCAGAGGTTGGTCTATGTGGATAACATTACACCGGATGCCTGCATAGTTAGATGTGCCTCTTTTAAACATCAACCATGTCAGTTGCTAAATGTTGTACCTTCATTAAATGTAACAATGTTGCTACACTTAGGAGGCGCCGCTCTTCTCTTTTATACTCAGTTGTGACATGACGCTACTTGTATGTCAAGTCATCGCTTGTATATCAAGTCGAGATTTATTAAAACATTTTCCTTGTCTTGCAAAATGCTCTCAAACCAAGGTTTTAAAACCAAGGTTCAAACAAACATTACATGATGTAAGTTCTACGTTTCAGGCTCACAAGCTTACGCCCTTCTTCAGATCGATCAAACACACATCTAAAGTCAAAATTACTTTCATGACCTATCTGTCTCTTACCTGGTCTGTGTATCAGCCTTAAGGCTTGTACTCTCACACCTGCATGCTTAAGTAATCTTCCATCAGTGTGGCTCCACAGGAACCACTATTTAACACCGTATTCTCCAAGCCTGCCTTGCCGTGCAATATTGTGTGTTTGGCTTCCTGTTTCCAGCTTGCCGTGTGCTCTAAGTTTGTCTCTGTTACTGATCTTGGCGTGTTCCCGACTATCCCTGTCTGCTTGTGACCCTGACCTTTGGCGTGTTCTCGACTATCCCTGTTTGCCTGTGACCCTGACCTTTGGCGTGTTCTCTGTTATCCTTGTCTGCTAGTTGCCCCAACATTTGGCTACCTCCTTACTATCCCTTTCTGTCCTGGGCTGCTGTTTCCTCTTCATCCTCCTGTAGCCTACTGTGAGCGTGAGCTGGGAGACGTGACCTGGAGCCAGTTGCAGCCCAGTCCATCCTCACCACTAGAGGCTCTGGTGAACACCTGCTGGCTCTTAGACTCCGCGCCCTGGGGAATCTATGCTCTAACTCCCTGTGGGATCTATGTTGGTGCTCCAGGGGACCTGCCTTCCTGAACTACCCCGAGTTCCATCCGCAGCAGTCAGCCTTAGGGTCCACTATCTTAGCGGTTCACTCCTGACCTCAACGGGGTGCATCTGTCACTTGCACTCAGGTGACCTGACAGTTACACACATCGCTTAAATACCATCATTTTACACATTTGGAATCAATTATGTGATTAGTAAATCGATCAAATACAAATTAGATCCTTTTCTTATACATCCTTATTTCAAAGGTGGGGAAATGGTTAGCAAAGCGTAGAGCCCTCCCATATTTCAACAGAAGCTTCCACTCTTTAATCTGTCAAAAAGAAACATGTACACAATGTATCACTATCACATTGAATGAATTATCACCTAAATAAACAAATCTAACTCCAGCTCTGTATTCAAGCCCTTAGGGGCAATAGTATCAAGAAAATGAATCCAATGTACCTCACGCTTTTTTACAATGGATTCCCGGTTACCACTCCTCCCATTCTTAATTCCCTCCGGTACCATGCATTTTATTTGGGAAATTGAATGTCCTTTCTCCAAAAAAATGTCTTGCTAGAGGCAACTGTGCCAATTTATCTCTGATTGAATATTTGTGCCTTGCTATCCTATCTTTAACTTTCTGAATGGTATCTCCGATGTATAGTAACCCACATGGACATTTTATTGCATATGACAATTGGCAAATGTAATAAGGGGGTATGATATTAAAATCAAAGGTTATGTGGATGGGATATACTCTTGCCTTTTATCATGGATTTACATTGTATACACGATAGACATGAGTATGACCCTGTACTACGGGATTCTAAAAAAACTAATACTAATGGGCTGGGAGGGGTATATTGGTCAAATCTGACCAATCTATCACTTACTGTTCTTCCTTTTCTTTTTGAGGATAAGGGGGAGCTTGAAATTCACTAATATTTTGGATAATTCTCTCTTAATAAACCCCAATGTTTCTGAAGGATATTAGGGATACGAAGTGAATATGGACAATACTGTGACACTAATGGAATTCTCCTATCATTTCTATAGTGATGCCTATTCTCTGCTAAATGTACACATTCCTTTTTAACTAATGAAACTGGATAACCTCGCTTGACAAGCCGGGTTTCCATTCCATTTAGTCTTACTTCACATTGTTGTGGATCACTAATGATTCTTTTAACCCTATGTTGCTGGCTCCTAGGTACCGAATTAAACACCCCATGGGGGTTTTATAAACAGATCACTCTCTATGTTCATACCATTTATTTTCAGCAATGTGTCCAAAAATGAAATCTCCCTATTGCTATACAAGACATTACATTTCCAACTGTACAAAAATATCATCAATAAATCTGAACCAACCCTTACAGTGTTCAGTAAACATTTTATTATTATAAATAAATGAGGTCTCAATCATATTCATAAATATATTTGTGTACGGGGGTGCGACGTTGGAGCCCATGGCTGCCCCTTTAAGCTGCAAATAATTCTCTTCAAGAACAATTTTAAGCAATGCTAGCAGGAAATCAATTTGTTTATCATTATAACTCTGTGACTATACCAGCAGACGCCAGCAGGCTTCTATATCCAGATCATGTGGAATAACAGTGTAAAGACTAGAGACGTCCCAAATGACTAGAAAAGAGTCATGTCCCACTTGTATATTCCTAGTTTTCTCAAAAAAAATCACCAGTATCACATAACTATGATCTGGTATTAAATTACCAGTGAAGTAAAACATCTATCCAAATTTTGCGCCAATGGAGTGGTAACTGACTCTCTTCCAGACACTATAGGACAGCCCGGGGGATTTAAAAGGTCCTTTTGAATCTTCGGTAATATATACATTACTGGTGTGACAGGATACTCGCATATTAGAAATTTCTGGGTGTCCTTATCAATAATACCATCTTTAAGAGCTCTCAATACCACTTTTATTTTAGACTCAACCTAAATAACAGGACAAAAGTTCAACTATTTATATGTATGCATGTCTGATAACTGTCTTAATAACTCAGCTCCATACCACGGGGTACCAATAACTACAATCGCTCCCCCCTTGTTGGCCCGTTTGATAAAAATATCTCGCTGAGCCAACAAGGAGGACAGAGCTTCACTTGCTTTGTGACTAAAGTTGTTTGGTATATGGTCCAATTTAGACCTATCACTCAAAAAGGAATCAATTTCTGCATTTACATTATTAATGAACACCTCAATGGCAGAGTAGGAGGTACAGTGGTACTTTTAGTTCTCAAATTTAAATTCTTAATAGAAAATGGCAATACACCTAAATCTGGTAAACCTTGTTTCAAAGAAAAATAAGCTTTCCATCAAAGTTGCCTATAAAAGCGATATAAATCCTGTCTCAACACAAATTTGTTAAATAGAGGTTTGGGCTTTTGCCCTAAAAAAAATAAAAATAAATAATACCTGTACTTCAGTCTCTGTTAATGATATAGAAGATATATTATATACCACATTGTCCTCTAATGCCTCCACCAGTTCTGGAGTCTGGTTGTTACTCCCCTGGATACTCCTTTTCTTGTATCAATTGCCTCCCCTCCTGATGCGTGGTCTGTGTAGCCTCCTTGGTCAAAAAAGAAGGCTGATGACCCTGTAGAGGCAATTTAAGAGTAGGAGGTGGAGATTTGTTTGTGCTGTTGTCCACGTCTGTAAGTCTTGATGTGATGGTGATTAGGATTAGACCAGTTGTATACTCTGTTGTTGGTATAATCATCCTTGTCTCATTCCAATTTAGTACGTTTGCGCAATTGCACATTTTTTCTAAAGGCAGATAATTTCTCTTAATTTTTTACTTTACTTTAATGTTGGTGAATTAATCGCTGTTAGAAAACTCCTCTAGTTGTTTCTCAATATCAGTAATCTGCTGTTTAATCACCACTCGTTCCTGCTGTAGGAATTGCACGGGCAATGTCATTATATCGAACGAACATTTGTTTAAAATCTGGGCAAACTTTGTTTTGAAATAAACATTCTGTGAAAATAATGTAGGTACAATACGGACTCTCAAACCCCTAATGAACATCAGTAATATTCTGACAATGTTACTTTGTGTACCTTCATGGTGACAGATCGTTGTAACAATTTCTCCATTTTGCAGGTTAACTGTATACAAGATGAATGCGTTAGAAAGTCCCTTGATCCTATCGTATCTGTTAAGAATTTGGAAGCATCTTCCCCCGTGAATGAGAAGGATCTACTGGTAGCCATTTCTCCACTGATTCCAAAAGATAGTGCTGGTCTTCAGGGGTATATAACTTTTCAAAGTAGAGGAAAGTCGCACCCAGTCTTCAACTAGTGCAATGCGATCTGGTTATCCCACTGATCAAATATCCTTAAGAAACATTGGGGTTTATTAAGAGAATTATGCGAATATTAGTCAATTTCAAGCTCCCCCTTATCCTCATATAGAAAAGGAAGAACTCTAAAGGGATAGATTGGTCAGATTTGTCCAATATACCCTTCCCAGCCCATTACTAACTTTTTTTTAGCATCCCATAATACCATTACCATACCATACCATACCATGTCTATAGTGTATACAATGTAACTCCATGATAAAAGGCAAGAGTAAATCCCATCCACATAAGGGGTATGATATTAAAATCAAAGGTTATTACACTTGCCAATCGCCATATGTAATTAATGCAATAAAATGTCCATGTGGGTTACTATACATAGGAGAGACTAGAGCTGCACGATTAATCGTCAAGAATCGTTATCGCAATTTTTTTCCCCGCTGCAATCTTGACAAAAGTGTTTCAGGATTCTTGCTATGCAAAGAATGCTCTCTGCTCTTCTGAAGCCACAGCCGTCAAAAGAAAGGAAGAAAAAAAAAAAAAGGTAGTCTGCCAAGAATCACAACATTCTTTAGCAGTGAAACGAAGTCTAAACATTGTAACAATTTGTCAAAGGAATAGACTTCGTGTGTAAGGAAAGTTTAAAACACTAAAACCTTTTTCTGACATTTGTTGGTTTCAAGTTAAAATTATTTTTTTTTGCTAGAAAATTACTTAGAACCCCCAAACATTATATATATTTTTTTTAGTAGAGACCCTAGAGAATAAAATGGTGGTTGTTGCATTATTTTATGTCACACTGTATTTGCGCAGCGGTCTTTCAAATGCAATTTTTTTGGAAAAAAATTGCTTAAATGAATTGAAAAAACAAACAAAAAAAAACTAACCAATAAAGTTAGCCCTTTTTTTTTTTTTTTTGTATAATGTGAAAAATTTTACGTCGCAAGAATCGTGATCTTTTTATTCTAAACAAAAAAATCGTGATTCTCATTTTGGCCAGAAATCGTGCAGCTCTAGGAGAGACCATTCAGAAAGTTAAAGATAGAATAGCAAGGCAAAAATATTCAGAGATAAATTGGCACAGTTGCCTTTAGCGAGACATTTTTTGAAGAAAGGACATTCGATTTCCCAAATAAAATTCATGGTACTGGAGGAAATTAATAAGACTAGGAGGGGTGATAACCGGGAATCCATTCTAAAAAAATGTGAGGTACATTGGATTCATTTTCTTGATACTATTGCCCCTAGGGGCTTGAATATAGAGCAGGAGTTAGATTTGTTTATTTAGGTGATAATTCAATCAATGTGATAGCCAGATAGTGATACGTTGGGGGTTATTTACGAAAGGCAAATCCACTTTGTACTGCAAGTGCACTTGCTCTAAATCTGAGGGGTAGATCTGAAATGAGTGGAAGCTCTGCTGATTTTATCATCCAATCATGTGCAAGCTAAAATGCTGTTTATTATTTTCCTTGCATGTCCCCCCTCGGATCTACAGCGACTTTACTTCCAAGTGCACTTGCAGAGCAAAGTGGATTTTCCTTTAGTAAATAACCCCCATTGTGTACATGTTTCTTTTTGACAGATTAAACGAGTTGAAGCGTCTCTTGAAATATGGGAGGGCTCTATGCTTTGCTAATGATTTGCCCACCTTTGATATAAAGGACGTATAAGAAAAGGATCTAATTTGTATTTGATCGATTTACTAATCACATAATTGATTCCAAATGGGTAAAATGATGGTATTTAAGCGATGTGCGTAACTTTGACTTTAGAGGTGTGTTTGATCTGAAGAAGAGCGTAAGCTTGTGAGCCTGAAACGTAGAACTTACATCATGTAATGTTTGTTTGAACTTTGGTTCAATAAAGACATTTGAAGTGCAGCAATCCTCTGGACTTTCTTATATTTGGGCAGTGGGATGACCAGATCGCATTGCACTAGTTGAACACTGTGTGCGGCTTTCCTCTACTTTGAAAAGTTTAATTATATATATTTTTTTCTCTCTCTTGTACACACAGTAAATGGGAATGACTATGGTTGACTTTATTCTTGAAGGTATTTTTACAATGTCTGTCATCAATATCACAACCTAGTGAATCACAATAAAAGCATGTGCAGATCGGGTGTCCTGATGCCTGTTTCAGGTCAGTGAGTCTATTGTGACGAAAGGGCCCACCAGAGTCTCCTTCAGTAACATGTTAGCAAAGGTAGCTCCCATATTCCTATCCTGGCAAATTAGTAATAGACTGGAATATACAGTATGTATATGGTCATTTCTGCCAGGTGAACTAGCTAAGCTTTAATTTCTGAGGCTTGATGCAGTTATGTACCACCCCAGGTACAGCCAGCAGAAAGGCATTCCTTAGGACTGCACTTGGTGGTCTGTGCCACTATGCATCGGAGGTCTGTATAGGCCAGAGGAGCATTACCTAGAGGCATGCGGATTTGTATGAACCCCTACAATGTGTTGGGAAGTGCAGCTCTGCAAGGCTTTGCCTGGCTCTGATGCCATCACATGACACAGGAAAGGATAAGATTTTTGTAGTGTGGCAGAGACAAGGCAGTTTTTTTGGTGGGTGAGAGAAGTCTTCCTTAAAAAGGGGTGGTTTAACCCATGCCATGTCAAGATTGTTTTTTGCATCACTATTAAATCCGTAAATTGTCCTTTTTTACCCTTTGGTCATGATTAGCTTTCAGTTTATTTTCTGACTAAAAATATTTAGGACATACAAATTAGGACATTAAAAATGAAACAAATCACTGTGTCAAATATGCTAGGTACGCAACTGGCTCAATGTGCTCCTTTCTTCTGGGTATACAGTCAGCGTAGATGCAAGCAGTCCTTAGCGGAGGTCTTCTTTAAATCTAAGCAATAAAAATGTTTCAAATTCCCAAATTTAGCAAAATTAAATCTGTCACATGATTCAGGATCACAGTTTTATGAAACAGAATAAAACCATGGAAAACTACTTTACATAACATTAAACCCATATGGTCTTGGTGTACAGTAGGGATGAAGAATGCTGCATCTAGGTTAGAGGAAAAGCTTTACCACAGTAAATTCCACCCATATTATAAAGTGTATGAACAGATTTAGTTACACACAATTACATGTTTCTCAAGTCAAACAGCCAATCAAGAATTTTAGAAATGTATTTTATTATGTATCACTTCTTCAAAATGTATACATTATAGAGGAGGCAGATGATATAGGACAAACTCCAGTCACCTATGTGACAGATCCTTTCACTTGCCATTTCTTTCATATAAAAAAAAAAATAGGAGTTTTATATTACAGTAAAATAGGATGTAATAGCTGTAACGGAGGAGTCCTATTACTAGGATCATACACGTTGAACCTTGATATTTTCCATTGAGAGAGCATTCCTTTCTCATTGCATAATGCAGATGTGTTTAGTAACGTATCATTCGTACATACACACAGAAAAGGCCACAATTTTAAGGGCTATAGCATAATAATTATAGGTGGCTGTTATTTCATATTATCTTGTGACCCAAATGAGGCACTACACAACATCACACTACTTGTCTCTACCTGAAATATCGTAGCCAATTTAGTGGGAAGCAAAAGTTGTCTGACTCCAAGACAAAGCAGAACTTTACACAGGCAGCTATTTGCATACTCATTAGCTTACCCATTACGACAGAAATACATTGACTGCCACTACAGATCAGCTTCTATAAATGCATGTTGCCTGGCTGTCATGGTAATGCACTGGCCTCATTACTTTGAGTCTATATGTTTGCCACCCGCCTGGAATTTTACTGTCTTGACTAATAAAAATGGAACTTGTTGCCAAGGTTAAAAATAGGATGGATATAAGGCCTTAATATTTTCCTGGAAAAAAAGGTGGCAACAATAGTAGTTACTGACCTAGAACAAATATGCAGATCATGAAAGGCAGTAGCTCACTGGCCCCAAAGTAGTATTCATTGAAAAAAAGCTCAGCATTTTCAGAAGGGGTTGCGCTGTGGTGCCTCCATGTTTCTCTCATGACAAGTTTTTTTCTTTTCAATAACAAGCGTACAAGCAACAGGTTCCACAGCACAAAGTGTATGAATTTGGAGCACAGTTCAGCATTTTCAGGAGGAACCGTATAGTGCTGGTCAGTAAAGGAGAACCCTTTACTGCACAGTTATGCATGTCAAGGCGTTTGACAATACTAATATTGCCATGAGTGTCAGTGCTGTCTGTGTTTGAAAAACATTGGCCTGGTCTGATGAGTCAATTTCAGCTGCAACATTTAGATTTTAGGGTCAGAATTTGGGGTAAACAACATGAAAAGCATATATCCATCCTACCTTGTATCAACGGTTCAAGGTGGTGGGGGATATTTTCTTGGCACACTTAGTACCAATTGAGCATCGTTTAAACACCACGGCCTACTTGAGTATTGTTGCTGACCATTTTCATCCCTTTAGGACTACAGTGTATCCATATTTTGATGGCTACTTCGAGCAGAATAATGCACCATGTCACAAATCTCCTCAAACTGGTTTCTTGAACATGACAATGCGTTCACTGTACTCCACATTCACCAGATCTCAAGCCAATAGAGCACCTTTGAGATGTGGTGGAATGGAAGATTCGCATCATGGATGTACAGCCAACAAATCTGCAGCAAGTGTGTGATGCGATCACGTCACCATGGACTAAAATCTCTGAGGAATGTTTCCAACACCTTGTTGAATCTATGTCACGAAGCGTTAAGGCAGTTCTGAAGGCAAAAGGGGTCCAACCCAGTACTAACAAGGTGTACCTAATAAAGCGGTCGTGAGTGTATGTTAATAAAAAAAAGGCAAAACTTTTTTTTTCATTTTGGATAGAGCAAAGAGGGATTAGAATGCTTGTAAGTTTTTATTGCTGTCTGTGTCCTCATTAAGGCGCATCACCCTCTCCATTTGTCCTGTTAACCATTATCATTGAAATTAAATCCCAAAGTTTGGGTTGTCCCCACAAAAGTAAATGGGGGGGGGGGGGGGGAATCTTCCACTGGAGATACTAGTTCTGGGGACCTGGGAGTCCGCAGAGGATTTCCCTTCACTTCCTGGTTTGGCTAGGGGACAGGAAGTGAATGGAAGTCTGCCCAATGGGACACAGATGGCTATCTATCCATCTCTTATAGGGGTTATAACGCTGTCTCTTGCTCTACCCAAAATTGAAAAACAAAGTTTTGTCTATTAGTTCTACTTTAAACTCCCTGCAAAGATCATTTTTTTTCTACCCATTAGTAACCAGTCTCCAACCTTCACTGGAAAATGAAACCTTAGCAGCTCAACATCCTTCCGTACTCCATCAACAGGCCTTGGTAAGCAGACCCCTTCTCCAGGAAGGAAAAACACTCCCATACAACATTGCAATCACTTTATTTGGAAACCATGTAAAGATAGACTTGCCAGCCCTGGAAAAAGACAATTTAGTCATACACTTTACTAAATTAGCCCAGTATGTGTATAACGTAGCCCTGCAAGATTCTGACCAAAATGAGAATCACATTTTTTTTTTCTTACAATAAAGATCATGATTCTCGCAGTGCATCATCCTCTTTCACATGATGAAAAAAAAAAAAAAAAAAAAAATTGGGCTAACTTTACGGTTTAGTTTTTTATATTAAAGTGTGATTGAAAGACCGTTGTGCAAATCCAGTGGCACATAAAATATTGCAACAACCGCCATTTTATTCTCTAGGGTCTCTGAAAATTATATATATATATATATATATATATATATATTTATTTTTTTATTTATTTTTTTAATATTACAGCAAAAAAATGCTGATTTAACTTGTAAGCAACAAATGTCAGAAAAAGGTTTATTCTTTAAGTGGATAAACTTCCCTCATTTATAGACCAAAGTTCATTCCTTTGATCCAAAAAGACTGTGTTAAAATATCTATCTATCTCCACAATCTGATTCTTTAACGGTTAATCGTGCATCTCTAGTATAACACGATATGTAACTACAGGGCTTATACAATTGTACCCTCTGCAGGTTTCAGAGGACCACTACTATAAAAAAAAAAATATAATATAATAATATCACCAATACAAATATCTTTAATTTTACTATAGTCAGATACAAATAAATACTAATGGTTGGTTGTGATTGAATGTGTGTTATTGCTGCTCCATTTGTTGTTTATTGATAAAGTCTGAAATGAGGTCTCTCACTTGGACAGAAGTTATGTTTAGATTGTTCCTGGGATTTTACTTTGACAGAATCTGCATACAATGTACTTCTATATTTTTAAAGCCTCTATGAATAAATTACATATAATAATGTAAATTTGATATAAATATTTTTGCCATTGGTTTTGCTGCCACCTGTAGGCATTCATGGTACAATCCAACTAAACGGAAAATAAAACACAAGTTCCTATATATTCATTTATTTCTATAGTGAAGGGTAAATAAATTAACCTTAACATACGGTGTAATAGAACACACACACACTGACAAATCCATTCATAGAACTTTACACCTCGTTATGCTCATTCAGCCATCAAGGCATTTTAATTTCTGATGCAGAAGATAAGAGACATATGAGTTTGTGAACTATGGAGTGTTTTCATATTTTTCTTGAGAATTAAACGTGCAGGTATGAAGCATTACACTATGCAAAAACAAAAATTTACAGATATTGTGTGAATAATAAGCCCGATGTGTTGCGTTTACCACTCTGGTATTAATGTGTTGGACCACAGGTCTTTTCTACTAGTTCCAGTCCTATAAAAGAGCCGCGTAGAGAAGGTCATGTAAAGATCAGAGATTTATGCTCAGGGATACCATACTTTGCCTTGTTCTCCTCAAACAGTTCCTGGAGGGACTCAAGGTAGATCTGATGAAGCTCGTCAATCTCTTCCTGAGTGGGGTTTGAGGTTTGCTTCACTGGGATGGGCTTGCCTACTGTAGAAACAAAAATGACAACCTTCAGATACACGCCACTTTACCAATCATTCATACTCTACTTCATGGAAGAACAAAATATCACCCTCTTGTAAAAAAGAATTAAAGAATAAAAAAAAAAAAATATCTTATTTTCTTCGTCATACTCAAAGAAAATAATTTTACAGGCAAGTATATCATGGGACACAGAGTTAGGCCAATATTCGTTACCTGCTGGGTTATACTTCATCTCCAGGTGAATGGACACTGGTACTGGACACTTTAGACAGGAGGTGATCCCCTTTATAACCCCTCCCATACAGGAAGTACTTCAGTTTTGTAGCAAGCACTGAATCCTCAGAGGGGAGGGACCTCTGTGTCCCATGATGTACTCAAAAGAAAAAAAGATTTTACAGGTAAGCAAGACGAAAAAAAATCCTAAAATTTTCTTTTTCATAAATCACGGGACAAAGAGTTAGGCTAATATTCATTACCCGCTGGGACGTCCCAGAGAAATAGCCTTGAGGGGGAGGGAGACACCCTGCCAAACAATAGCCACCAGACCTTATATACGGCAGCCCGCAGTACACTGCGACCAAAAGCCAAATCCTCGGCTGCTCGAACCTCCACTTGATAAAATTTTGTGAACATATGCACTGAAACCACTTAGCAGCCTTACAAATCTGAGCCACAGATACCTGATGGCGAAAAGCCCAGGAGGTTCCTACACCCCTGGTAGAATGAGCTCCCACCCTAAAGGGAGGAGCTTTACATTTCAGACCATGGGCCTGAATGACCAATTGACAGACCCAATTGGCAATGGAAGCTTTGGAAGCTGCCTGCCCCTTCTTGGGTCCCTTTGGTAAAATGAAAAAAAAAGGAGGAGTCCGATTCTCGGATCTCCGCAGATCTAGACAAATAAACCTTGACTGCTCGGACAACATCCAAAGAATGCAATCATCTCTCTTCCCCCGAACGAGGCTGAGAAAAAAAAAAAAAAAAGGCGGCAAAATAATGTCCTGATTTAAATTAAAAGGCCGACACCACTTTTGGCAAAAAGGATGGAACAGGTCATAACATGACCCTATCGTAGTAAAGGATCAAGTACGATTCCCTGCATGAAGGGGACGCCAACACCCTTCTAGACGAGGCGATAGCCATCAGGAAGGCTAGCTTGTGTGACAGCAAGTCTAATGGAATTTCCTTGATCGTTACAGAAACAACCATTTGAACCTAAGACAGTACCAAGTTCAAGTCCCGAGGACACATAGGTGACCTAATGGGGGGAAGCAAGCGAGTTGCCCCCTGCATAAAGATTCGGACCAGTGAACGGGAGGCTAAAGGCCTTTGGAAGAATACTGATCGGGCTGAAACTTGACCTCTGATTGTACTCAAAGCCAATTTGATTTCCACAGCTGACTGTAGAAAAGAGAATTCTCCCAATCACATATTTCCAAGGATGCCATTTTTTTGGCTTCACACCAAGCAATATAAGTCTTCCAGACCTTATGATAGATCTCCCTAGCTTTTCTAGCATTCACTAGGGTAGACAGCACTGGTCCCGAGATCCCACGGTCCTTTAACACCCTGGCTTCAATAGCCATGCCGTCAAATTTAGAGACTTTAAATTGGGGTGGAATATAGAACCTTGAGACAGTAGATCAGGGCGCCGTGGAAGAGTCCATGGGCCGTCTATTGTTAGTCCTACAATCTCCGGGAACCAGGGCCTTCTGGGCCAGGCTGGTGCCACCAGAATGACTGGAACTCCCTCTCTCCAAATCCTGTGCAACAAATGTGGAAGGAGAGGGATCGGAGGGAAAGCATAAACCAGGGAGTACTGGCTCCATGCAACTACCAGAGCATCTCTTGTTCGGGACACAAACTGCTGTAGCTTGTGGTTGAACCTGGATGCCAGTAGGTCGACCTCTGGCCATCCCAAATGTTGGCAAATTTCCTGGAACACTCCTGGATGTAGGGACCATTCCCCCAAGCAGATTTGCTGGCGGCTGAGATAATCTGCCTTCCATTTCTCTACTCCCGGGATATGGACTGCCAATAGAATCGCCACATGTCCCTCTACCCAGGCTAGTATGTGGTTCACCTCCAGAGCTGAACGACTCCTGGTACCGTCTTGGGGGGGGGGGGGGGGTTATATAGGCCACTGCAGTGGCATTGTCGGACTGAACCCCGATAGGGCAGTCCTGAAACTCCACCATCCATGACCGTAGGGCCATTCGTACTGCCCATAATCCATGACGTTGATGGGCAGGATCTGTTCCGTCCTTGACCATTTCTCCTGAGCTGTGAGCCCCTCTAGAGTCACTCCCCAGCCTGAGAGACTGGCATCTGTAGGAGAGTGCTCTCCAAGTTACCGGGAGGAAGGATCCTCCCTGTCGCAGGTTCTGATCCTGCAACCACCAGTTTAAGCTTAAGCGTGCCCAAGGAGATAACACTGGATAATCCAGGGCTTGTCCTCTCCTGTTCCAAGCCAACAAGATGTCTTGTTGTAGAGGCCTGGAATGGAAATGGGCATAGGGCACTGCCTCAAAAGGAGGCTACCATCCTCCCTAGAAGACTCATACAGAGCTGAATGGAGGGTTGTCTGGTTCCCCTTATCCGACGCACCTAATACTTAAGGGCACAGATCCTTGCGGGTGGCAAGAATACTCTTGCTTGGACCCAAGAATCAGACCCAAATACTTTAGACTTTGAGCTGGTCTCATTGACTTTTTGGCATTTATAATCCAGTCTAAGTTTTCCAAATACTGCACTGTGCATGTAATGCTCTGTAATGCCTGTATTGAGTGATCTGAGCAGTAAGTCATCCAAATACCCGAGCACCAGGACCCCTTTGGCCCTTAAAAGATCCAGTACTGGTGCTAGGACTTTTGTGAACACCCGGGGAGCTGTAGCAAACCCCAAGGGTAGAGCCACAAACTGAAAATGACGTTCCTCTACTACAAAATCACAGTAACCTCTGATAAGGCTGAAAGATAGGTACGTGTAAATATGCCTCCTTTATATCGATGGAGGCTAGAAAGTCTCCCATCTGGAGATGGTAGGCTACTACTGAGCGGACATACTCGATCCGAAAGGACTGGATCAGTAGATACTGGTTCAGGGATCTTGGGTCCAAAATGGGCCTTGTGTCCGTTTGTTTTTTGAACCCTAAATAGCTTTGAGTAAAACTCTGTGCCCTTTTGGGTACAGGAACCTCTACAATCACTCCTTGATGCACTAGATGATGTAGTGCCTGAAGCAACAAGTCTTTTTGGAGGACTCGAGGGAACGCTGAATCTTAAAAACTTCTGGAGGGGGAACCCCCTGCAACTCCAGCTTGTAACCGCAGGATATAGTTGAGCTGACCCACTCGTCCTGAACTATTGTTCTCCAAATGTCCGTAAAGTGCAGCAGCCTTCCCCCTGATAGAGTGGGGGCATCCCCTCTAAAAAGGAGGGCTTGGTACTGGGTTTAAAAAGAAGAATTTTGGACCCAGGGCTTTTTCTGGCCCTGGCCTTGTGGCTTGCCCCAGGCCCTAGTGCCCTGTTGGTGGGGGAACTGACTTGGCGCCGAGACATTTGAGGAAGCAGTCCGAGGTTTTAAACGAGGGACGCCTGGTGCTTTTCTTCACAGAAAGTAGAGAACTCTTCCCTCCGAAAATCTTTTGGATATATTTGTCCAAGTGATCACCAATAAAAACGGCAAACCTGCCAATAACTTTTTACAAGGAAGCTCGGCTGACCAGTTTTTAAGCCACAAAAGTCTGCGCAAATGTACAGACAAGAGAGCCAAACGAGAAACCTGCTGTATTGAATCCTTTAAGGCGTCCGTCAACAGCGCTTGAGGAATATCTGCCTTATTTTCAGGCAGATCAACCTCCTGGTTAGGCCTGTCAGGCCGTCTGATCTGATCCTTTACAGAATGGCAGATACCAATTGCTGCAACAGCTGGCTGAATAGCTGAACTGGCCAAAAAAAAAAAAAAAAAAAAAAAAAAAAAAAAAGGGAAGCCTTTAATCACGACTCCAATTTATTGTCAACAGGGTCTTTCAAGCCCTGTGTGTGATCTACCAGACAAGTCAAGTAAGTCAAGGAAGAGACTGCTGCATCTACGGCTGGCATGCTCCACTTAGGGTTTTCAGCATACACCTCCCATTCCAACAGAGTGTGTAAGGGGAAAGCCTGTGTGGCCTGAAGAGGCCCCAGGGATCCTAAAGAGGACCAGGGAGGCTCAGTAACCTCTGCACGAGGCAACTTAAAGGCAGAACAAACCATTTCGGTAAGAGTCTAGATCAAAAGCCTCTGATTGAGAGGCAGACACCAACTGGATATCTTCTTGTCCAGATTGCTCGGAAGCAGACTCATCCGCCAGGCCATCCACAGAATCCTGAGCTTAAAAGCTCTTCCTCATCTTCAACCCATTCCTGCTCCAGACTAGGAGTCTCCAGGGAGGGGGATCTGTCACGCTTCTTGCCACCCTGTGGGATGGAGCCAATCATGCCAGCAATCTTGTGCTCTAACCCGGCTAGGGCTGAGGACAGTTCATCCTTATTGATAAAGGGTGAAGCAGCAGCGTTGACTGTAAGCACAATCCCAGATAGGCGCAGCGGTTCAGATTGCCCGGAAGCCTCTGGTCCTTCAGGGGATACAACACGGTTCATCAGGAACTACTAATGACATAGGTGTGCCCTTCCCTGTAGTGTTAGTCCACTCCTCTTTTTTGAAGAAATTTACTAGCCACAAAAAGGGAGTACCTGGGCATAGTATTAAACACACCTCAGAAGGGAGAGCCTTTAATAGGGCTCACCAAGCCCCTATGCAACAATCCTGCTAAGCACCTTTAGCCTGCCAAGCAACCCCTGGTGACTCACGTGACCCAGGTAAGGAGAAATGAACCGCTGCAAATGCCTGGTTCAGAGCCTGCTGTGTCCCACAATGGCCTTCTGGAAGCACCGCATGCTTGGCATACACAGCTTAAATGAGCTGGCTGTGCACTGGAACATTCCGCGCATGTGTACATGGTCCCAGCAAAGGGGCGTGGCCGTATTCGCATATGACGCGAATCTTCGAGCGCACAGATTAAGGCTACGGCGCATGTGCAGTGAAGGCGCATGTGCCATGGCCACCGAACAAACTGCTGAGCCCAGCGGTGCTCTTGCAAACACACGTGCGCCATGGCAAACCAAGGCAAAATGGCGCATCGTTGTGCATCATACAGGTAAAAAACAGCCAGGCAAGCAAAAAAGGTACACTTTGCAAACACCCACAGCTAGCCCAAAACTCCCCCGTATGGTCACCGCACACAGGTGTCCAGCCTCTAGCTAGCTTGACTGATTGTTACAATCACTGGGACACCCCACAATAATAATAAAAGGGGTTTCACTTACCTGTCCAGGCGTAGGTCAACTTAGAAACCAAGAGCCCTTGAATACGGACCTTAAAAACTGTTCACCAAAATATTAGCCACTAGATTACAACAACACATAACCAGCTTGATTCATCTTGATCAAGTGGGCTTCGTCCCAACCAGAGAAGCGAGGGACAATACCACTAAAGTCCTGAACTTGCTCTATAAAGCCACGGTAACAGGCACGCCGACAGTTTTCCTCAGTACAGATGCCGAAAAAGCATTTGACCGGGTTAACTGGTCGTTTATGCTTACAACGTTAAGACAGATTGGCCTGGGAAATACTATGCTAAACTGGATCTCAGCAATATATACCGCACCGACTGCTAGGGCCAGAGTGAATGGCGTAATGTCAGACGCTTTCCAAATTTCGAATGGCACGCGCCAGGGATGCCCACTTTCGCCCCTCCTTTTCGCACTGTCATTGGAACCCTTCCTTTGCCACATCAGACTGAACTCTGACATTACGGGAATATCCATGGACCATACTCAGTATAAGATATCAGCATATGCTGATGACCTTATGTTTTCACTAACAAACCCGGTAATTTCCATCCCAAACCTGCTAAAAGAATTTTCCATATATGGTGCTCTGGCCTATCTGAAAATTAACTTGGCTAAATCAGAGGCAATGAGCGTAGGAGTCCCTCTATCGCAACTCACGTCTCTTAAAGCCAGTTTTAAACTGAAGTGGACAGACAAAGCCCAAAAGTATTTGGGTACATACATCCCCCAGTGTCCAAAATATATGAAATTAACTTTCCACCACTCCTAACAAAAATAAAATCAATGCTAAATACATGGCAATCCGGCCTATACTCCTGGTTGGGGCGATGTAACATCCTGAAGATGTCTATACTACCGAAAATATTGTACCTAATGCAGGCCCTACCGATACATATACCCCCCGGATTTTTCAAACAAATACGAACGGTGTTTACTGAATTTGTCTGGGCTAGAAAAAGACCCAGACTGCCAAACAAACTACTTGTGCTCCCCAAGTCTTCTGGGGGGCTGGCACGCCCTGACATACGCGTTTACTATCAAGCGGTGCACTTGGGTAGACTAATAGATTGGCGCAGACATAGGGAGACCAAATTATGGACCCAATTAGAGCAATCCCACACCAGAGTCCCACTGGGAGGTACCCCGTGGTGTTTTCGGAGTCTACCATTGGAACTTAAACGACACCCTCTGATAGGCAACACAGCCCGAATTTGCACCAAACTGATCTCTAAACCAAATATCTCATCTCGGAACTCACCCCTTTATCCAATCATAGGACACCCTCTATTCACACCAGGCCTACAGGATAGAGTTTTTCAGAGACTAGGCGAAGCAGGTACGCATATGGCCTCCCACTTTAGTTCGGGAGGATGTTGGAGAACATACGCGGAACTCTCCAACCCATGGGGATGTTCCGG
The DNA here is from genome assembly GCF_042186555.1 of Aquarana catesbeiana. Taxonomy (NCBI): domain Eukaryota; kingdom Metazoa; phylum Chordata; class Amphibia; order Anura; family Ranidae; genus Aquarana; species Aquarana catesbeiana. The sequence goes on along the minus strand of NC_133327.1, from coordinate 178,988,347 downwards.
TTGGACTTCATACGGACACATCAATTAGGACACTTCCTTAAATCCATCCCACCCCCCACAGACGTTGACCAAGGACTCACGACCCTAGAAGAACTTTGCACCGACACGGGCGCTGTACCACATGCACTCTCACTGATGTACAACCTTCTGATTACACCTCCCTCGGACTACATACCCCCGGGTTTGACCAAATGGGAGGAAGAGTTGGGCTGCAGTTTCAACCCCACGAAGCGGCAACGCATACTTCATTTCACACATAAGTCCTCCATTTGCGCTAAAACCCAGGAAACAAATTATAAAATACTCTCTAGGTGGTACAGAACCCCAGCACAACTACATAAAATATTTCCCACAACATCTGAAGTATGCTGGCGCTGTCAAAGGGACAAGGGGACTCTGTTACACATATTCTGGTCATGCCCCAAGCTCTCACGTTTTTGGAAAGTGATACACGAGACTGTGCAACTATTCACCGACAGGACAATCAAAAAAGACACAGCATTCTTTTTACTACATGCCACTGACATTCCAGACAAGGCCTACAAAGGATCAATCATACGACATCTGTTAGATGCAGTCAGAACCTGCATACCTCTTTGCTGGAAATCCACCCTACCACCGACTATCGATATGTGGCTGGGAAAGGTGGAAGAGATAAGAAAAATGGAAGACCTCATCCACACGGCACAACACAGGGAAGAAATTTTCTCCAAAACTTGGCAACTATGGTCGATGTTCATATACTCGACAGCAGGTCAATCTTTGAGAAGAACCGATGAGGCCCTGTGAGTACGCGGGTGCATATAATGGGGCGCTGGCGACCCATGAGCAGTGACATAGAACCCTAAGAATACAGTTGATACAACCCTACATGTTCGCGAGACCCATTCCCTCACCCCCCCCCCCCCCCATTCCTTCCCTATACTGCCCCCCCCTCTCTCTTTCTTGCTCTCTTCCTTCTTGTTCCGTTTCTAGCATTCTCTATTTCTTTCTGATCCTGAGATAGATAGATAGATAGATGGTCACTAATGATAGCACACTGAACATACTACTGACTTACGTGAGTTTGAGCACTGTTTTGGGATAGCAGGCTAGATGTTGTTCTGATTCAAAGAAATATGCAAGAATGTTTATCATTATATTGTACTCTGTATGTTATCTGACACATGTGTTTCTGTGTATCTATTGGTCCATGTGGGCCGTGTTCTTCACATAAATAAACAATTTAAAAAAAAAGAAACCAAGAGCCCAATCTTCACCCTTCATGGTGGGTTCCTTTCACTTGAGGACCTTCAAAGGACTGGGTACCCTTTTCATGTTTAGGGTCCACTCCCGTGGACTGTACAGCATCCTGCAGGAATGCCTTAGCGCTATAGTGTCCAGGATTCCAGTCCAGCGCCCAGAGGCCGCATTAGAGGCAAAACCTTGCAGGATCTTGAGTCTTCTTTGCGAGCTTGTAAAGCCTGTGTCAAATGGATCCGATCGGTCAATCCCTTGATTCATTTAAGAACCATATGTGGGACTAGAGACCTCAGAGAGCTCAAACAACCTTGCCACCCACCTTGCAGACACTGGTAAAAAAAAAAAAAAAAAAAAAAAAAAAAAAAAAAAAAAAAAAAAACCACCTGAAGTACTTCCTGTATTGGAGGGGTTATATAGGGGATCACTTCCTGTTTAAAGACCTTTTGTCTACCAGCGTTCATTCACCTGGAGATGAAGTATAACCCAGCAGGTAATGAATATTAGCCTGTGTCCCATGATGTATGAAAAAATTAAAAAAAATATGGACATTTGCAAATGCCAATTTGCCTTTATGCAGTGCTTCAAATGCCCTTCTGTTGTTTAAAGGCCAACCTTAGGCAAGAGGAGATTTCCTTGGAGAGTCATTCCCTCCATGTTATATCCATTAAACAGGATGTAATAAAAAAAAAAAAAAAAAAAAAAAAAAAAAAAACACCCCACACACACACCATAATTGGGTCCAACTATTCCCTGCTCAAGCCAAAACTGAAATAAAAAAAAAAAAAAAAAAAAAAAAAAAAAAAAAAGGTTTGGAGACATACTTTTAGGATAGATATAGATGCTGTCTTGAGCAATGCTTTTATCTGGCCAATCAGAAATTCCATTGGGGGGCAATAATAGGTGCTTCTCACCATCAGCTGTTAATCTGACTGACGTTACCCGATTGTGTAAATTTACACCATGCAAGCAGACAGCATCCTTTCCCTTCTCTAAGGGGAAAATGGAACAAGTATCTTACTACACTAGCATCACTAACACCCATGAAGGGATCATGTCGGGTCCCAGCAGACAGCTGAAGACACCATAAAGGCTGCTTTAAAGAGGACATCAGACCTTTCCGATATGAGCAGCCAACCCAGGCTGGGGTGGTACCTGGGAGAACACAAGTCAGATTGGTACTCCCAAGGTATTGAAGACGGGAGTAGTCATGTTCAAATGTAAAGAAAGGCAAGGTACTTACACACAGCAAAGTATGTACCATGTTAAAGTAAGCCCTGCTCAGCCTGAAACCCACCTCCAAGCAACAACTACAACATTTGATAATCTTGCTACAGAAAAGAGAAGTTGGCAGACAGCTTCTGCATGTATCTCCTCAATTTCACTAACATTTAGCCATTAAAGAACTCTTTGTATTTGGGAGATCATGGGACGTTCTGCTTGAGACACCACTGAGAGGCCCTGATGCCATGGCTAATGTGCCAGAAGAAAATAAAGTAGAAATTGTTCTGGCATCCTGGCACTCGGAAGATAGCACAGAATTTTTTTTTCTCAAGGCAGCTGATCAGACTCCCCACGACCCTTCTGTCTACCTATTCCATTCCCTACATATTAGTAATGAGAACACATGAGGATGGAAGTTGTCTTCTCCAATTTGATAGGATTGGTTTGTTAAATCCTTACAGCTTACCAACAGTGTGGATGGGCATTCTATATGGCATTAGTCCAAAGCTATACTGGAAGATGCCACGGGCATGAAATAGAGGTACAGCAAAGCCCAGCATCTTCTGTAGCTTGTCTTGTATATTCCGCAGCACAGACCCTTTAGGGTTGGGCACCTGAAGAAACAGTTCATTCTCACCAAAAGAGAATACTGGCACCAAATGGGCCCTGTAAGAAGAAAGTATTTAAAAATTAACAAGTGCCTGCTCAAACAAAATCCCTGATTATACATTAGATTGCAAGAAGACATCTAATTTTATCTTAGCATACATATTTCCAAAGGACAACCAAATTCCAGTATTATTTACAGATTCACTTTTTAAGTTTCAGTGTTTGCTCTACAGCAGGGGTCTCTAAACTTTCTAAACAAAGGGCCAGTTTACCGCGCTTCAGATTTTAAGGGGGCCAGACCATGGTCATTGGGAGTAGAACATGCCCTGGCATCAGTGGGAGTAAACAACATCCCATCTTTGGTATTAGAGGAATGAATAGTGCCCCATCATGTGTGTCAGTGGGAGGAAGAGTGCCCCATTGTTGTCAGTGGGAGGAATAGTGCCCCATTGTTGTCAGTGGGAGGAGTAGTGCCCCAAGGGCCAGACAAAGGCATACCTCTCACTTTTGAACTTAAGAATGGAGGGATATTTTGGAGAGACAGTGACTTGCGGCAAGCTGCAGCAAAAAGTGGGTGTGGCCAAACAGGATAGTGAGAAGGGCTTAAGGGCCATGGTAAAACAAAACCTGGGCTCCCTTGTACCTATAAAATATGAATTGATTGCTGTGCCACAAGCTGGAGTCTCAGGGATACATATAAACCTCAACTCAATCATTTACAAAATTACTTATACTTATTATATACTGAAAATAGAGCTTAAAACAGAGGATTATAAAAAGGACCTGAGAACCCTGGGATGGAGCCAAAAAATAAGTACTGCAGTACATGTAGCTCATAGTAGCAAATGATGGTCATGGTCAAGTTGCACCTAACAGTGGGAGGGGCTTAAAGAAGGATGAATAAACAGAAGCTCAGTTGTATACAGTGCAGCATTGCTTGAACAAAATGATCATCAGAAGAAAATGTTCTCAAATGTCAGAAATATGCAACATAACATTTAGGGCTCATTCACAATAGTGGTTGCAGGGGTGGTAAAACCGAGGCTCAACCAGAGGCGTTTACCACTTCGCCAAGTGCTCCCCCTATAGCTGCAGAGGCAGCAGCCAGGGGTGTAAACATGCTACAGGAGCAATGCTTTGCTTTGTGGCTGCGGCAAGAGTTACAGTGGAGGGGAAAAATATTTGATACCCTGCTGATTTTGTACGTTTTGCCCACTGACAAAGTAATGATCAGTCTATAATTTTAATGGTAGGTTTATTGTACAGTCTCCTTTCCCCGTTGAAGCCTCTTATGGAGAAACGCCGCGTTGGACGGAGCTACGGGACCTGACGTCACCACACACCAGCTGGGCAAGCCTTGCAGCAGCCAAGCTGTCCGTTTTGCAATTTTCTGCTCCCATTTTGATGTCAGTCATCCATGAGTTTTAATAAAGAACTTTTATGTACTTCACTATGGAAGTTTTTTCTATCCTCTTTTCAACTTGATAACGAGTGATCACACAGAAGCAAAGTTTGGGATACGATACTCCAGTGTCAGTGTTCGTGAGGCGGATTCCTAACTGCAAATGCAATCAGCTGTCTGAGCCCCGACATTGGCAAAACCCTGGAGACACCTGAGAGTACACAGTAACATCGGTCGAGGTGAGAACACCCTTGTGCTCGGTAACAAGCTTAGGCGGATTTGAAGCCGACAAGCAGCCGTTCCTGCCCGGAATTTGGTACCTGTAAGGCTCCAAAGACCCCCGTAATAGGGGTCCAACTTTTCTGGTAAGCGGCCCCCCTTATGTTACTGATTTGCCAGCGCATATCACCTTGTCAGCAAGTTCAGCACCGAAAGGATTAGCTTTCCGACTAACACAAAGAAGGACTTTTATTTATCATTTATCAGTTTATTTTTTATTTATTCATTTATTTTTTTTGATACATAAGTTTTGATACACCATTTAACCAATTAATATTTATTTCTTTTGGGAATTCACTGATAATATGTATTTATTTTCTGTCACTTTAGTAATGTTTAAAAAAGGTTTGAGTTGAAGGCTCACATTAATCATCAAGACACTAGTAGCGCACCAGAATTTACTTATTATATATGGCACAGAACTAGATATTAAAGTTCTTTTTTGGGTTGCAGCACTTTATGTCTATAATGGTTTGTTCACAGCCAGCGATTTTATTATCAGTATAGGGGAAGGGGGATAGCGCAGATTGTGCTGGGTTTAGGTTTATTTTAACAGTGTGAGACAGAACAAAAAAAAAAAAAAAAAAAAAAAAAAAAAAAAAGAAGAAGAGGTATAAATCGATTTGCATTGTAATGAGTGAAATAAGTATTTGATCCCCCAACAGCAAGATTTCTGGCTCCCAGGTGTCTTCTATACAGGTAATGAGCTGAGATTAGGAACACTCTTAACCATTTGCCTACCAGGCACTAACACCTCCTTCCTGCCAAGCCATTTTTCAGCTTTCAGCGCTGTCGCACTTTGAATGACAATTGCGGTTATGCTACACTGAAACCAAACACATTTTTTTTATCATTTTCTTCACACAACTAGCTTTCTTTTGGTGGTATTTAATCACTGCTGTTTTTTTTTTTTTTTTTTTGTAAAAAAGAAGTTTACTTTTTTCTGTCAGTAAATTTTGTAACTAAGTAATTTTTCGCCTTCACTGATGTGCGCTGATGGGCACTGATAGGCTGAACTGGTGGTCATTGAGATGGCACTTATGGGCACTGATATGCCGCACTTATGGGCACTGATGGGCACAGATAGGCAGTACAGATGGGCATTGATGGGTGACGCTGATAGGCGGCACTGATTGCCAGCACTGACTGGCGGCACCGATTGCGACACTATATTTCTTTATTGTAATCAGGGCACTGATGATCAGTGCCCCGATTACATTCCTACATGTCCCCCTGTGAGGAGATGCCGCTGATCGGCTCTTCTCGCCTCACACTCTGTCAGTGTGAGGCAAGGAGAGCCGATTACCGGCATCTCCGCGTTTACGTGTGACTGGCTGTGATTGGACACAGCCGATCACATGGTTAAAGAGCCGCGGCTCTTTACACAGATCGGGGTCGTGCAGTGTCCTAGCAACACGGCACGGCCGCGATGGGCGCGCGAGAGCAGGCTGTTCTGGGACGCCGTCATATGACAATGTTCCAGAACAAGAGCCGCACCACCCCACTGTCATTTGACGGTGGGCGGGCGGCAAGCAGTTAAAGGGAGTGCTCCTAATCTCAGCTTGTTACCTGTATAAAAAGGACACCTGTCCACAGAAGCAATCCTGGATCACTATGGTACATGGAAGGCAGGATCACTATGGTACATGGAAGGCAGAGAGATAGGGGTGAGTTTGCTCACCCGAAGCTAGATTGTCTCCAGAGGCACAGGCAGACATAAGGAGCACTGGCTGCTTTAAAAATCTCCCACCCACACAACCCCTTCCCAGGCACAGATTGGCTGCATGCTGGGACTTGCGAGTGGGCACAAGGGGACCTGGGGAGGAGGTGGAGCAGACCTAGCCTATCTTTTCCTCATACGGCATGTACTGGGCACAGAGAGCCAGAGCCTCAGCCCGACAGCTGCACCAAGGCGCACAGCTGACGGGGGGGGGGGGGGCGGGAATTAGTGGGCTCCGCTGCGGGACTCAGCCCATATTTGTGGGACACTGGGATTTACTTGAAATTCCAGGACGGTTGGGGAGGTATGCAAAGGTAAGCGCAAAAGGCTGCATTTGGCCCCAAGGCCAAAGTTTGCAGACCACTGCCCTACAGGATCTGGCGATTTTGTGGCCAAAAGATCCACTCCCCATGCCCATTGTAGGTAGCATGGAAAGAATTTTTCTTAAGGCAGCTGAAGAGACATCACATCTCTGTCTACCAATTCCATTCCCTACATATTGGTAATGAGAATACATGGGAATGGCAGTGATCTTCTCCAATGTAACAGAGTTTGTTTGTTAAATCCTTACCAATGGTGTGGAAGGGCATTCTATATGGCATTAGTCCAAAGGTATACTGGAAGATGCCATGGGCATGAAATAGAGGTAGAGCAAAGCCCAGTATTGTTTGTAGCTTCTCTTGTATAATCCGCAGCACAGACCCTCTCTGAGCACTGTGTCCTTCGAACAACGATCAGGGTAAAGGGCCAATCACAGCTGCTCATATGTAAACAGACATGCCGGTTATCGGCAGTCGATAACCTGCAAGGCTGTCAGCACATTGTCTACACTGATCATCAGAGCTGCCTCATCAGCGAAGGAAAAAAAAAAAATTATGTATGTATGTATGTATGTATGTATGTATGTATGTATGTATGTATGTATGTATGTATGTATGTATGTATGTATGCATATACATATATACACATATATACACATATATACACATATATACACACACACACACACATATATACATATACACACACAATTTTCTAACAAACTAAAAAACTTTTCAAAATTTGTTTTTTTTTTCCATTTGTTTAGCAAAAAAAAAAAAAAAAAAAAACGCAGTGATGCATTTTCTCACGAAAAAAAAAAAAAAATGATAAAAATTTCATATGGGTACAGTGTTACATGACCGTGCAATGCCCATTTAAAGTGCGAAAGCCCTGAAAGTTGAAAATTGGCCTGGGAAGAAACAGTGTGAAAGTGCCCAGTATTGAAGTGGTTAAAAGCATAAATTAAAGTTTCCCAAATTGTTGTCTCTTTATAGACCTCAACCCCTACAAGTTATGATTTGTGACCGATTTTTGTCTGGGAATACTTTACCATTTTCAGTTACTAAAAATGCTGCTCCCCACCCTTCTCTTGGTTGTTCTTTGCTGGCAGAGCTGGGTAACAGCCATATCCCACAAGTGTCCTCACACAGACTTGTTTTGCAGAAGAAAAAGTGGGGGGGTGTCTAACCAGGTCTGTTACTGATATCTGATTAGGGAGAGCACCAGGTCTAATTCTGGGGCTTTTTGGACTGAACGGTCAACTTGTACAACTGCTAGAACAGGAAAATGGCATTACCCAAGAACCCGAATATAGAGATGATTGTTAGTGCAATGTCTGTCGGGCTGCATGATTGTGAAAAAACGGTCTTCAATAAAAATCATAAAACAAAAAAGGAAACAGATTGTCATAGTGGTAGTTTAACACATTTGTCAAATCCCCATTTATGGTTTCCCATTTACTCACCAAAAAAAGGAAGATCCTCATGCTGGGCATTGGTCATTTGGTTACTGCTAAAGGGCTTTATTTTCGAGGGGCTCTATTCTTCCTATATTCATTTTATAAGCAGTGAGATATATGTTGCTATTATTTTGGTATTGTGCCTTAACTGGATTTGAAATCCCTGGTGTTTTAATGTAGAAGAGCATACCTTGAGCAGTTCTATTGATTTAACCCCCCCCCCCTTTTTTTCCTTGTATACTTTACTATTTAATATGGCTTCAAAAATGTTTGGAGACACTGGGCACATATTGATTTGCACTCACTGAGCGGACATTTGGATGTCCCTTATATTTCAGCACATTCTGTCCCAAATGAGTAGTTAGCTCCCATTCACATGTCCAAATCATACATGGTGTGGCAGGTATATTGCAGACATCTACGGCCAGGAGCCCAGGTGTTTGCCGACAGACATGACCTGGAAGCCTGTACAAGTCAATGACAGGCTTACAAAAGGTCATGGCTTTCAATTCCTCCAACAAGGTAAATGCACATTGGTAATCGGTCTGTGTCAAGGCAGATCACCTGTCTCTAACCACATGTAACCCCCTCAAAATGTACTATTACATGCCTACAGCGATGGACAACTGTGGCTCCTGTCAGCCTGTCACTGATTTGTACAGGCTACCTGTCCACAAACACCTGGGCTCCGGCAGCAGATATCAGCAGTATACCTGCCACACAATGGCCGAATTCTGAAATACATTTTTACAATCTTGCTCTTCCATATTTCAGTGCATGATGTCCTCTAAATTGGCCACCTCAGAGGCTTGAAGTGTAGAAGCAGTACAGCTCAAACATTGTGTAATAATTCCTATTAGAGGTCAATTCAACCTACATACAGTATTAATTAACAGTACCACATTCAGTGCAGCACAAGAAATGATTAAATGATTCCAGTATTGCAGGTTAAATTACAAATCAACAAGAAACACACCCTCTCTTCAATGCCACTTTGATGAATCCTTTCCTATTCAGGATATGGAGAGTTAGATTTCCAGGATGAGCATCCAATGACTCCTCAGCTCCTCCAACCACTACAACTGCAGCATTTCCACCTTGCGGTCTGCTCAGGACATGTGTCACACTCTTCTTAGAAGACGACACTAGACCTGCGAACAACATAGAAACTGTACATCAAACTTCAATTATCCTCCTCCCCACTTTATTTTCTTACTCTTCTGTAGAGGGATTAGTCCCACAGCCCAACTGATACAACCTGCTTGAGATGCCTTCTCTTACCACGTCTGTGGTTGAGCTCAACCCCATCCATACCCTTGTCCAATGTAAGTCAGGTGCATAGCTAAATGTACACATGGCAATAGGGTTGATAGTGAGCTATGCATCTGGTGGTCTACTGCAACCTTCCTGCTTATCGACGGGTTGCTTCTACTTTTATAATACATTTCCATTAAGCCATTAAGGGTCTTCAGATTTCACTGCAGTATTCCAGCTCTTGTATACTATGTGTTTGTATATTTAGTGCAATTTATGCTGTGCATTACCCAACTTATTTGAAAAATAAAACCATATATTAAAAAAAAAAAAAAAAAAAAAAAAAAAAAAAACACACACCCCACACTTGAATAATCTCTGGAACATTGACATACTTAGTTTTATTTTGGCTTAACAGAAGAACTTTGGGACTTTGTTAATGGAACTTTTTTTATATTTACAGAGAAACTGACCTTCCCAACTGAAGACATTTTAAGTCCATGAAAGTTCAGCTGCAATATTTGAGTTTTAAAATATACTGAAGCATATTGTGTGTCACCTTGCAGGAATGAGGGCTACAGGGACTAAGTCATTAATTTCATTTGGCATAGAGAATAATATATATATATATATATATCTCTCTATCTCTATCTGTCTAGTCAGCAGAGTTACTAAATAGATCATAAAAAAAAAAAAAAAATAGAAGAGGCAAATATTTGGAAGAGGCACTACCATACACCAAGGAAGCCCAGTTTTTACTGTGTGTTGGGATTGATGACATTTAAAATGTTTTTTTTCTGTTACTGTACAAAGTTATCAGACTCTCACAATTAGGCGCCATTCACATCTAGGAGTTACTATTTTTCAAGCGTTTTTGTACAGGAAGATGACAAGTCGCCAATGTTAAAGCAGTAAAAAGCCTATAATCTGCCAAAAAAGAAGCTCATGTACTTTTTTGAGTGATGGGCGTTTTGCTTTAGGCGACAGAACTCTCAGATGTTAACAGGGGCCAAATGAATGGGATTTGTCTTGTTGGGCATTTTTAGAGCTGAGGCTTAGAGCAGAAAAACGCCCAAAAACTATTAGGATGTGAACAGAGCCTAATATATTAGCCTATTTGTCCCTGCACACATAGGCTTTTAGAGGCAGGAAAAAAAAATTAAAAAATACCACAACACAACAAACACAGCCAGTCCACGCAGGTGCAGCAAAGTTTTAGCAGAAAAAAAAAAAAAAAAAAAAAAACACGTTTTACTCCTCTAAACACATGTCAATGAGTTATATTCTATAGCAGTGGTCTCCAAATTGTGGCCCTTGGCTTGCCTTTATCTGGCTCTTGGGGCACTACTCCACCAACTGACAGCATCAATGGGGGAACTATTTTTCCAACTGATACCGACAATGGGGGCATGGTTTATGTTCACTGATGCCGGGCATTTTCTGCTCCCACTGGTCACAGTTCAGCCCCCTAAAGTCTGAAGGACAGTAAACTGGCTCTTTGCTTAGAAAGTTTAGAGGCCCCTGATCTATAGTATCATTTGTGAACATAATATAGTAAGAGAAAGCCAAGGAGTCTGTAAGAAAGGACATCATTATCTACCTATACATACTGCACCGTTAAACACCCCCCCCCCCCCCCCCCCCCCACACACACACACTGTAAAAATGTGTTTTGCATGTTTTTCCTGTCAATGTAGAAAAGATCCTTTTACTGACCAACAGACATGGCGTACTCTCGGAAGAAGGGACAGCGGAACCAGAAGGGAAGGATGTGCAGGTGAGGAGTCAGGCCTGGGAACAACTCCTTAAACCCAGTGTAGTTTGTGCAGAAATTTCCAAAAGCTCCAGCGACTAAGACTCCATGAGGGTGAAATCCCAAAAGGTAATTGTGCTGAGTATCCAAATCCTGTGTCTTGATGAGCTGGGGAAAGAGCAACATATACGGTGAAACTGGTTGGTCTGTATGCTGCGGTTATAAGGTGTGCAAACTAAAATAGCTCACAAAGCATAGCAGTAAAATAGATTTATACTTTTTTTGGCCCTCAAATTGGTGCACTATATCTACACTGAGCCCCCCCCCCCCCCCATTTTGACAGACAAAATCATGTGAAATCAGCCTAACGCAGCATCACAAAAAATTGAAGATAATCATCTAGATCAGCAAACACTGATCAATTTGGAAAGCAATAAAAACCTGTAATTGCTACATTTACACCTTACTCAGAAAGCTTGCACTTAAAAAAACAGAAATAAAAGAAGTATAAGTTTTTTTATTGCAAAATCATACTTGCCTAGGTGGATGAAGCATCGCTTTGATGCTGAATCTGTCCCCCATCGGCTCGAAAACAGAGCCAAGCGATCAAACACTGACGATGGCTCGGTTCTCAGAGCTCCCTGAGCAGAGAGCCCTTGTCAGTCACTGCAGTCACCTCTGCCCCCCCCCCCCACTAGTGTCCTGAGCTACGGAGGGGGCAGGAGCAGCCGCCTCAGGCTCTCAGCGGCTTGCTGAGAGGCTGAGCTGTGTGCCAGTCCAGTCGTCTGGGCGGATTCCAACTATATGGTCATGATCTTTCCCAAACCTGGACCGGCTCTGTGACGTAACTGACTTCAGCCCGTTGTCAGCTGAAAAAAAAAGGAAGAGCAGAAAGGCTATTTATTATTACATTAGAGACAATGTCTCGGTGTCTCTTCTGAAATAGAATGAACCTCTCTCAGTCTTCTGTTTGCTGGGATGACTCCACTCCTGTCATCCCGTACAAGCCAACCAAGATGGCCAAAGACTGACACCCAGAAGAAGCTGGGGGAAAAGATGCTGGCGCTGGGGATGAACCTCGCAGGCATTGGACCATTGCAGCAGAGGCATTTTGGATTTTAGTTCCGCTTTAACATGAACACATATGTGACACTTGGCTTGCTTTTACAATTTTCTTTGAGGTCTATGTGTCTTTGGATAGAGTGGGGAAGAGTGGGGAAGGGTTAATACTCATTATTGCTTTGTGTCCCCGTTGGGGAGATTCATCCTTGCTAGAATGAGAAGGTGAGGGGAAATCTTCCAGACACCTGTTCTGGTGCATACCGTCTTAGCAGGAACTTCCCCTCACTTTGGGGGATTTCCTCTTACTTCCAGTTGTGTTTCTGGAACAAAGACAGCAAAAAAAATAACCTGTGCATGCGTAGCTAGGTGTATATTCTCGGCACACCTTGGTGCTGGAATGAATTAACTCATGTGTGGAAGTCACATTATCTCACACCAGGCGATAAAGACAGCCAAATACTTGGCACCCATATGAATCCAGAAAGAGGATATTGCCACTGGCCATGTAGCTTTCAGAGGTCGCATCACTGGAGCAAGGGTGAGTATTTGCAGCCTTTAAAATATTGAATAGATGTTCTGTATTTTTATGGACAATAGCTTTGTGTTGCAAGCATTAAAAAAACTCAACTGCAGACAAGTAGTTGACTACTTGATCTATGGAAGATTTAACCCCCCCCCCCTCTATGACCAGGACAATTTTTACTATACGGCACTGCGTTAATTTTACTGACATTTGCACGATCATGCGACACTGTACAAAAAAAAAAAAAAAAAAATTGTCCCCCCCCCCCCCCCACAAATAGAGCTTCCTTTTGGTAGTATTTGATCACATCTGCGTTATTTTTATGCGCTATAACCAAAAAGAGGCAGACAATTTTTGAAAAAACAAAAAACTAAAATTTTCTTCATTCTGCTATTAAACATATCAAATAAAAAAGTCTTCATAAAATTTAGGCCAATATCTATACAGCTACATTTTTTTTCTTTAATCAAAAATAAGGAAAAAAAAACCCCAATAATTGTATATTGATTTGTAGACCAACTTTTGAGCATGAACTATGGGATTTTTTTTTTTCACTAGTAATGACACCGATCAGCGACTTGTAGTGGGAATGCGATATTGCGGCGGACATTCTGACACTGACACTTTTTGGGGACCGGTGACACCAATACAGTGATCAGTGCACTGACACTGGCTGGGAAGGGGTTAACATCAGGGGCGATTAAAGGGTTAACGGTGTGCCTAGCCTGTGTTTTATACACACTGTATGAGGTGCTTTTACTAGGGGAAGGGAAGAAATGTATTCCCGGCTTTGCAGGGACACAAACTCCACCCCTCTCCTCCTGTCAGAATGAAGATCTGCCTAAAGATCAGCGAGTGCCGGCAGACATCTGTGCACCCGCCGATCGGCCTCCATTGTGTGCAATCACAGCAGACGTGTTTTACCTGCAATTTTATTACGTTGATGATGGGATCTCTTTAACGTCTCCTAAATGTACAGGCCATGTGACAACACTGAAGAAATGACACTTGGCTACAATGTAAAGTAGTGAATGCACAGCTTGTATAATAGTGTAAATTTGCTGTCCCCTTAAATTTAACTAAAAAAAACACAGCCATTATTGTCTAAACCGCTGGCAACAAGAGTACACCCCTAAGTGAAAATGTCCAAATTGGGCCCAAAGTATTAATATTTTGTGTGGCCACATTATTTTCCAGCACTGCCTTAACCCTCTTGGGCACCAGAGCTTCACAGGTTGCCACTGGAGTCTTCTTCCACTCCTCCATGACTTGGCCAGTCCATCACATTTACCATCAGCTTTTTTTAGCAAGGCAGTGGTCATCTAGGAGGTGTATTTGGGGTCGCTATGTTGGAATACTGCCCTGCAGCCCAGGCTCTGAAGGGAGGGGGAATCATGCTCTGCTTTAGTATGTCACAGTACATGTTGGCATTCATGGTTCCCTCAATGAACTGTAGCTCCCCAGTGCCGTCAACACTGATACAGCCCCAGACCATGACACTCCCACCACCATGCTTGACTGTAGGCAAGACACACTTGTCTTTGTACTCCTCACCTGGTTGCCGCCACACACGCTTGACACCATCTGAACCAAATAAGTTTATCTTGGTCTCATCAGACCACAGGACATGGTTCCAGTAATCCATGTCCTTAGTCTGCTTTTCTTCAGCAAACTGTTTGCGGGCTTTCTTGTACATCATCTTTAGAAGAGGCTTCCTTCTGGGATGACAGCCACACAGACCAATTTGATGCAGTGTGCGACATATAGTCTGAGAACTGACAGGCTGACCCCCCCCTTCCCACCCCCACCCTTTTAACCTCTGCAGCAATGCTAGCAGCACTCATGCGTCTGATTCCCAAAAACAACCTCTGGATATGATACTGAGCACGTGCACTCAACTACTTTGGTCGACCATGGCGAGGCCTGTTCTGAGTGGAACCTGTCCTGTTAAACCGCTCACCGTGCTGCAGCTCAGTTTCAGGGTCTTGGCAATCTTCTTATAGCCTAGACTGGGGATATGCAATTAGCGGACCTCCAGCTGTCGCAAAACTACAAGTCCCATGAGGCATGGCAAGACCGACAGCCACAAGCATGACACCCAGAGGCAGAGGCATGATGGGACTTGTAGTTTTGCAACAGCTGGAGGTCCGCTAATTGCATATCCCTGGCCTAGACCATCTTCATGTAGAGCAACAATTCTTTTTTTCAGATCCTCAGAGAGTTCTTTGCCATGTTGAACTTCCGGTGACCAGTATGAGAGAGTAATAGCTGTATGTTGAGTTATTTTGAGGGGACAGCAAATTTACACTGTTATACAAGGTGTACACTCACTACTTTACATTGTAGCAAAGTGTCATTTCCTTAGTGTTGTCACATGAAAAGATATAACAAAATATTTACAAAAATGTGAGGTGTGTACACACTTTTGTAAGTTATATAAGCACGGATGTTTCTGTCAATGCAGGAAGTTTCAGCTACTATGGACAGTCATGGGATTCGAAACAGCGACTCTCGCGCTGCTAAGCGAAAGCACTATCCACTACACCACTGTGCCGCCCACCTTTAGTTGTGCTTCAAAAGCGTCTTCAAAGCCTCCATAGAAGTCCATGGCAAAGCTTGCTTGAAGCCCCAGCGAAGCTCCAAAGCCCAAAGCGAGGTGTAAACAGAACCATAAGCTAACCATTTTATTTAGTGACAGGAGCTTTGACTAGTGTTCATAGAGCTTTAACAAAGCCTGTCCGAAGCCATGTTTTAAAGCAAGTATAAAACCAGCCCTAAGGAGTAGGATACAAATAAAGATGGGTTCCCCAAGCGGACTTTTAAGGCACTTTTAAAGAAATTGCAAGTATTAAAAGGAGTATAGCAAAATATTAAAAATTAACAAATTTTATTTAAAGACAAAATTGTATTAAAACATTGTGTACATTATATTCAATGAAACGTTAACGTATTGAAAAAATTCATTACTGTCACCACACGGTGAATTTATGAAGAGGCTCTTTTCACACCCAAAGAGTAGGATTGGAGATGTGAAGGTTGTAGAAGGCCCCCCCGTTATAGGTACATATTCCCTTTGATGGTGTTACTTGCTCGATTTACATAGCTAAAAAGGTGTGAACTGTTGTCAATTTGCTGGGGTACAGATGTTAAAATGACATGTGGAAGACAGATGCGTTTGCTCCTCTGTATAAGTAGACTGTGTGGGAGTGTAAGGAACCCCAATGAGCTCTGAGCTACTTGAGTTTGTTCACTGTTTGTGTAGCTGAAATAGAGGCTCATTGGACGAAACCCAATGTAGAACATGCATCATTAAAAACGTTGGGATAATACCATTATAATTATATTGTTTCATAACTTGCTAAAATGATTATAATACAGAAGTGAAACCAAGGTGCTTTTTCTATGACCCACACATATAATGCTTTTTATTTATCAGACACATAGTAATAGCTAGCATATCAGACAGCAGTTGTCATGTAGTACATCAAGAGGAGTTCTGTAACTTACTTTAATGGGAAAATATTCTTTGAAGTGCTTCCACACTGTCCAGCTCCGCACCCACTCCCACCTGCGGCCTCCAGTTTGTGGGGTCTCCCAGTCCAAATAGAGCCAGAGGACATATAGAGATATCAGGAGCCAGAACCTGGCGAGTACAAGCATAAAGAATATTCCCACACAGCATTGTGCTGCAGAGAAAACATGGACACGTCATAAAAAGTCCAATAGCAGTGCTAAATATACAGTAGTAGAATTGATGGTCTGTTCAAATACTTTTAATTTTTCAACTGCAGGAATCTAAATTCTTACAAGTAAAAAATATGTGGATAGCTTTGAATATGGTAAGGAAGGATTAGAAGGGCGTATTGCTGTTGGAGGCTCTGTTGGAGAGATTCCGCCACATGCCTTCTGGTAAAAAAAAAAAAAAAAAAAAAAAAAGTGTTCTCTCTACTGGAGCCCTGGATAGCAGTAAAACCAGATAGGGGTCTTGACCTTTCCCAGTTCTACCCAAAATTAAATGTTTTAGGGATGCTTACACTATAAAAAAAAAAATAACTCCTTAGATCTGTAAATATAACCCATTATGAATGTAGTCTCATTTTCTAAAGCTAGGAGGGTATCCAATATGCAAACTGGCAGACACTCAGAATTACTTTAAGCAGATTTGCTAGATCTGCTTTAAAATAAATCTGTCATAAGAAGAATATAGAATTTGCCATTTGTGACCCACTTCATGACATGCCACAACAAGTAGTAGTATTTTTGGTTATCCTCTGGGATTATGTACTGAGTCACTCACCAAAGAGGTTTGCATATTAGAAGTTTTGACTTCAGTTGTTCTGGGTGGCTCAGTTAGAAGGTACTAAAAACAAACAATGGACCAGCATGACAGCCAGCCAATTAAACATCAGCCTCTACATTTCTTTTATCACAGGTTTCCTTTAATATCATTAAGCATTATTGAGAGGTATGTTGAGTCTGTGCCTTTTTCCACTAGTAGCAGCTATAAAAAGGCCTAAAACAGAACTAAATCTAATCAATTTAACGGTTTCCCAAAACAATTACAGTATGTCGTAAATAAGAACTGTCACAGTTGCTTGTTCTATCTACCAAACTGTCAAGCCATGAAATAGCAGGTGTCATAACGGTTTACAGGTGCAGCATCATGGCAACTGCAGATCAAACAAAGATGGCAGCTTGCTGTAAAAGAGAGGAAGATTTACTTCTACTTTTGGAGGAATGAGCACACATGGCATGTATGATTGTTTTTGACAAATGAAAGGGCTCCATTTATAAAGCTGTGATTTAGCTTTACGGTTGCCATATTGCTGTTCTAGACAAAAAAAAAAAAAAAAATACACTGTATATTTATAAAGCAGTAATGTTATAAATGCCATTGAAAGTATCTTGTCATATTGGATGATAAGTGCGAAAAAATACCTGTTCATTATGTCAGACATTAAGGCAGGCAATGCTTAACCGGCCGAGAGTTGAACCATGTATGGGCAGGCTGAATGTACCAAGTTGATCGTTGAAATTGGGTACAACCAGCATGCCGGGTTTTACCTGCAATTATCGCTAGCGGATGTTATAGCCGCTAGCAATAATCACTGGTTTCTCCCGACGTGGAGGGCATCCCCTACCCGGTGAAGACAATGGCCCAGCAGAAGGGATTCCCTCATCAACAATCTGTGTTGATCAGTGAATTTCTTTCCTGCATCCCGTGGAAAGAACCCCTGCAGAAAAGAAATTTGCTCTATGTATGGCTGGCCTCAGAGCTGTCCTGTGCCTTGTGCATATGACTTCTGCTTTATCTTAAGGAGAGTAATTTGCCCTCTAGTTCTTATCCTGAGACAACAGAACGATTAGTCTCTATGTTGTAGAAACTGGAGAGTGGTAGGGTTTAATTAGCAAAAGTAAACTGGGAAGGGCTGACACCACCCAGACTACAAAAATGCTGTGTGTTGTCAGATCACATGATCTTACAAGCCAAGTGATTTTTTTTGTACTTTTTAGAGTCTTTAGGGATAAAACATGGTGAATTGTGCATATACTGCACATTTTTTTATGTTGCCTTGCCACACACTTAACTTATTTTGTGGTATATTACTGAGAATTGAAGGGAGCCTAATAGCAACCTATTTAAAGTGACAGTCAGCACTCCTATAAAAACGTGTTAAACATCCCCAAACTTATAGATGGGTGCTTCAAAGCAACTTGATGCTGGCTGAAAGCTTTGCAAAGGCAATGTACAAGCCTACTGTACACATTGGTCTTATACAAGCTGTAACTCATATGTAAAAAACTTAAAGGGAACCCATACCGAGAGAATAAAAACGTGTGTGGGCAGGCTGAGTGTACCAAGTTGATCGATCTACTTGGGTGCAACCGCTAGCAATAATTACTGTCTTCCTCTTATTTTAGAGTATGTAGTGCAGTTCATTTAAAATAACTAGAATGAGTCTTTTTTGGAAGGTCAGCAACAAAATGGTCCTTATCAGCATTGTTCTTTTTGTACAGATAACAGCAGGGTGGAGACTGGAACACTCATGTGTGTTTGCATTGCTGGCAAAGCCATGCAGAAAACAAGATCACCATATAGGAATTTTTTCCCCCAAATATATTATTGCTTGATATCACAGGAAAAGCTGAAATAGCACTAGGCATATATACTGTATATTTAATGGCATGGATCTTGTTCTTTAACACTCAGAGTCTTGAAACGTTCCTAGAACGTGTCTCACCTATTTTTAACTTCAGCTACACTGAATGTGGGATAAAGGTGAGTGATATGACCTTGTGCTGTTATAAAGTCACACATTGGCAAGTCACAAGTGTTTCTAAATAGTCGCATGCTTTTTCTCTAGATTAGCAATTTTTATGTGTGATACACTTCCATCTATCCATAAGCTCTTTTCTTAGTTCATTTAGGTCTGTAGTTAAAACACAGCTTAAAAAAAAAAAAAAAAAAAAAAAAAAAAGGGGGGGGGGGGATTACAGGTTTGCTACCAATATTGCAAGTGTTTATTTTGCAAACATTGTTGTAGATTCCTATCATCTCCTGTTTTAAATTTATTTCAAAACACAGTAGATATCTTCAAATAGGTGTTTCTACAAAGAGGATGAATGAGGTCACTGAAAAGCAGATCGATTGCAGAAAATTACTATGTCTGTTTTTCTTTTCCTTGACTCATCTGTCTAGGGCAGTGATGGCAAACCTTGGCACCCCAGATGTTTTGGAACTACATTTCCCCATGATGCTCAACTACACTGCAGAGTGCATGAGCATCATAAGAAATGTAGTTCCAAAACATCTGAGGTGCCAACGTTCACCATCACTGGTCTAGGGAAACCATGACCCAATGCATTAGTAAACATTTTAAGCTGCTATTTTAGGTACCAGGGAATCTGACAACTCAAACACCAAAGAGAAGTATATTTTAGGCTCGGGCTACAAAAGGTGATTAAAACTGTTTGGGGGAAGATTTACTAAAACTGCAGTGTGCAAAATCTGGTGTAGCAATGCAGAGAAACTAGTCAGTGTTTTATGGTCAGTTGAAAAAGCTGACGTTAGAAGCCGACTGGCTACCATGCACAGCTGAACCAGATTTTTAGTAAATCTCCTACTTTGCTTATAAAAGTGGTTACATTTCTCAGCAGCAAACAGTTGCAAAGATACTCATTTGGTCATGTAGTCCAGCATAACCACATCCAAATTTAATATAAAGACAGACATACACTAGTAGAATTTAGTTCCATTTTTTCTATTTCAAGAACGTTAAGTTCAAATCGACATTTGTTTTTGACCACAGTGACAAAAACCAAAAACAAAACCAATTCTAAAGAGCTGATCAGAAAATTTCTTAAAATTAATTTTCAACAATTCTTACAAGTTTTCGCTGACCCACTAACTTCAATACCTTCTGAATCACTGATCTGGGCCAAGCATGCAGATCATATCTAGGAAAAGTCTAGATTTCTTATCCACATATATTTGTTTCAGATATCTGACTCAAAGTATTAAAGTCAGACAGTTAAACAACTAGAATTTTCAGAAGGCAGGGTTAGCAATGTTAGCTTCGATGTGTGTCTCATGAAAAGTTCTCTCACTTATGACCAATTTACTAAAAAGTGAACATAATAAAAATAAGTACAGTATACAGATATTTTTTAACACAGGTTAGGTAGTATAAATAGGAGGGGGGAGGTTGGAGGTAAGGGACATTTTTAAGACTAAGTTTTATAGCAAACCCTTACAGACATCTGTAGCTGCATGCACTGTGGAGAAATCCATCTTTAAGCCTAGGTTCACACTGACAGTGGGAATGAAATGGTGAGAGTTCAGCTGAACTCGCACCATTTCATTCCCGCTTGTCAGTCCCGACTTCGGGGGCGATTTCAGAGACATCTGTGCAGGTTTCTGCACAGATGTCCAATGAAATCTCACTCGGAAGTTGCCAAAAGTAGTACAGAAACTACTTTTGGGAATCGGTGCTGAGCCGCAAATGCGGAGTCGCACCGATTCGGACGGTGCCATTGCCGTCAATAGCCCCCGATTTGGCATTACAATAGAAGGCTGGCAGATCTTACTGCTCGGATGGGGAGCAGGGTGAGCTAATCTGCTGAAAGAATGCCTCCTGTGCTTCTTCGGTGAACTTTGAAGATGAACTGCCCCTCCCAGTGCTGTGGGTACAGGAGATCAGTGTGAGCTTGTTAAAAGCTCAATCGCTTTACTGGAAAGTCCATCTTCTGCCCACAAGTTCACACTGCTTGGTTTTCAAGTAACAGAAATGTGCCAAACTACTACTCAATGTACATCCACTATGCCTATATTACACAATTTTAGTGTTGGTAATGTAAAATAATTCAATAGCCAAAAGCACAAATATGCAAGTAACTCAAGTGACTTCCATAGAGAGATTTAAAATAAATGTAGTATAGTAACGGTTGCAATATTTTCCCAGTACACAGCAATCCCTCTCTCTAGTAATCCCATAAAAGGAAACCCTGTAGCTTTAATTTACAATTAACGCGCAACATTATAGATGCTATGGCATGGCATTGTTCTACTTACTAAATCACTTCTTTGACATATTGCCTATGAAAGTATGCTAATACAAAGTCTATTATTGGCCTTACCCAGTAACAAAAAAGAGAAGACCCACTGAGACACGGCTGCCGTCTGCAGCCTACGGGTCAGGGGGATATTGAGAGGTGCAAACTCCACCTTCATATTGGTCTATATTCTTTGCTGCGAGACCCCCTGGTTCATCAGACCCTGTCAAAAAAAATAAAAGAATATATTAAATCTAAAAGGAAGCATTGGTTAACACAGTCACTGTCACATGCTCGCAATAGTGCAGGTTTCAGGGCCTTATCACTGCCATATGTTAAACAGCTAGAACAGTGATGGCGAACCTTGGCACCCCAAATGTTTTGGAACTATATTTCCCATGATGCTCATGCATTCTGCAGTGTAGTTGAGCATCATGGGAAATGTAGTTCCAAAACATCTGGGGTGCCAAGGTTTGCCATCACTGAGCTAGAACAACTCAATGCTTGGAGAGCTGCCTCCTTGTTTTCAACAAGATTTAATGGCCAGGAGTAGCACACATATCTGGAAGGGAAAGGAGGATTACTTGCACTCTCTGTACTAGAATTACAGTATAGGAAGCTACATGCAGCCACACACTATTTTTGTATTTTTACTGCCTCACCTACATAAAAAAAAAAATAAAAAAAAAAATAAAAAAAAAAAGAAGAAGAATGAATGAATGAAAGATGCAGATCAAAAATGTTATAGGTATGGCGATGTCACTAGGCTAGAGTGGCTAACCATTACTCCCATGTACTTGGGGCCAATTCACACCAGAATCGCACAGGAACACATAGCGTGATTCAAGTGTACTTGACACCGCAATTGCAAAGGCAGTCAGCTTCTAGCATGGTGCAAGAAATGAGCATAGACTGCACCTTTCCCGCACTGCGTTCTGCTGTGAATGGGCCCTTAAAGCGTATACACCCCCCCCCCCAAAAAAAAATAAATACTGAAACTTACCAGTCCTTGGAAATGGTTAAAAATGTGCAGAATGGAAAAATGTGTTTTGTTTTGGATAGATTCATTATGTTACTAATTTCATGTACTTGGAATTTGTTTAGTTTATACATTTTCAAACTAATTCCAAATTTTCATAACGATGTGAAATCAGATTGGTCAAAAAATGATCGACCGATTTGAATTATGTGGGAAGAATAGCTGGTTGTTAGGGAGCAAGCCATGAAGCCGGCCGCAACATCCTTAACCGACGACTCAGCGGGGTTCCCTGCTGAGAGCTGAAACGTAAACAAAAGAATGGCAGCAGAGCACCCTCCCCTCCTAAACCATACCAGGCCACATGCCCTCAACATGGGGGGTGCCTCCCACCCCAAAGCACCTTGTCCCCCCATGTGAATGAGTATGGGATACATAGTACATGAATAAAGACACAGCACAAGTATTTGACAATTCCTTTATTAAAAAAAAAAAAAAAAAAAAAAAAAGTCCCCTCATGTAGTTCCATCATCACGACGCCCGCCAAAAACAAGGAAAGAGAACAAAAAAAACCAAAAAAACAACAACACAACACACACACACACACACACACAACACCTTTGGTCTCGACAAAGGCTCCCGCCATCTGACATTTCTTAAAAAGCTAAGAGGCGGGGGGGGGTGTCACCCGATGATGTCAGCAGGTGACCCCGCCCCCTCGTAACATCATCAAGTGGGGGGGGAATCAGCCCTAGCTATTTAGGAACTGTCAGATGGTGGAGCAGACAGATGAAGCAGGCAGATTGCGGGAGCCTTCTTTAAACGAGACTGGGAGTTTTTTTTATTTTTTTCTTCTTTTGGGTTCAGCGGGCGTTGCAATTGACGATGGATCTACATCGGGGGAGACATTTTTTTTTTTATAAAGAAATTGTCAGAAACCTGTTGTGTCTTTCATTTTTTTTTACACTTTTTTGGTGAATGGGTAGGGGTACTATGTATCCCATACCCATTCACATGGGGGGAGAGGGGGGCACGATCTTAGGACCCCCTTGTTAAAGGGGGCTTCAAAAATCCAATAAGCCCCCTGCCTACAGACCCTCACAACCACTGCTTAGGGTTGTGGGGAAGAGGCCCTTGTACTCATCAACATGGGGACAAGGTGCTTTGGAGCAGAAAGCACCCCCCCCCCCCCATGTTGAAGGCATGTGGCCTGGTATGGTTCAGGGGGATGGGGGCGTGCTTGCTAATCGTCCCCCCTCTTTCCTGGCCTTCATGCTTGGATAAGGGTCTGGTATTGATCTTAGGGGGGGACCCAATGTGTTTTTTTAATTTTAGCGTGGGGTTCCCATTAAAATCCATACCAGACCTAAAAGGCCTGGTATGGATTAGGGGGGACCCCACGCAGTTTTTTTTTCAGAATTTTTCATTGCCGGCATGCTTTTGTTTACATCTCAGTGGGGAAGCCCGCTGACAGCTGATGCGTCATCGGTTGTTAACGACAGGGCGGCTGGCTTACCAGTTATACTTCATGTGCAATTCGAATCGGTCGATAATTTTTCGGCCAATCCAAATTGTTCCTAAATTTTGGAAATCATTAGTAAACGAATATACGAAACAAAAGTCGTTAATATTTCATTTGGAGATTTGGATACATCTGAATCACCAAAAATTTGTCCGAATTTACATTCGGGCTGAAACGAATTGCACATGTCTAGACGTGGTGGATGCATTCGTTTGAGGCCAAGAACATTTTCAGCAAGTACAGAAAACATCTGTCGATCTTGCCAGAAATTGTGTCCTTGTTACTTCCTGTGAGCTGAAGAGACACCAAAAGCAACATTATTTTTTCTTTTGTAAACTACTAATCCTATGAACTCTGTGTGACAGCAATGGCTCCCTCCATAGATATAGTGGATAGGAAGTGTGATACTCACAGAGTTACCAGGTGAAATTAAAGAGAAATAAGCATGTAAAAAGGAAACTATTGCAGCCAGCACATTTGAGAAATGGTAAGATGTAACACATTACATTTTGTTTTTTGGGTTTAGATATGCTTTTGACCAGGGCTTTTTTTCTCAAACAATAGGTGCTGGAACTCAACCACGACCCACCAAAACTGCTCCCCTACACTCACCCTCCAAATCACATCAAATAGTTGGTATGGTCAGTCAAATTTCATGAACAGTAGGAGGGTCTTAAAAGGTCATTAAATACCAGGATTGCATTACACACAGAGTGCAGAGCTGTCACTTGTAAACACAGAAACCAGACTTCTGTGTATACAAGTGATTGTGGTGGGCAGGGAGCAGAGGGTCTGAGCCAGAGGTGGTGGAACTGAGTTCCACCAAGTTCCCCCTGAAAAAAAAGCCCTGCTTTTGACCCCTTTCACACTGGGGCGCTTTTCAGTCGTTTTAGTGCAAAAATAGCACCTGAAAAAAAAAAATAAATAAATAAATAAATCGCCTCTCAAGCCATCAAGTATCAAAGCCCAATCACTTTCACACTGGGGCGCTGCACTTGCAGGATGGGAAAAGAAAAAGTCCTGCAAGCAGCATCTTTGGGGCAATGGGGGAGCGGTATATACACCGCTCCTCAACCGCCCCTGCCCATTGAAAGGCAGCACTACAACACGGCTGCTATTAACCCTTTATTAGGCCACTAATGCCTGCACCGCCCCAGTGTGAAAGGGGTCTTAAAGCAGTGGGTCTCAACCACTTGGACATGTCTTTCCTCCTACTGAGCCATGGCTACCCCTCTCTGGGGTCTAGAGCAGCGGCCTAACCAGCTTTTCTGCCTTACAGCTGATCTGCTGCTTGCGTACCCCCACACACAGCCTCTGTGATGACTAGGAATTGACCTCTTGAAGATTTACCCCCTTCATGCCAAAAGCCAGTCAGGATTGCGAGTCCCCTGAGAAGCAAGGCTCTCATGGACATTGCTGGATCGATGGGGCTCAGGCATAGGCGTCACCAGGGTGTGGCTATCGAGGCTGGGGCCCATAGCCCCGAGTCTCAGCGGGTCGCGGCTGCAGCACTGGAGAGACGAGCGGGCGAGCAGAGATGACATCTCTCTCCGTCCACCCCCACTCTTCTGCCCTCACAGCCGGGCCACTTCAACATGGCATCGATGTGCAGCAGGGAGCAGAGAGAGAGATCACATCTCTCACTGCCTGCCACACATCAGCGCTCTTCCGCCCTCACAGCACGGGCCTTTTAAATGTCGGAGGTGCGGTGGGGAGCAGATAAATTACATCATCTCTCACTGCCTGCCCCACATCTCCGCTCTTCTGCCCTCACTAAACGGACTAGTGCTGCCAGCCTGCCACCAATGCACATTTGGTGGCACTGGCTGGCATGGCAAGTGACAATTGGCAAATGGTGGCAGGTGACATGGCAAGTGACAATCTGCAAAAGGTGGCAGGTGACGGTGGCAAGTGACATGCCTAGGGCTCCCAACAATGCGCTTCGATCACCCTGACACCATATCAGCCAGGGTGCCATGATGATTGAATCGCCAACACCAGCCTTCCTTTGTCCGCGAAAAATTGCTTACCACCGACATGGCCCCCCCCCCCAGGTTGGTGACCGCTGCTATGGGCTCTAGCCCCAGATCTTTTGCAGACCTAGCAATGACCCTGGGCTCAGGTAAGTATTGGGAGGACTGCTGCACACAGAAGGTTTTTCTTAACTTTATGCATAGAATGCATGGAAAAAAAAAAAAAAAAAAAAAAAAAAAAAAAAAAACTTTGTGCCTTTACGACCACTTTAACTTTAATCAAAGCTGCATAGTTTGTTTTTTATCTGCAGGCACCCCTTACCAGTTTTTTGAGGGTGAATTAACACTTTAAAAGACATGACAAGGACCACCAAGGTCACATGCACATGGGCTCCAAGGGCGGTGTGAGGTAAAATTTCTTCACCTGGGAGCCACAGGTGCTACATACAGATGCCCATAAAATTCAAGGGCTGTATCTAGGTATTGGCCATGGACCAGTGTATGGATGTACACCTCTGGATGCAGTCTGTGTACACACAGGGGCATATGTACACAAGAACGCATGTGTTCACCCAAGTACCCATGTATAGCAATTGTGCTCCACGCTGCACCCAGGTGGGGAAATATACCCACATTTTAGGTCATATAGCCCCTGGCACATAGAGGGTTGATTCTAGGCAAACTGAAATGACATCTGAGGCAAATCTGTCACACTTTCACATGTTCAGCCAAAACATTGGACTCAACGATTGCAACGCATTTGGATTAATCTGATGATTTCAGTGGCAGACACACAAAATGCAGCATATTTGTAAGCATAACGACCATGACTTTGTTATAATACTGCAGGGGACATTTATCAATAAACCAAATGTATGCTTAATGAGCGCATTTCCTCATGTTCACTCGATGTACTCAGCTAATTAAATAAAAAGCTGTGACAGGGTCTCTTTAAGCATGCAGTACTAGTAGTTCTACATAAAAGTAGGGCTGTTACCGATTAAAATTTTTGTGTTTGATTAATCAATTTTTTTTTTAAATCGACTAATTTTGATTCATTATAAACGCACATACAGATCCAACTACTTTTAGCTGATTTAGCACGGCTCTTATGGCAACGGTCGAATCCGGACATAGAGGGACATGGCTAGGACGGCACACGTCATGAACTCAGCCTCACCGTGCCCATAATGGCAGCCTCACTGTAGTCAGTGCCTGGATTACACAGTCTGTGGGCATCTCCCGCTGTGTGTCTCCGAGCTGAGTATGAAAACTTTGGCCGCGCTGTGAGAAAAGTCCCGCCCTCCTCCTAGATCAGCTCGTGTGATAGACGCAGTGTTCTGTCTATCACACGAGCTGATCTAGGAGGAGCACGGCCAAAGTTTTCATACTCAGCTCGGAGACACACAGCGGGAGATGCCCGCACACTGTGTATGACATATAGTGGAGGAGGGAGCGGAGCGCTGCAGCCACAGCTTGGCCCAAGGCGAGCAAAAAAAAAAAAGTACTAGTTACTTACCGGTAACTGTCTTTCTGGGAAATCTTCCAGGACGGCACACCTGAGAGATGAGAGGCTCCTCCCCACAGGAAACACAATCAATCAACAGCTGTTTTAAGTCCACACCCTTCCCCCTGATCCTCAGTTTGTAGAGAAGTAACTCCTGAACCTGGTTCACAAGGTAAATCATTCCTCATAGGCACTCACCTTCTAGTGTTCTAAAATTTTCCCTCCTCCAACGGGTGGGAAGTAGGCCTGCCGTCCTGGAAGATTTCCCAGAAAGACAGTTACCGGTAAGTAACTAGTACTTTTCTCAAGTCATCTTCCAGGACGGCACACCTGAGAGAATAATCAAGTACCTCAGGCCTACCTTAGGGTGGGACCACTGCAAGACTCTTGGCGAACCTCGGTTCTGCAGTAAGCTTTACCTTTACTCCATATGCTTGATGAAGGTATCTTAGCTGGATCATGCGGCTGATCTGCCGGTCTACTCCACCGGTGTCCCTGCCTTCTCTGTTTCGGATGCAGGATCTAGGTGGAGTGGGCTCTTAAAGATGGAATCAGAAAACATGTTAAACTTGTAGGTTATCAATGATGCCTGTCACACATCTACCAACAATGGCCTATTCTGCCTATAGGTGCTGTTTAGAACCACTAAAAAGATTAATCGGAGACCTGTGTTGTAAGACAAGGACACTACATTGATCCATAAGGGGGCCTGTCTTAACACAACCCTGTCCAGGGAAATAAAACTGCCAAAAAAGGGGGGCCCCTGACAGACAACCCCTTTTTGTTCATTTTTAGCTTTACGTCAAAGACTGAAGGGAAACCTACTTAAGGGAAATAGATTAACAAAAACTTAATCCCTGGGTTTAAGGCATGCCCAATCTATAGTTTTACTTACGCCTGAGAGCCTACTCAGGAGATTAACATCTATAGCAGGAGAAGAACACTCATATTGCTACATCTAGTCTTGCTAGAAGGGCAAAATGAAGGCCATGCACCGAGCTGTAACCTATTTAGTCGGGTATACATGTTTATACTTCATCTTCAGGCCATAAAACTCTTCTGAACCGAACTTCCTAAGTTCTTATTAAACGGGGCGATTCATTATCGCCTTCCTCCAGTGACCCATAACTCTACTGGGCTTCAACCCTAGGAAATGGCTCTGGCATCCCTGAATGTAAGGGGTCGAGGCTTTCTGACATGTGACATCTGCACCAGAACTCCTGGCACTTTCACGAAAGAGAAGGCTGAAATACAAAAAGGTGATACATGTATTATTAATATCACAAATAAAAAAAAAATCATAGATTGTGGACATAGCACAATAGATTTAGACAGAAAGGACACAAGCATAGACATCAATGTTGTGTATCTGAGTGTGACTAGCTAAACCAAAATATCAAATATGGGAAGAGACCCAAATCTGAACCTCACAGTCTGTTTTTCTGATGTGCGGCCAATATGTAAGCATTAAGACACAAACACACCTTAAATGCTGCGCATTTCTGAAGTGCAGCTAGCTAGGTCATAACTGGTAAATACAGAAAGGACGGGAACCCCCTTTTACAGTGGTGTTTTACTGATGTACAGCAAAACAAGGCTATAAAGAGAAGACAGAAAGACCCAAACTTCTATGTTGCGTATTTATGACGAACCACCAAGTACAGTTATAAGACAATCCTTCCTGTTATGCAGTTCTGTAGTGCAGTTACATAGAACCAACAGAGAAAGAACACAAGCAACCTACAGCATTGTGTTTTTCTGAAGTGCCATAAGGTAAGGCAATATGAAACAGAAAGCACCAACAAGCTTCAATGTTGGGTACTTCTGCTGTGCAGCAACATAAAAACAAACAAACAACAGACAGCCTTTACAGCTGCGATCTTTCTGGTCTACTGCAAAATAAGGCAATAACTCCACAATGAGTATTCATGCAGCATTGCAAAACCTGAACCAGAAGGGACAGATAAGCTTAGGGTTCCCACACCCGTGCGACCCAACCTGCCACTTGGGACTGCAAGACGCATGAGAAGTCATACTATGGCTTCCAAAGGGTATCATTCGTGACTGTGCGACTCCAGGTCGCAGCGTATCCAGCAGTCCCTGCTTACGGAACCACAGACCTCAAGATTACACAGGTCGCAGGAAAAGCAGTTTTCGGGTCGAACAAACAAGGGGTCCCCATGCTGTGGCTCCCTGGAGGAGTGCAGCCAACAACCCCCTACTGTGTATACCTAAGAAAGAGCAAGGAAGATCAATGAGAAACACCACTTACTGCTGAGCCTGAAATACGGACGAAAAAGTCAGTAAATATAGGACATACAGGACACAAACAATGTTCAATCTTTGAGTATGTCTGATGTGTAGCATATACCAATACTGAGCAGAGATGTCATTACCCTCAATGTGTCTCCCTGCTGAGCAGCAAAAACAAATCAGAAAAAAAGACAAACAACCTTCACTGTTGTGTCCTGATATGCAGCCAATAAGGCAGTAAATGAAAGACATAAAGGACAGACAACCTTCAATCTTGTATGTGTCTGATGTGCAACAACAATCTTGAATAGAGATAGCACATCCATATTCAAGTGATTTGGCATGTGACTCAACATGTCAAATCGCATGCCTAAAATTGGCAGCCATTGCCGTTAATAGCACTGTCTGAATCAGCCCGGGCCACTTTGTGGTGCTGCACTGATTACCAATGGCAGTATGTGTACTACCCCTGGCACAGGTTCAATTTTGTATTTTCCAACAAAATCAGGACCATCCGTCATCACTGCTGCCTTTCTGATAAGCAACCAATAAGGCAGTGATACAGGACCCACAGACAAACCTCAATCTTGTATATGTCTGATGTGCAATAATATAACAGTTCTGAATAGAGATAGCACATCCATATTGAAGTGATTTGGCATGCAACTCAACATGTCAAAGTCGCATGCCTAAAATCGGCAGCCATTGCTGTTAATAGCGCTGTCTGAATCAGCACGTCACTTTGTGGTGCTGCACCGATTACAAATGGCAGTATGTGTACTACCCATGGCACAGGTTCAATTTGTATTTTCCAACAAAATCAGGACCATCCATCTTCACTGCTACCTTTCTGATAAGCAACCAATAAGGCAGTAATACAGGACCCACAGACAAACTTCTATCGTGTATATCTCTAATGTGCAACAATCTAACAATTCTGAATAGAGATAGCACATCCATATTGAAGCGATTTGGCATGCGACTCACATGTCAAATCGCATGCCTAAAATCGGCAGCTATTGCCGTTAATAGCACTGTCTGAATCAGCACGACGCCACCTTGTGGTGCTGTACCGATTACCAAAGGCAGTATATGTACTACCCCTGCCATCAATCTTTCCTGCTGCCTTTCTTATAAGCAACCAATAAGGCAGTAATACAGGACAGAAAAACCCCACAGACAGACCCCAATCTTGTGTAGGTCTGATGTGCAGCAATATAACAATTATGAGCAGAAATGTCATCACCAGACTCAATGATGTGCGTTTCTGGCGTGCGGCACAAAACCAGAAAGTACAGACCACCTTCCCTGTTGTATTTTCTGATCTGTAGCCAAACAAAGCAGTACCTTTAGGATATAAAGGACACCCAACAAGCTTCAGCAGAGAGGTCACAAATCTCAATGTGTACTTTAGTTGTGCCACCAAACACAAACCTTCACTACTGAGGTCTACTGGTGAGCAGCCAAGAAGGAGTCATGGTGTATCCCTTTATGAAATAACCAAACAGGAGCAAATTATTTCATAGGCATAGCCTGGGCTGTAGATACTAATCCTTCACCACCAGTGAAGGAACCAATCCTAAAATGGTTGGACACCTTACTATAGTAGCTGTTGTCCTACCTTACCTCCGTAGATTGAGCAAACGCTAGCCAGCTCATACACGGGTGGGGCTGATCAGTAAGTCTCAATGAG
The DNA here is from genome assembly GCF_042186555.1 of Aquarana catesbeiana. Lineage (NCBI taxonomy): Eukaryota > Metazoa > Chordata > Amphibia > Anura > Ranidae > Aquarana > Aquarana catesbeiana. The sequence goes on along the minus strand of NC_133327.1, from coordinate 178,957,025 downwards.
CCCAGCCCTAGAGACCAATATAAGACCTCTAAAAAGGGTGGTTACCAATTTAGCCTGGAGGTAAATAGCCACCTGCAGCCCTTAAAGAAGCAATCATATAGCTCTTGCATATGTTTGCACAGAAAATCCTTAATCAAAGGATATAGGAAAAACGATTTATGGTAAATCGCTTTTAGATCTGTCACTGAGTGGACTGTAGCCCAAACCAACAAAAAGGTTTTAAGCATCTTGGAGCAACTTTAAGCAGATTCCTAGCAGCTGGGCTAATAGGGCCAGATAACCTAGTGCACCTGCTGAGCAAGGGAGCTTACTCCTGAATCCTTCAACCATTGCACCATTAATAACTTGTTCAGTGGTATACCTGGCCAGTAAGGAACTCTTTGTTCTACCAGGTCACCCTCTTTGCTGTATTCACCCCTACTAATGTACCACAACCGGGTATTGTAGGGAGAGGCTGACAACCTACTGTTGTGATAACCACAGTGTCTCTGCTATAAGAGGAAGCTGTGGCTGGTGGTTTTTAGCAGTAGCTTCTGGGCTATTTTGTTATGCAGACCCCAGGTCCTGCACTGCACCACTCAGTAAATACAGGTGGAAGGGGAAAAAATGCCTTACCTACCTCTTTCCCATCTGAGGTGGCTTAGGCACACTCGCTCCTCTGCACCACTTGTCCACCATACAGCATCTCTGATGTAGGAGGGAGCTGTGGCTGGTGTCTTTAGCAAAAGCTTCTGGGCTATTTGAATGCAGACCCCAGGGGAGATTATCTCAAATGCCCAGAAACCATCTGGCTGGGATTGGGGATTTTTGACTCACCGTTGTCGTCTTCCCCTTTTTCCACAGCCAACGGGCTTGCTTTTCCATCCTTATGGTCCACACGCAAGGAGGATAGCCGCCAAAGTGCCCCCCCCCCCCCCCCACAACTGCTGTCCCTTTAGGGAGCTGCAAGGTTAGGGTGTGTCCTGCACTGTCCAGTCAATATATACACATGGGGGGGGGGGGGGCAATGCCGTACGTTCCTCATTCCCATGAGGTGGTTTAGGCAGACATTCACCATAGTAAACTGGTGCCTCCTCGAAAGGAGGGTGTGGGCGCCTGCTCCTGCTGACTCTCAGCCTTCCCTTCTGGGTAAGAACGCGGGTCGTTCAGGCGGTGCCCTCTCCAGCAGCCCACGCGAGCTACCAGGGACCCAGGAGTCAGGGGATACGATCCCCCTGGAAAGAACCGACGGCCAGCACCCCCGTCTGAAAGGACTTCCAGACAGGTAAGGGAGGGGGGGGGGGGGGGAGACAGGATAAAGGCCCCTGAAGTTCTGGGGACACCACTGTACCCAGGGGCCTTCAGCTCTCAGGGGGGCTTTCCCAGTTTCTGCTGCCCCCCCTGAGGAAAGGATAGGGGAACCCCCCGGGAAGGATAAATATATCCCGCCAGACCCAGAGGCTTCCCAGGCATTTGGTCCGGCTCCCAGGGGGAGACCACCAGCCCCAGGCTTCGGTCATTTGGAAAAAAAACAAACAGTTTCGCCGTGTAGGGAGAAACACAATCAAAAACTGAGGATCAGGGGGAAGGGTGTGGACTTAAAACAGCTGTTGATTGATTGTGTTTCCTGTGGGGAGGAGCCTCTCATCTCTCAGGTGTGCCATCCTGGAAGATGACTTGAGAAAATGAACGATTAATCGAGGAATTCATCTTTAATTTCCACAGCCCTACATAAAAGGAATCATTTTGGTGTTACTTCTGCCCACATGTATGTAGAAATATTAAAGTGGAGTTTCACCCACTTTTACAACTCTTCAGCATCCCTCACTAAACTGTGCACTGTAAACGAATTGGATATTTTAAAAAAAATTCTCTCAACACCTACTGTATATCTGCTGTATTCATTTTTCACTTCCTCCTCCCTGGCCGTGGCCCATCGCATCATTTCCTGTTTGCAATGCCTTCTGGGAAGGGGTGGCAACTTCCTCTGACACTGCCGTTGCTATGGAAACCTGACCTGAAACCTATTACACTGTTTGTGCTGCACTGAGTATGTGCGAGATCTGCAAGGATGAGATCCAGGAAGAAATACAGTCTGGCTTCAGATGCCCAAAAAAGTGCCCACACTTAAGATGGCCACGGCCTGCTGTAAGTTTATAAAATAACAAACTACTGCTATAAATTAACAAAACAAACCTTATTTTACAGACTAACTTTACTAGAATACATTAAGCTTGTGTATTATAGGGGTATTTTTATTTAAAAAGTATAATTTCGTCCGGAACACCACTTTAAGCTATGTCAGAATAACACAAGGCTTTTCCCCTCTATGTGCAACATTATGTTGCTTAACGCCACTAAATCAACATCTCTGACTTGTGTACAGTATATGAAGCAATGGTTTCTCTTTTGTAAATTTATCACAACAGCAAAGGAGGATCTAAAATACAGGAAATGTGTCAAAAGAGAAGAGAATATCATATTAAAGTGATTGCATACATCCATGAAAAGTAAAATGTTCTATTATATGGGCTTTTGTAACCTTCCTAATAAAAACCATGACAAGATAGATACACAGGGATTGTTTTATAGTTCATTGTAAGGAATAAGCTAAAACTCAAATGTCTGTAGCATAGCCACAGGTTCACACTAAAGAAAATCTAATATGTGGCCATCACTGATGTCCTCCTGTAGAAAATGCTAGTTGCCTGGTTCTCACACTGATCCCAAGACTGCTTTGTGAGTCACTGCCCTGGAACAAGTTTGTGAATCAGGAAAGTCTGTATCTGCATACTTGTTCCAGTTCAGTGACTGGCAGTATGGATGCAGGAAGGTCAGCACTATAGCCAGGCAATTAGCATTTCCCAAGGAGACATTAGCAATAGTAGCCCTCATGTTTTCCTCATGACAAGCTTCTTTTGGGCTCCATTCACATTATTGCAGAACAAGCGTTCCTATTTTTGACATGCGATTTTCACAATATTCTACATGTCTCATAGGGCAGCCTATTCACTTGAATGGACTGCCCTATGTGCGTTTGTTGCACAAAAAAAAAAAAAAAAAAAAAAAAAAAGCTCCCGCTCCTTTTTCGGGTGACAAGCATCACGTGATGCGTGAAGACCTGGTCTGCTGCGATTGCAGCGTGACAACTGCGGCAGAATCGCATCGCATTTGCAGTGCCGTTAAAAGATAATGGCACCCAAACGTGTGCAGCACATTGTGCTGCGAATGCCACACAATTCTGCCTGCAAGCCCAAATTGTGAGATATGAACGGGGCGTTAGGGTGCTTTCCCACTGCTCCTGTGTGGTTTCCCCACAGCATGGGTGCAGTGCAGTTTACCTGTGTTTTTGTTTTTTTTTGTAGTGGTCCCGCGCTTAAACATCTTTTAGCTCAGGCACTTTTGGCGTGTTTTCCGAAAACGCACCAAAGATGCAGCATGCAGGGCTTTTGGTACTTTTCAGAAAATGCATCAAAAACACCTGATCGAAGAGAAGTCTATGGTAAAGCGTGGACAACCTGCTCGAAAACCATGGGTACATTTGTATTGTGGGCAAATCACACCGGAGCAGTGTGAATGCGACCTGAGGTGCAGAGGGCAATAATCCACAGCAACCAATCAGAATTCACTCTCAGGCCAGTACAAAATGGATTGGTGGAAATAGGTTACTCCACATCAGAATTGGCAATATAAGGGCACATGCATATAGGCATACAATATCAGTGTATTTCAGTGCCCAGGAGCCACAGGTGTTGTACACAACCACCCGCACAAATAAAATTACAGAATACGGCTGTGTATGGGTACAAACTGGTACATGTGTAAACACTTTGTGTCTGCATTTTTATATATTTTTTTTTCTTTGGACTATATTGCAGAAGACGAGCAGCCAGTCATGATGAACACACACCAAGAGCAGGCAGAGGGGAAGGAGGCTCCACCATCAGAGCATGTCACTTCAAATACACCGACTCCTCCTTCCCAATTCTAATTTATTATACCAGGAATCTACACCTCTGTCTCTTCTCACAAACAGGTGTGGTGCAAGATTCCTAAGTGCAACTATAGTCAAACTTTTCTTTATTCGTTTTGGATAAATTGGAGAGGTCAGGCTTCTAGGTGTCCTTTTATGAAAGTGCGGTAAAATACCGCTTTTCAGTTCTCAGGCATTCTCAGAGGAGATCGCTCTCCTCTGAGTGCCTGTTTATGAAAGTGTGTAGATCGCTTCTCATGTTGAGTTGAGGAGCGATCTACAAACGCCGGGAACTCCTGAGAATGGCTCCTCTCACTGTAATCTCGTGTGATGTAGCGGGATTACAGTATGAGGAACCATAAAATACAAAAGTTTAACACAAATCAGCACACATTATTCCCCAACATATTAATAAAATAATAAAGATAAATTCCCCCTACACAATATACATTAACCTAATTATAAAAAAAACATTGTTTTTATCAATATTTAAAGATCATACATGTTCCTATTTAAATGTGAATGGTGTATAGTAAATGAATGTAATGCACATATGTAATGCAGCTATACACCATTCATATAAATGCAAAATACATTTATAATCATTAAAAAAATAATTTTAATAAAGTATACAAGTATAAATATTTATTAATAAATTAAAATAAAATATATTTCATTATAGATAAACATAAAAATTGATAAACTGGTGCGATGCGAGAACACTGCGGGTTCCCGCATTGCACCGACTCGCATGTCAGTTCACACTGCCATATGCGAATCGCTGGGGAGTGTCAATACATTGTTAAGGACACCCCCAGATCAGCTTGCATATCACACTGCGAACTGACAGTTCGGACATGAATCGGATCGCATATGTGTGAACACACATGCGATCCGATTCTGGTCCGAACAGAAAAAAGGGTCCTGTGCGTGTTTGCACCGAATGCGGTGCGATATCAGCCATACTATCTGTACAGCTGATATCGCACTGCACAGACATCGCATGTAATGTGAATGGCAGTGTGCTGCAAATAACATGCGATGCCTGTGCGATGTCCGGCATCGCACAAGTGTGAACTGGGCCTAAAAGTTAACACCCCCAAATCAGTTCGCATATCAACCCGCACAGGAATCACGCATCGCACAAGTGTGAACCCAGCCAGAGACGTGAACATCTATCTATCTATCCTATCTATCCTATCTATCCTATCTATCCTATCCATCTATCCTATCCATCCATCTATCCTATCCATCCATCTATCCTATCCATCCATCTATCCTATCCATCCATCTATCCTATCCATCCATCTATCCTATCCATCCATCTATCCTATCCATCCATCTATCCTATCCATCCATCCATCTATCCTATCCATCCATCTATCCTATCCATCCATCTATCTATCTATCCTATCCATCCATCTATCTATCCTATCCATCTATCTATCCTATCCATCTATCTAGGTTTTGGGGTGTGTAATGGTGGGGAAGGTGTGCTCTGACTGTTTGGTGAAAGAAAGAAGTCAAAAGACTTCTTTCTTTCTCCAGAACATCAGCCAGTTTCAGGCTTCTCACTCTGATTCTCCACTTCTGAAATGGTGAATCAGAAAGTGAGAATTCTGTCACAGATCGCCAGTGAGGTGTGGAGATCGCACCTTCATAAACTGGCCGTTTCTGTGAATTCTCACTGTGCTGAGATAATCAGCGGAGAACATGTTCTCCGCTAATTATCTCAGTTTCATAAACTGGTAAAGCACTGAGATCAGCGGTGAGACTCGGGATCGCCGCTGATCTCAGTTTCATAAAAGGACACCCTATTGCGGTTGGCGATTCTCCCCATTTGTTATCAAGAGTGAAAGAAGATCCCAAATTTTGAGTTGTCACCACAGCAGGAATAGGGGTAAATCTTCCAATGGGGACACTCGTTTTTGTGAAGTTCTTACAATAACAAATCAATTTCTACATGAATAGCACAACACCACTAAAAATTACAGATCTGTCATTAGGCTACATTCACGTCTAAATTTGAGAGTTTAGCAGACTTTTCTAAAAGCAGCTGGACTTACACAATGTAACGTAATCATCTTATTCATACATAATGATTAGAAACAGTTGCAGACAGTTTAGCTGCAGTTATAAAAAGAAGGAATGTGCTGCGTCCAGGGTCGACTACCTGGGGCGGTGTGTTTGCAGGAGGGGGGGAAAAAAAAAAAAAAAAAAAAAAAAAAGGGGGGGGGGGGGGGGGCGCTGGTTAGGAGGGATCCTGCAAGCATCATCTTCGGGGCAGTTTGGGAGCTGTGTATACGGAACTCCTACACCGCCCATTGGAATGAATGGGTAGTGCATCGGAAGCACCACAACACAGGCACTATTAACCCCCTTCTTCAGCCACTAGCGGGGGTTAAAAGCATTTGAAAGGCGCAGATAAAACAACGATAAAGCGCAGCTAAAACTAGCAGTGCTTTACCGCTAACAGCCCCAGTGTGAAAGTAAATAATAATAAAAGCGCTAAATAAACTAAAAAATAGATATCAATAATACTGTATGTTAAAAAACAATAACATTGTATATAACATAAATGTGATAAACTAGCCCAAAAACCCCATTAACGTGAGTTTTAAATATAGAAACGACAACTCTAAAAGTGAGCATTAATCAAGTCCATCTAAATGCAGGTGAAAAAAAGTCCAAAAATTTAAAACATATTCTTCTTAGTGATGTTGATAAATAGCAAATTGGTTCCTCCACCGCACCACTGTGGTAACACCAGTAAAATAATGTGCTTACCACAAGGCAAGCTTAAATAAGCTTGTGACCTTAACCCGGTCGGGGCCTTGATCCAGGGGGGATGATTGGAAGGCGATAATCCACCAAACCACCTAGAAAGATCAGCCGCAGCAAGGAACCCTTCATGCGCACCGCCAAGGCACCGGAACAGTTAACACTCGGGGGTTCCCCAAAAGATACTCAGACAACTTCTGTGTAGGAGAGCAAAAAGGATTACACTATGTCGATTCCCACCTTTCTTTTGGGGAACCCCCGAGTGTTAACTGTTCTGGTGCCTTGGAGGTGCGCATGAAGGGTTCCTTGCTGCGGCTGATCTTTCTAGGTGGTTTGGTGGATTATCGCCTTCCAATCATCCCCTCGACCGGGTTAAGGTCACAAGCTTATTTAAGCTTGCCTTGTGGTAAGCACATTATTATACTGGTGTTACCACAGTGGTGCGGTGGGAGGAACCAATTAGCTATTTATCAACATCACTAAGAAGAATAAATATGTTTTAAATTTGTGGACTTTTTTTCACCTGCATTTAGATGGACTTAATTAATGCTCACTTTTAGAGTTGTTGTTTCTATATTTAAAACTCACGTTAATGGGGTTTTTGGGCTAGTTTATCATATGTACTAATTATGTTATATACAATGTTATTGTTTTTTAACATACAGTAATATTGATATCTATTTTTTAGTTTATTTAGCGCTGTTATTTATTATTATTTATCTGAACAGGTGTGTATCTCACTTATAGCAGCAGCTTTTTTAGGTGTATTTTTTAGTTTTTTTGGTCAAAACATTTTATATTGGTTATCCTATCACAGCGCGGTATTTTCTGTTTATACCAGTGTGAAAGTACCCTAAGAAAACTACCAACAAAGGAGGAGGTGTCTGGGTATAACATCCAAGAATGGGGTAGTGCAAAAGAAATTGCGTGAAAATGCTAACGCACCTAAACTCATTACAAACTGATCTGCAGGAAATATTTGAACTTTTTAAAGTGCAGATTACTGGCATTTAGTTGCTGTCAGATACAAAATGTTCATGTGAATGTAGTGCACCCTGCACACATCATACACACTCACACCATGCTAATTATACAGATGACACTCTTCAACAATCAACACAAAGGTGATCTGCCCTGTGCAGTGATCATATCAGGGAAGATCTTCCTCCATATAAAGTTTATATGAGAACTCCAGGACACTCACCTAGTCAGTGGAGGGGATCCTCTGTGTGTGATTAGGACTGGGAGTCCTCTGGATCCCTGGGATCACTTACACCCATCTACTTCCTACAAGCAGAGGGCTACACCACCCTGTACACTATTTAGATGACATTGGACACTAGGGGAGGTGCTGGGAGTCCAACACCCAGCTGATCATAGCTTAACTCCTTCCCTCCCTCCCGCCCAGGGTGATTGCCACATCCATCCTCCAAATACTCTGCACACACAGCCTATTAGAGTGAGCCATGCATGCATATCCTGATGTTGTAATAACTTTCTGCGGTTTCTAGCACTGGTTCTCAACGCCAGTCCTCAGGACCCACTAACAGGCCAGATTTTAGGTATTACCTTGGGGAGATGCAGACTTCAATATGGCAATCACTGAGCAGCAAATGATATCACCTGTGATGTATTTCAGTTATCCTGCAAACCTGGCCTGTTAGTGGGTCCTGAGGACAGGAGTTGAGAAACACTGATGGTTTATCAGCAGATAAACACATCACATCTTATTCATCATCTGGTGTAGGGCTGAAACAACGAATCGATTATGAAATGAATCGATTACTATTTTCATAATCGATTAATCGGCCAGTAACATAATGGGGTTAAAAAAAAACTAAATTGAGCCCTTTATAGTACAAAAAGAGCAAATAATCGCTACTGAAAATATTACATTCACAGTTCTACAGTAAAAAAAATGACCCCCTTACTTTTTTTGTACTATAAAGGGCTAATTTTAGTTTTTTAACCCCATTGTGTTACTAAACGTCTTAGACCTGGTTCACATCTATGTGTTTTTTGGTGCTTTTTTCAGAAATGCACTACAGTTCATTTACATGTTTTCCTATGGGACACGTTCACATCTATGCTTTTTTTTCAGCCGCTGCGTATTTGGAAAGGGTCAGGGTCTTTTTTTTAACGCAAAACAGTGCTTTTTTTAGTTCATTATACTTCAATGGAGAAGCTGCAGAAAAGCATGTAATTGTTTTTTGCAGCAATTTGTGTGTTTAATCTGCCCAACAACAAGTTGGCCCAAAAAAATTGCAAAAACGCAAATCGCCGCAAAATCACGTGTGCAAAAAGCAAAACACACATCAAAAAGCGCAGCAGAAACAGATCAAAAGCAAACTGCCTAGGTGTGTACTGAGCCTTATTCTGGCCACACGGATCAATTTTCAGATGAGAATATTCAGAAGAAAAATCTTTGTATATTCACTGAATGAAAGAATGTCGTTGAAAATTTCTGTTTTTAAAATGAATGTAATTTCTGAACGAAAACCACATACACTGTCTGAAAATTCCTTTGACCAAGAAGTTTTCTATTATTTCCAAATGTTCCCGCCACTGTGGTTGAAAATGACTGTTGATTTGACCCCACTAACGATTAGAAAATGGAATGAACGTTCTTAAAATTACATTTTCTTTGAAGGAAGACATTGTTTGTTTTTTAAAGTCTGATGATAGATTCACCCTTTAATAGTATATACAGTCTACAGTATATCTCTTCTAATAGTATATACAGTCTATATCTCTTCTAATAGTATATACAGTATATATCTCTTCTAATAGTATATACAGTATATCTCCTCTAATAGTATATATAGTATAGTATATCTCTTCTGTCTGTTATTCTCAGAGTTTATTAGATATTTTGCTCCCTAACCATATACTTGGTTATTTATATGTACCACTGCATAGAGATATTTAAGAATAAATTGCCTTTTTTTAAAACTTTACATATTAACTAAATTATACACCACACTTTTTTTTAAAGGTTATTAACCGATTAATCGAAACAATAAATGCTGCCCCCCCCCCAAAAAAAATCACGCCCACCAAAATGCCCCCATATCCATTATTTTATATCATGGTAACTAAAGTGGACCTGTCATGGCTCTATACATGTATATAGAAGTATAAAGTGGACCTGTCATGGCTCTATACATGTATATAGAAGTATAAAGTGGACCTGTCATGGCTCTATACATGTATATAGAAGTATAAAGTGGACCTGTCATGGCTCTATACATGTATATAGAAGTATAAAGAGGACCTGTCATGGCTCTATACATGTATATAGAAGTATAAAGTGGACCTGTCATGGCTCTATACATGTATATAGAAGTATAAAGAGGACCTGTCATGGCTCTATACATGTATATAGAAGTATAAAGTGGACCTGTCATGGCTCTATACATGTATATAGAAGTATAAAGTGGACCTGTCATGGCTCTATACATGTATATAGAAGTATAAAGTGGACCTGTCATGGCTCTGTACATGTATATAGAAGTATAAAGTGGACCTGTCATGGCTCTATACATGTATATAGAAGTATAAAGTGGACCTGTCATAGCTCTATACATGTATATAGAAGTATAAAGTGGACCTGTCATGGCTCTATACATGTATATAGAAGTATAAAGAGGACCTGTCATGGCTCTATACATGTAAAGGAGTATAAAGAGGACCTGTAAAAATACAAACCACGGAGGTGATCAAATACCACCAAAAAGAAAGCTCTATTTGTGGGAAAAAAGGACGTAAATTTTGTTTGGGTGCAACGTCGCACAACCGCACAATTGTCAGTTAAAGCGATGCAGTGCCGTATCGCAAAAAAAATGATTGAAGTGCAATATTTCTATTATTACATTGTTATATAAAATAAAATAGTTCAACTCACCATAATGCAGAATCCGTGGGAGCCCTGAGTGTGTCACTTGCCAACGTCACCTACCTTCAGATGCAGATTGTCACTTGCCACAACGCCATCTGCCACACATTGCGGATTGTCACGACGCCACCTGCCTCACATTGCAGATTGTCACTTGCCACGGCGCCACCTATTGCGGATTGTCACGACGCCACCTGCCACACATTGTGGATTCTCACTTGCCACGGCACCACCTGCCACACATTGCGGATTGTCACGACGCCACCTGCCACACATTGCGGATTGTCACTTGCCACGGCGCCACCTGCCACACATTGCGGATTGTCACGACACCACCTGCCACACATTGCAGATTGTCACGACGCCACCTGCCACACATTGCGGATTGTCACTACACAACCTGCCTCAAATTGCGGATTGTCACTTGCCACGGCGCCACCTGCCACACATTGCGGATTGTCACGACGCCACCTGCCACACATTGTGGATTCTCACTTGCCACGGCACCACCTGCCACACATTGCGGATTGTCACGACGCCACCTGCCACACATTGCGCATTGTCACTTGCCACGGCGCCACCTGCCACACATTGCGGATTGTCACGACACCACCTGCCACACATTGCAGATTGTCACGACGCCACCTGCCACACATTGCGGATTGTCACGACGCCACCTGCCACACATTGCGGATTGTCACTTGCCACGGTGCCACCTGCCACACATTGCGGATTGTCACTTGCCACAGTGCCACCTGCCACACATTGCGGATTGTCACGACGCCACCTGCCACACATTGCGGATTGTCATGACACCACCTGCCACACATTGCAGATTGTCACGATGCCACCTGCAACACATTGCGGATTGTCACTTGCCACGGCGCCACCTGCCACACATTGCGGATTGTCACGACGCCACCTGCCACACATTGCGGATTGTCACGACGCCACCTGCCACACATTGCGGATTGTCACTTGCCACGGCACCACCTGCCACACATTGCAGATTGCCACGACACCACCTGCCTCACATTGTGGATTGTCACTTGCCACGGCGCCAACTGCCACACATTGTGGATTGTCATGACGCCACCTGCCACATATTGCGGATTGTCACGACACCACCTGCCACACATTGTGGATTGTCACTTGCCACGGCGCCACCTGCCACACATTGCGGATTGTCACGACGCCACCTGCCATATATTGCGGATTGTCACTTGCCACGGCGCCACCTGCCACACATTGCGGATTGTCACGACGCCACCTGCCTCACATTGCTGATTGTCACGACACCACCTGCCACACATTGCAGATTGTCACAACGCCACCTGCCACACATTGCGGATTGTCACTACGCAACCTGCCTCACATTGCGGATTGTCACTTGCCACGGCGCCACCTGCCACACATTGCGGATTGTCACGACGCCACCTGCCACACATTGCAGATTGTCACGACGCCACCTGCCATACATTGCGAATTGTCACTTGCCACGGTGCCACCTGCCACACATTGCGGATTGTCACTTGCCACAGTGCCACCTGCCACACATTGCGGATTGTCACGATGCCACCTGCCACACATTGCGGATTGTCACTTGCCACAGTGCCACCTGCCACACATTGCGGATTGTCACGATGCCACCTGCCACACATTGCGGATTGTCACGACACCACCTGCCACACATTGCAGATTGTCACGACGCCACCTGCAACACATTGTGGATTGTCACTTGCCACGGTGCCACCTGCCACACATTGCGGATTGTCACTTGCCACAGTGCCACCTGCCACACATTGCGGATTGTCATGACACCACCTGCCACACATTGCAGATTGTCACGACCTCACCTGCCACACATTGCGGACATTGCAGATTGTCAAGACGCCACCTGCCACACATTGCGGATTGTCACGACACCACCTGCCACATATTGCGGATTGTCACTTGCCACGGCGCCACCTGCCACACATTTCGGATTGTCACGACGCCACCTGCCACACATTGCGGATTGTCATGACACCACCTGCCACACATTGCAGATTGTCACGATGCCACCTGCCACACATTGCGGATTGTCACTTGCCATGGCACCACCAGCCACACATTGCGGATTGTCATGAGGCCACCTGCCACACATTGCGGATTGTCACGACGCCACCTGCCACACATTGCGGATTGTCACGGCGCCACCTGCCACACATTGCAGATTGCCACGACACCACCTGTCTCACATTGCAGATTGTCACCTGCCACGGCGCCACCCGCCACACATTGCGGATTGTCACTTGCCACGACTCCACCTGCCACACGTACCGGATTGTCGCTTGCCATGTCACCTGCCACACGTACCGGATTGTCGCTTGCCACATCACCAGGCACACATAGGGGATTGTCACTTGCCACTGCTGCTGATCCCACTGTGAGGAGCCCGGTGTTCTGCCGAAAAAGGTCCCCCATCGCATAGTGTCTGCCCTGTACTGCGCTTGCGCAGTACGGAGGACAAAGGAGACGCCAAAAGTCTCCGAACATCAACAGCGGGAGCGTGTGGCACAATGTACTCTGAAGCGCAGGCGCCGTGTAGAGCTCATGAACAGCTGTTCATGTTCGGAAACTTTCGGCGTCTCCTTTGTCTTCTGTACTGCGCAAGCGCTGCGCCTGCGCAGTACAGGGCGGACAGTATCCGGTGGGGGACTTTTCTCGGCGGATCCTCCCAGTGGGATCCGCAGTGGAGCGGGCAGAACGGGCTGACTGGCGGGTGGCAATTTGCCGCCCCCCTGAATGTGCCGCCTGGAACCATGGCTCCATCGGGTCCCATGGTAGGGCCGGCTCTGGTTGTGTATAAAATGCACTTTTTATCTATCAAAAATTGTTTCCCAGTGCTAAACCTTTCATCCAATTTCTAAATTGCTGCATTTGTAAATTCCAAATATCAATATAAAGGAATAGTAGCGGTAAAAAAAAAAAAACACTTGTGGTTTTAACCAATCTTGTTTTTTTGTACAATTCTTCTTTAAGGAGGCGTGGCAAGCGGTGTGTCCTATGCCTGCAGACTTTTGCTAATAGGTGTCCCTCATTCCCATCTCAAAAAGTTGGGAGGTATGGATCATTGGCTGATCATATAAACCTTATTCCCCAGATTTGATTTATAGAATAAAGATTTATTTATTTCAGTTACATACAGAAAAGAGCTGCATAGACCAACACTGTATGAAAAAGGGGGTGACACCCCACATGATGACCCAATAAATATCTGAATAGGTTCTGCTTGTGAAAACATTTGTTTGAAAATGTTTGTTTTCAAAACGTTCACTTAATTGTTTGATTGTTATTAAATCAGTATTAAATCCAAAAACCAAAAATGTTATCTATTGCAGTTTACCAATCATTAGATGTAGTGTCTGGATTCGTTTCCTTTTTTCCAGGCTTTTTTCCCTGTTTTCAGCTGGCGATATGGAGGCCAGTAACACACCTGTATAAGAATGCCTACACTCTGGATGAATGAGCAACAGAGACACTCTTGGACAGCAACATTGTCAGTCTGGGGGGAGGGAGTGTTAGATGGACTAGCAGATTTAGATACACGGTCAAACTTCAGCTCCAGTGGCGGCCCGTGCATTGTGGGCTCACAGGCGCCCCCCCCCCCCCAATAACACCACCGCCGCCCTTCCTATTCCATATCCTATCCATAATTGCGGGGATAGGCAGGGGGGTATATCTTTTGAAGCAGCACCTGATTAGGACCAGAGGCTCTAATAGGCCTCAAAATATGGTGAGAGTGCGCCCTAATCCCACCCAGTTGTGTGACACTAGAAAATGAATATTCGCTATTCTGCCACATTCTCCTCCCAGCCAATCAGGAAGCCCCTATTTGCCAGAGAGTCTTATGGCCAATCATGTCTCAGGACACACTTCTGGGTTCCAATCAGCTAGAAGGAGAATGCTTGTGTCCTCAGTGGAGCAGCCGGCTCTTCCTTCTCCCTGCCTCCACTAGGTAAGGTGATTACCGTTGGCTGCTGTGTCTCCTGCGGGCGATCACCGCTGGCTGTGTCTGTGTCTCCCACGTGGGGGGGTGCTGCAGGGTGATCGCCGCTGGCCGTTTCTGTGTCTCCCGCACGTGGGGGGTAGTCATGTTGGTTGTGCTGCCCCCCCAAAAATAGTAAGCACCAGCCGCCACTGTTCAGTTTACACTATAGTTACACAAGCAGTTACAGCAGCAGTTTTTTTTTCTTTTTTGGCATAAAGGTTTTACATAAATAAATACAAGCTGATCATTGTAACAACCCCTTTCAGTGTTAAATGGTTTGTCTCATCTCTGTAAACCGATACATTCTGCTGGGGAGCTTGTTCTATTGAAAAACAACAGACTTACTGGCTGGATCTGGGAGGAAGAGAGGAAAGATCCAGTGCTGCAAATCCACAGAGTCTTATGGTGGTAAGAGAAACATCCCTGCCAGGCCACACCCCCAACATGTTTCACTCCGCCCCCCAGAGCTTAGTCATGGGGACTTTGTGTACACATACTGTACACAAAGACTGTTAAAAAAGGTCAGTTATGTCCCAGCTGGATCACCAGTTGAAAATAAAAGAAAGCCTAAGGCTCAGTTCACACTACTGCAATGCACTTTTGATGCAATTTTCA
Organism: Aquarana catesbeiana; assembly: GCF_042186555.1. NCBI lineage: Eukaryota > Metazoa > Chordata > Amphibia > Anura > Ranidae > Aquarana > Aquarana catesbeiana. The sequence goes on along the minus strand of NC_133327.1, from coordinate 178,941,749 downwards.
GAGCAATGACAGTGTTACTAGGCAATTTTGAATGTAGTTTAACATACTTAATGGAGCCAAATTGCACTGAAATTGCACCAAAGTAGCACAGGAACCTTTTCCAAAATTGCATCGCACACATCACAATGTGAATGGGCACCATTGAAATTATGCGATTTCCCCAGACATGCGATTCTGTGCAACTCAAATCACATGAGAAATCGCACAATGTGAACCAGTGCCAAGATTTGGTATGTTGTTTGGGTTTAATACCGCTTGTCCAGACCTGCTAACCAGGTTTCTTTGATTGCTTATGAAATCAATGAAACAAAAATGCAAAACAAAGTTTATCATACTGCATATTTATATATACATTATTTGTTCATCAGCCAACTGGGTTGTAGCAGATATACAATATATATACAGTATATTGTATTGTTCTTTCATGCATCCCTATACCATTCTTCGTTTACCATTCAACACTATGTAAGTGGATCATTGTAATACTAATATTTGTATGTATTATGTATGCAATTTTCTACCATTGAATACTGATTACAGATATTTTCAATTATGCTATAGATGAATTCCTCCTTCCTCTGCACCCCTGAAGAAGGACCTAAATGTATCCCGAAACGTGTTGTATGTAAGGAGGTCTTTTCATATACCCCCTGTATGATGATATTAGCTGACATTGTTCAGGCCAATCAATATTCCAGTTCTATTTGTGTATATATTTTAATCATGTTCAATTATTATGAAAATGTATTATTACTTTAATAATTTGCATATTTGTTAATATGATACCACTAGTTGCCTTAAAGTGGATGTAAACCCAATGCCATCCTTTCTAAACTACTGCCATAGGGGTTATCTATAAGGATATACATGCCTCCTGCATGTATCTTTACCTGTCAAATGTCTCCCCTCTGTCTGTTATGAGACCTGAAAAACTGCATATTCTGTGGGTGGGTCTGTTGTCTGGAGCTCGGTGGGTGGAGTCATGATGTCAGTAGACTCCCCGCCCACCTCTACACTGCCCTTGTCAATATGCATTTTCTCCTGTGTATTTCTAACACTGAACTTCTGCTATGATCTCTAACATCCAGTGAAAAGACAGGAAAGTAACCACATGACCTCAGCATGCCAAATCATGCTGAGGTGTGGAACAGCCAATCCTTGCAGAGCTGCTGAAGAAAGGAGTGGGGGAGGGAATTAAAAAATAATGCCTGTGTCTTAGGCTGTCACTCACAGCAAGGGGGAGGATTTGACAAAGTTTTTCTCAGTTTGTCAAGATTTTTCTCACTGAACATTAAAAGAGAATTGCTCAGAGATGGATTAACTCTGTGTGGCAAGACTGGGCTCAAATGATAGGAAATCTTATACTCTACAGTATAATATCAAAAAAAAAAAAAAAAAATTCGGGTTTAAATCCACTTTAAAAGTCCACTTAGGGAAAACCTCTTCTTTCTTTCTTGAATACTGGATGTTACACTTTGAAAACTGCGGATGACCAGGAGAAATCAGTGCCCACACCTGTCTTTCCACCTCTGCGCCTAGGATTGTAAGACACCTGTGGTTCATCACTTTATATACTAGATTAATATAAGGGTATAGGCTGAGTCTGTTTAGATAAGCCTTTCATTTTATATATATTTTTTTAGAAAAAAAAAATTTTTTTAGTCATTTTTGCACTCTTTAACTAGAATTCATTGATTAGCCTGTTCATTTTATTTATTAGGCATATAGCGCCACTATTCATCCACAGGGTGTTTTTTCAGACTTATAATTATTTTTATTTAAGTGGCAGCTCACAGGTGTTTTACAATCCTAGGCGCAGAGGTGGAAAGACAGGTGTGGGCACTGATTTCTCCTGGTCATCCGCAGTTTTCAATTTTTACTTTGTTTAACCATCTGCAGCCATGGATGCCATCAAATTTTTGTCAGGGAGGAACATCAACCCTGACATTGTTTTCTCGAGCAATCAGGAAATAATGGAATGTGAAGAAGACACTTTACATTTATTAAAGAATTTGGATCACTTGTTAGAAAAACAAGTAAAAACATGGTGGGATGTGTTCACTTTTGGACACTATTGTAAAGAAAAAATCATTTTTAGAAGTCTGAGGTGGGAAGTCCCCCCTCAGGATGGGCTCACAGATCCGGTTTTTATGAAAGTATGGCTGGATTTTTTTAATAAAGTGGGTATGGAGCTCCAGGATTTGGTGCTAACTAGAAAACAATTCAAATTGGCCCAAATCAATGAGCAGATTAGTGAGATAGAAAGAAAATTGGAACCTATCAAGGATACTAATCCTATTGTGGAGTTTAATAATAATATGAAAAAGAAACTGGAAAAGCTGGATCGTGAGATACAAAAGAAAAAAGTTAAAAAGTACAATAGAGACTCCTTAGATTTTAAAAACAATAAAATCTATTTATGGCAGAATTCCAGCCTTGAGGCCAGTGGTTCTACTGAACCCAGCACAATCAGGACTGTTGATAATTCTTCATTAGGTAATCAGCAGGGTAAAACCCCGGGAGACAAAAGGGGAAAAGTGAAGGGTGCACAACATCCAGTTCCACATACACGTAGGGAGTCACAATCCCAACATGGTAGTGCTCAACAACATGGAGGTTACCATCAAGGGGAGGGTTATAACTCACCTAGATCCCTTAATGGTGCTAGAGGTGGCTATTGGCAACAATATAACCAATACCCTTCACCACGGTCGGTTTATGCACATAGAACCAATCAGCCCCCGAATTATAATTCTTATTACCCCCAAAATCATCAAGAGGGATATCCTATCTCAACCTATGAACCCAATCCAGAAATGGGCAATCCAGTCTCCATTCATAATAGATATGCACCATTAATGGATCATGATCCTAATGGACAGTATCATATGAATTTGAGATCAGGTCCTGCACCTTTTTTAGGACATCGGGGGAGAGGGGGGAGGGGTGGGGGGACCCCCAGGGGGAACTCTCACTCAATGAACAACAAAGGCGGGGGGAGGAATGGGACAGTGAATTACCCCAACAGAGACTCCATGTCAAACCCAAGAGAAGGAGGGGATGCCGAGCAGGGAGGCACAGGCAACCCAAAAAAGAGACTGAGAGACACCTAAATGAGGGTGTTTTTAACCTCAGCACAGTAGAACTTAATAAAAATGAATTAAATATATTAAGTTTGGGGTTAAAATGTGCACCGAGAAAACCTTTTAATAAGTTTGAGGTATACATAGATACCCATAAATATATTCGTACTTTGAATATCAAAAAACATTTTTTGAGCCATCCAGTGGCCCCTAGAGCTGTAAATACCAGGATAACCACTAGAGTGGACACGGGTCTTAGAAACAGATCATTATTCAATCCCCAAATTTCTAACAACCACTTTATAGAGGTCTTCAAGAATTTGGTCTTGGAGGATATAGAACGATTGAACCCGATTAAAAAAGTTAATCCGGATTATATCATCAATGGGATCAAGTCTTTGGAGGAAAGGAACAACATCATCATCCGACCAGCGGATAAGGGGGGGGGGAGTGGTTATTCTTGAAAAAGATTTTTACCATCAACAATTAATGCAGATGTTGGGTGATCGAACCACATATCAACGTTTGCCATCAGATCCCACCAATGAATATAATAAACAATTAAGTGCTCTGATTGAATGGGGGTTTAGCTTCAATGCTTTGGGCCCCAAAGAAAGGGATTATTTAATTCCTAGTGCTTGTCGCATTCCAGTTATTTATACCCTCCCTAAAGTTCATAAAGACGCAAAGATACCACCAGCGCGCCCTATTGTAAATGGCATAGGGTCAGTGACGGCTAGACTGGGCGAGTTTGTAGATAAATTCCTCCAGCCTAGCGTCAGAGCTACCAAAGCTTATCTGAGGGATACCACTGACTTACTACGCTCCTTGCAGGAAGTGAGGTTAAATGTACCCACTGAGTCATATCTGATAACAGCCGATGTGGCTTCGTTATATACTATCATACAGCACGAAGATGCGTCTTTGGCGCTTAATTGGGCGCTAAGCAAGAGGGATGACATCCCTCATGCGCAGAAAGTTTTTTTGGGCCATGCTTTAAATTTTTGTATGGCCCATAATTATTTTTGGTATAACGGCCATTTTTATTCACAAAAGGTGGGTGTGGCGATGGGGGCCAGATATGCACCTAGCCTGGCCAATTTATTTTTGGCTGAGTGGGAGGATAGATGTGTTTTCCATATCAGGCCACCCCAATTACGTTTTTATCGTAGGTTTATAGATGACCTCTTCCTTATTTGGGAGGGATCTAAGGATTCGGCGATTGAATTTGTTGCGTGTCTAAACAACAACACAAAAAATATTCGATTGGATTATACCATCAGTGATACTTCGGTTAATTTCTTGGATGTCACTATAGAAAAGACTGAGGGTGTGTTAAGCACCAAAGTCTTTTTTAAAACTACGGATCGAAACAGCTATCTGTCGATCAGGAGTGGGCATCACCCCTCCTGGATCAAGAATATACCGAAAGGGCAGATGCTGAGAGTCCGACGCAACTGTTCAGAACTTAACTCCTATACCTTTCAGGCTAATATACTGAAGGATAGGTTCCTTCAGAAAGGATATGATAGGAGTACTTTGGAGAACATAATTGAGGAAGTAGCGAGCAAGCCTAGGGAACAATGCCTGAGGGAGAAAGATGATGGTGTGTCTGAGAACCAACATCAGTTGGGCTTTATCTCAAATTTCCATTATCAGTACAAGGATGTGGAAAGGATATTCAGGAAACATTGGCACATCCTTTGTAAGGATAGGCATTTGAGGGATGTTTTGCCGAGTTCCCCCAAATTTATCTATAGACGAGCACCTAATTTTGGTCAGAGGGTGGTGAAGAAGGTTCTGAACCAACCACAGCATCAAACTTTAAGAATCGACCATAAAGGTTTTTTTGCATGTAGAAGGTGCATCTGCTGCAGAACAGTTCAGATTAGGCATAGGGGTATGACCCAAATAACTAACGTAGAGAATGAAGTCTTTAACATTAGGGAATTCATTACGTGCAATACATCCTTTGTGGTATATCTTTTATGGTGCCCATGTGGGTTGTATTACGTTGGACGCACTAAGAGATTGTTGAGAGTACGGATTGCGGAACATCTGGCTAATATCAAAAATGGTTTCCAATTTCATAGTGTATCACTCCACTTTAAGGAAAAACACAATCAGGATCCCAGTTTACTCCAGTTCTGTGGCATAGATGTGGTACATCAATCCTGGAGGGGCTCTAATCGTGTGAGAGACCTCTCTCAGAGAGAAACTCGATGGATCTTTCAGCTCAAGAGTTTGTTCCCTAAGGGAATGAACATTGAGCTGGATCTGAACTGTTTTATCAGTAACTCCTAACTAGTAGTATTAATTTTGTTGATTGGGGATAGTTTATATTTATTAGGTTGAGACACAGTATATTATACAATAGATATCTTATTTGTAATGGGCCATTGATAAATGAGTTCATTATTTTGTTTTTAGTAACCCACGTCATGCATGGGATGGAGGTATCACTAATATTGTTCATTTGAGGAGCTAGGGTTAAGTAATTGCCCCTTTGACTCTTCTCTATTCATTTTAAAATATTTTTAATTAATTTCTCTTTCATTGGGTGCATATGGTGTATAATTAGTAGGATGGTCACTAAGTGGTGTCTTCAAAATGAGTAGGAAGGTCACTAAGTGGTCACTTTATGTATCACATTTTATTTAATATAGATATTATGAGATCACATGTGTATAGGTATATTTATTCTTTTTTTTTTTTTTTTTTTTCCATTTTAGTATATTATAGGGGTAATATATCACTAAGATTCATCATTTGTATTTATTTTAAATAGTATAGGGGTAATATACCACTAAGATTCATCATTTGTATTTATTATAAATGCATTGGGTTCTTGAGATGTATATTCATGAAGAGTCTTGCTGCCGATTGATGTATAAGGGGACACAGGAAGTGTGGAGAAGCTGAGAGATCGGCGCCCGCCCACGTGTCTAACTATCTGCATAAATGAGTGATTGCCACGCTGTGTAGCCAACCCCATGACTAAGTCCGTATGACGAAACATGTCGGGGCGTGGCTACGCGGCAATCCCTTGTTAACATTAGAGTGAGGAGAGGCGGCGGAGTGAGCGGTTATCGTTTCTGACCAGCCAGGAAGTGTCAGCAGACTACCGGTGAGGTTATCCGCAGGTCTTCAGGCTCCACACTCCCTGGGTCCGCCGTGACCGTTCTAGTGGTTATAGTGTCGTTTATATCCCGCTGCATATGTTACATCATCCCGTTTGCTGTGAAGTGTTGTGACTACATTTACCTGCCTGCTGTGATTTGCTGTGGAGCTTTTATGCTTTGTGTTTTATGGATCATGTGAGTGTATTGATTTTAGTTTCAGTTTGAATTAAATCTTTTAAAACGTTAATACACTATCTGGAGCAATTCTTTTATTCTTTATGTGGAATCCTGATCCCATGAATGGTGTTCGGCATATTGAGCAGTGGATGACTGTGCTCACATGGTAACCCCCATGTTAGTGGGTTAAAGCCGTGTCCGGCCAAACACGCGAGTGTAAGGCCTCAACAGCTGGTGAGTGTGCCATCTACAAGGGTGTGGATATATGTCACTGAGGTGTGGTGGACAGTGCAACACAGGATCAATTCATAAAGACACTCACTTCTTGGAATCTCTTCTCTTTTGCTTGATTTGGCACGAATATTTTGGACTCTTCACCAATATTACTTTTTTCTGGTTTTTCGTTTTAGATTTGGGACTCATTCACTAATGCTGATTTTTGTTTCATTATGCTAATAATGGTCACTGTGTTAAATGATTGTCTAAAAAGCATCATTTAAAGTTATTTATTGTTTGAACATTTGCTGTATTTATATGTTTGCCACTTTATATTCACAGTGTCCCAAGTGGAGGCTGCACCACACTGGGGAAGTGTATTGTGGTTCATCACTTTATATACTAGATTAATATAAGGGTATAGGCTGAGTCTGTTTAGATAAGCCTTTCATTTTATATATATTTTTTTAGAAAAAAAAAAAAAATTTTTTTAGTCATTTTTGCACTCTTTAACTAGAATTCATTGATTAGCCTGTTCATTTTATTTATTAGGCATATAGCGCCACTATTCATCCACAGGGTGTTTTTTCAGACTGGATGTTACACGCCTTAAAGCATAATTTTGCCATTCGCTTTTTCTTTTCCACACAAAAGATTAAAAACAAAGTGATGTAGGCATTAGCCTGGTGGCTGGTGGTTGTGTGGGTCTGCAGATCCAGACCCTGCCCCCCCCTATTTGAATGAGTTTGGGGTAAAAAAAAAAATAAAATAAAATAAAAAAGTGTAGTGTAAAAAATGCAGTAGGCAGTTTTTACAAGTGCTTTATTTAAAAAAAAACAAATGGTCCACTGTAACAGATGATGGCCATTTCTAATGTCTTGGAATTATGAACCCGACAGCCAGGAGGAAGAAGAGGAACCCAGACTTTTTTTTTCCAAATAAGGAATTTGTAGGAAAATTTTTGTTTTTGGCAATGTTCATTCAATCTTCTAATGGTTAGTAAGGCTGGTGTGTTTTTTGATGCATTTTGCAGAAATTCAAGGAATTTTTTTTTTAACATGAGTTCCTATGGAACATGTTCACATCAATGCATTTTTGTGCCTCTGCGTTTTTGGAAAGGGCCAGGGACTTTTTTTCCCGCAAAATACAGCGTTTTGCATGTAATAGACTTCAATGGACCTGCCTCCAAAATGCAGGCACTGCGTTTTTACCATGATTTTGCCACGATTTGAATTTTTTTTTTTAGCTGTACATTCATTGTATATAACTGGTTGCTGAGGAGGGGGTTCCCACCCGGCCACTGCACATATACAGCCAGGTGGGCACTTCCTCCTTCTGAGTGGACGTTCAGGAACGTCCTTCAGAAGGAGAGGGATCGCGCGCGATCCCGATACACTTGTGTCACCCGGACACAGCGCATCTCAGATCGGCAGGAGGGCTCTGTGACTGGCCCTCCTGATCACATGATGGCTGTGTCTAATCACAGCCATTATGTGACATAAATAGAGAGTCGGTTGCTAGACGATCAGCTCTCTTCTCACACGGAAGTTGTCAGTGAGGAGAGAGAGAGTGGATCTCTGCAGCCCAGTAAAATCATACGTCCCAATGATCATCTGGACACATATGTCCGTGATCATCTGCGTACATATGTCCATGATCATCTGCGTACATATGTCTGTGATTACACAAGCCAATTATTATACACTTAACAGGATTTTTTTACTACATGTCTTTTTACCAAAGACATGTAGCAGAATACATTTTGGCTTAAATTTATGACAGAATTTAGATTTTAATGGATTTCTTTTTTAAAAATAGAAATTAGAAAAAACATTTTTTTCAAAATTTTCGCTCGTTTGTTCACTTATAGCGCAAAAAATAAAAAACTGAGTTGTGAATAAATACCACCAAAATAAAGCTCTATTTGTGTGAACAAAATGATAAAAATTCCATCTGGGTACAGTGATGCATGACCAATTCTCAATGGAAGTGCGAGAGCGCTTAAAGCTGAAAAATGGCCTGGAAAGGAAAGGGGTGAAAGTGCCCAGTATTGAAGTGCTTAACAAGCAATGAGTCATCAGCTACCCACTAACTCACTCACTGCCCAAGAGATTGCCAATCACTTCAAAGACAAGATCGATGCAATTCGTGAGGATACCTCCACTGTGCGTACGTCTTTCCCACCCAACATACCTTGCCTAGCAGCACATTCAACACTCTCCTCTTTTTGAATTGGCTACTACAGAAGAGGTTGCAAAAATTTTCTCGGATGCCCACCCAACCAATTGTCCTTTGGATCCTGTTCCCTCACAACTACTACGGTCACCCTCTTCTTCTATCCTATGCTCCCTCACCCACATCTTCAATCTCTCCCTCTCTAGTGGCATCTTCCCTCCCCTCTAAAACATGCGCAGATCACTCCCATTCTTAAAAAGCCCTCACTGGACCCTACCGACCTGAACAACTTAAGACCCATCTCATTGCTCCCATTTACCTCTAAACTTCTAGAACGCTTAGTCTACAACCGTCTTAGCTCCAACCTCAATGAAAATAACCTTCTTGACCCCTTACAGTCTGGCTTTCGCTCGCAGCACTCCACGGAAACTGCCTTACTAAAACTCACTAACGATTTACTAACTGCTAAAACCAACAGCCAGTACTCCATACTCCTACTACTTGACCTCTCTGCGGCCTTTGATACTGTTGACCACCCGCTCCTTCTCAATAAGCTACATTCCCTTGGCCTCCAAGATTCTGCTCTATCCTGGTTCTCTGCCTATTTATCACAGCGCTCCTTCAGTGTCACCTACAACTCTGTCTCCTCCTCTCCATTGCCCCTTTCTGTGGGGGTCCCCCAAGGCTCGGTTCTTGGACCCCTTCTCTTCTCTATCTACACCTCCTCCCTCGGTCACTTAATAACTGCCCACGGCTTCCAATACCACTTATACGCTGATGACACCCAAATCTATCTGTCTACTCCTCACCTCACTCCTTCAGTCTCCTCTCGCATTACTAACTTACTAACTGACATATCAGCATGGATGTCGCACCACTTCCTTAAACTAAATCTCTCTAAAACTGAGCTATTAATATTCCCCCCCGCCCGTGCCCCCCTCCATGACTTTTCCATCAAAATCAACAATGCAACCATCAGTCCCTCCCCTCACGCCAGGGTACTAGGTGTAATCCTAGACTCTGACTTGTCATTTCAGCCTCAAATCCAATTGTTGTCAAAAGTTTGTAGAATTCACCTCCGTAACATCTCTAAAATTCGCCCCTTTTTAACAAATGAAACCACCAAGCTCCTCATTCACTCCCTTGTTATCTCTCGCCTTGACTATTGCAACTCCCTTCTCATTGGCTTACCTCTCCATAGGCTATCCCCTCTTCAGTCTATCATGAATGCTGCTGCCAGACTTATCCACCTTACCAACCGCTCAGTGTCTGCCAACCCTCTACTCCAATCCCTACACTGGCTCCCAATCACCCAGCGAATTAAATTCAAAATACTAACCACAACATATAAAGCTATTCACAACTCTGCCCCGAGCTACATCACTAATCTTGTCTCCAAATATCACCCAAATCGACCTCTCCGCTCTTCTCAAGACCTCCTGCTTTCAAGCTCTCTCATCTCCTCCTCCCATGCTCGTCTCCAGGATTTCTCCAGAGCCTCTCTCATCCTCTGGAACTCGCTACCTCCATCTATCCGGCTATCCCCTACTCTTGCTACCTTCAGGCGATCCCTGAAAACTCATCTCTTCAGGAAAGCCTATCACGTCTCCAACTAATCTTCTACCACTTCCACCAGCTCATTCCCCACAGTTACAACCTTTTGTACCACCTGCCCCACCCTATTAGATTGTAAGCTCTTCTGAGCAGGGCCCTCTTAATCCTCTTGTATTTTATTGTATTATAACTGTATTGTCTCCCTTTTATATTGTAAAGCGCTGCGTAAACTGTTGGCGCTATATAAGTCCTGAATAATAATAATAATAATAATAATAATAATCAGCAGTCAGCGGGCTTCCTCGCTGAAAGCTGAATGTGAAAAAAAGAATTGCCGGCAAAAACGAAATTGTGAAAAAAACAAAAAAACAACGCATGGTGTCCCCCCCCCCCCCCCAGATCCATACCAGGCCTATCAGGTCTAGTATGGATTCGAAGGGGACCCCCCCCAAAATGTAAAAGAAAAGATGGTGTTGGCCCCTCCAAATCCATACCAGACCCTTATCCGAGCATGCAGCCTGGCAGGTCAGGAAAGGGAGGGGACAAGCGAGCGACCCCCCCCCCCCCAAACCATACCAAGCCACATGCTCTCAACATGGGGGGAGTGGGGGCTTTGGGGCACTCTGCGCCCCCCCACCCCAAAGTACCTTGCCCCCATCGGGGCAAGGGCCTCTTCCCAACAACCCTAGCCGGTGGTTGTCTGGGTTTGCGGGCGGAGAGCTTATTGGAATCTGGAAGCCCCCTTTAACAAGGGGGCCCCCAGATCCCGACCTCCCCCCCATGTGAATGAGTATGGGGTACATTGTACCCATTCACCAAAAAAAAGTAGTGTAGTGTGAAAAAATACAGTAGACAGTTTTTGACAAGTCTTTTATTAAAATATCTTCTTCTTCCCCGCCTCTTCCTCCGGTCTTCCTGCATCTTCTTCCTCCGGGCTTCTCCTTCTCCCGATTCTTCTTCTGCTCTTCTTTCTCCTGTCTTCTTTGGCCGGTGTGCTTCTTCCTCTGCTGCCACTCCCTCCAATGACCCTCCTCCTATGCTGCATCCCACTGATCTGTCCGTGCCAATGTCAAGCATTTCTTAGAAAACGACTGGGGTGTGGTCATCAGATGATGTCTTCCGGAGGCCCCGCCCCCTAGTGATATCACAGACCAATCATGCCCTGAGCGGTGATGTCACAAGGGGGTGGGGCCTCTGGATGACGTTATCTGATGACCACGCCCCCATCGTTATCTAATACATGCTTGACATCGTCCCCGACAGATTAGCAGGATGCAGCATTGGAGGAGGGTCATTGGCGGAAAAGGAAGAAGCACACCGGACAAAGAAGACAGGAGAAAGAAGAAGAGCAGAAGAAGAAAAGGGAGAAGGAGAAGCCCGGAGGAGGAAGATGCTGGAAGAAGCGGGGAAGAAGAAGATATTTTTAATAAAGGACTTGTCAAAAACTGTCTACTGTATTTTTTCACAGTACACTACTTTTTTTTGGTGAATGGGTAGGGGTACAATGTACCCCATACTCACATGGGGGGAGGCAAGGATCTGGGGGCCCCCTGGTTAAAGGGGGCTTCAGATTCCAATAAGCCACCCGCCCGTAGACTCCGACAACCACCGGCTAGGGTTGTCGGGAAGAGGCCCTTGCCCCCCTCAACATGGGGGCAAGGTGCTTTGCCCCATGTTGAGGGCATGTGGCCTGGTATAGTTCAGGAAGGGGGGCGGGGCGCTGGCTCGTCCCCTCCCCTCTTCTGACCCTGTGGGCTGCATGCTCGGATAACAGTCTGGTATTGATTTTTTTTTAAATGGGGGGGATACCCTTCGAATCCATACTAGACCCAAGGGCCTGGTATGGACCGGGGGGGGGGGGCCATGCTGCTTTTTTCAAGATTTTTTTTTTACCCGGCAATTTGGTTTTTTAATAGGGAAGCCCGCTGACAGCTAATGGCTCATTGATTGTTAAGGAGGCAGCGCCCGGCTCGCCGGCCCCCTCCTTAGCAACCAGCTATATACAGTGTAAAAAGAAAAACAAAAACAGAAATCGCTGCAAAAACACGGTACAATCGCGGTCAAAAAAATGCGGAAAGCACAGCAAAAAGCACTGCAGAAACTCTCAAAAGCAACATGAATAGATGTGAATCAAGTCTAAGGTCATATTGCTTTTTTTTTCTACTGTGAAGATGAAAAAATTTGAAGGTGCAGGATGGAAACTTTTTGTCAACCACCGGCAGATGATTCCTTGCTGGGGAAGGGCATAATTGCAGCAGTTTTAATTGTTTTTATATTTTAAATAAATGGTATACACACCTCTCTGCTTTAATCCTTCCCTGCATATGAGTTGAATCTGGGTGCTGTGTGAGAGGAGCAGACAAGCCACCATGCACAGCAGGAGCTGTGAAAAAAGCCAGTATAGACCAACCTTAGTATAAGCTAAAGCGGGTCAATTATATCTGGTGAGTTCAAACCCACTGGGGTTGGGGCACAAACGCATATGGAGTGGATTGTCACTTATCTTAGACGATTGAATATCACTTTCAGCACTGGCACTTTCTATAGAAGAACTTTGTTACCATGATTTACATTTAATTATATTTTTAGTTCTGTTTCCTTATGAACTTTTTCTCTTATGAAATGTATGAATCTAAGCACTGGCACTTTTCAGTCACTAGCAAGAGATTTGTTTTGACTTCATTATCTGCAGTTTGCAGAAAAGCACTACAGTCCATTTAACTTGGTTTCCTATGGTACATGTTCACACCTATGCCTTTTGCAGCCGGTGCATTTTTTGAAAGAGTAGGGGACTATTTTTCCCGCGTTTGCATGTAATAGTCTTCAATGGAGTCACACAAGAAACGCAAGTGTGGTGTCTGTGATGTGATTTTTGCGTTTTGTGGATTTTTTTTTCCCTTTAAAAACACCTGTATATAGCTGGTTGCTAAGGAGCGGGCTGTGTCCTTAACAACTGATGAGTCATCAGCTGTCAGCGGGGTTCCCCACGAACAGCTGAATGTAAAAAAAAGAATTGCCTGCAAAAAAAAAATCATTAACAAAATGTTATGGGGTCCCCCTAGGTTCATACCAGGCCCTTCGGGTTTCGTCACAAGGGGTGGGTTCTCTGGGTGACATCATCGGATGGCCACGCAGACAGCGGGAGCCAACACAACCAAAACACCCAGCATCAGAGGAAGACTGATTTTTGTTATTTTTGGCGGCGGCGAGGAAGAACACATCACTGGAGGGAGAAAAAAAAAAAAAACCTGGAGGGAGAAGAAACCACCGGAGGAAGAAAACAGCCGAGTGAGAAGAAACCACTGGATGGAGAAGACGGGAGGAGGAAGATATATTGGAGCTACGACAGGGGACATTCTTTATTTTTAATAAAGGACATGTCAAAAACCATCTCTTGTTTTTTGTAACACTACACCGATTTTTTGTTGGTGAATGGGTAGGGGTACAATGTACCCCATACTCACTCACATGGGGGGGGTCTGGAATTCAGGGGCCACCTTTCTTAAAGATCTTCCAGATTTCGATAAGCCCCCTACAACCACCACCCAGGGTTGTTGGGAATGGGCCCTTGAACCCATTAACACCGGCCCACCCAAAGCACCCCCCCATGTTGAGGGCATGCGGTCTGGTATGGGGTGGGGGGGCTGCTCACTCGTCCCCACCCTTTAATGACCTGCATGCTCGGATAAGGGTCTAGTATGGATTTTTGGGGGGACCCCAGGCAATTTTTTTTTCAAATTTAACTAACTCCCTACTACCCAATGTACTCACCCCCATCCCTAGACACTTACCTGACTGAGCCACCACTTCTATCTGTCAAACACCTGTGAGGAGGGATCAGGGGGCATGGCTTACCGCTGTGGCATGTCTATGGATGTATCCAGAGGAAAGAGGGGCAGACAACACTGACAGGGGACTGAAATGAGGAGGATCAGGATTGCGTTGTGCAATTTAGTTGCACAGAGCAGATACACATAAGATCTATTTTAATTCAATACAAAATAAAATAAATGACTTTTTTATCATTTTATTTGATTATCCTGCTACATCAATGACACTTATAAATCAGAACAATAAAGGAGTTATGACGTTAGGCTGATGTCACACAATTATGATCAAAATTGCTATCAGCCCACTCAAATTGGTTCTAAATGCTGAAGGTTGTTTACCTTAATGCAAAAAAAATGCTAAATCTGGCAGTGAAAAGGTTAAAGAGGCAAAAGGCAGCAAAAAAAAAAAATGGAATGCTAAAAATTTGCGTTCAGCTGCCTGAGGTTTTTTCTAGCATTTAACATTCAAGAAGCTTACAATCTAAGGTCCCTAACGCTTAGACGTACACATAATAGGGCCAATTTAAATAGGATCCAATGAACCTATCAGCATGTCTTTAGAGTGTGGGAGGAAACTGGAGTACCCGGAGGAAACCCACACAGGCACAGGGAGAACATGCAAACTCCAGGCAGATAATGTCTGATAGTTCAGACCAGGGACCCCAGTGCTGCCAAGGCAGAAGTACAAACCTCCAAGCCAGCATTTTACTAAAATTGCACATTTCTCCTCCCTAGATATCTACTACAAATACCATCATTCTATAGCCAGCCAAATCCTGTTCTCCTCTGTCTGTGCAATTTCTCATAGGACTACAGAACAGCAGTCTCACTCTAAAGAGCTACACACCCACATGACATAGTAATCAGACACACACACATACCCTCCTCCCTTTACACCAATCATGTGCCTCAGGCCTGTCTTGCGTTCCAAGTCTCGAAATGAAATTTCAGCTCAGCCATTGGTTGACATTTTCAAGCTCTGATTGGACGATGGAAAAGGCCCCGCTTCTACAGCAATAAACGTGATGCAATACATAGTAAGAAGCCTGTGATGCCCTCGTTATTGCCGGACACAAGTCTCCAGAGAACGTGGAATACATAAGCTTTTTTTTCCCCGACACGATATCATAGAAAAATAAAGATTAAAATAACGAATGTGTGTATTGTTTTTCACACTTAGCTATTAGCGCTATACTTCCTGTTAGTTTGGATTCAGGCGGCATGGGCACCCCGGCATGTGAGGACTGATTGCCTCGTAGTGGAGGGGTCCTCAGGGTGCCGGTGTCCCAGCTGAAGCATGCCGACTGTCAGTGTGAAGAGAGACGTGCTGTACAAGGCCCTGGGCCGCTCTTATAGTAAGTGTCCGCACACAGCATAGAGAACGTGAGCCAGTCATGTCAGGGAAGGTGAGCGTGGGGCTCAGAAGGCGCACATGGAAGCTGACACTTCCAGGACACAGAGGCGTAGTCTATTATAGTGGCTCTAATAGGAAAACATTATTTACTTTACTGTATTCCCTGCATTAGGGTACAAATGGTCCAGTGTTTGTATCACCCCCCATTTATTTACTCACTTGGTCCAGGGTTGTACCCATTTGCCCCAGCTCTCTCATCTCTCCCACAAGACAGTGGCAGCAGTGGGAGCTATTGGCTGTCAATCAAATCTTGTGAGCAGAGAGTTGGGGCATGGCTGAGCAGTGCTGTTTATGTCAATGGAGGCACACAGCCCGGCTCAGGATTGAGGCCACAGGTGTGCCAACATAGGAAGCGGCTATGGTGGCATATGAAGAAGAAGAATGGAGTGCCAGCGGGGGGACCCCAGAAGAAAAGGATTGGGGGGTGAGGGGGAAGAGAGACAGGTCCCCCTATACCAGGGATATCTCAGGCACCTGCTGAAAGATCAGGACAGTGGGGGGGGGGGGG
Organism: Aquarana catesbeiana; assembly: GCF_042186555.1. Taxonomy (NCBI): domain Eukaryota; kingdom Metazoa; phylum Chordata; class Amphibia; order Anura; family Ranidae; genus Aquarana; species Aquarana catesbeiana. The sequence continues at coordinate 178,925,670 of NC_133327.1, read as the reverse complement.
GGGATTTTGTCACACACTTAAATACCTGTATGAGAAGCCTCAAATGGAAGCTGCTAGGACACAGCATGCCTGTTCCAGCATAGTGCCATTACTTAGCTACGTTTAAAGTGGTTGTAAATTCCCATAGATGACTTGTACTTATAGTAAGCCTATAATAAGGCTTACCTATAGGTACTGTAATTATCTCCTAAAAATGCACTGTTTAGGAGATATTTACTGTATATGCAGCCGATGACATCGGCACATGCGCTCTGAAGAAAAGGCCACCCATAAGGTTCCTTCAGAGCCCTGTGTCGTGACAGCTAGATCTGTAATTTTCAGTACCAGAAATTTGGCGCTTGTAGTGTATGAATGAAATGAAAATCCACACTTGGGAGACTTCTCATTAAAGGCAATTTATTTTTATGTAGCAAATGTCAAAAAACGGTTTCCCCCGGAGTTTCACTTTAAGTGGACCTTGCTTTTTGATGCAAGGTCTGGTTCAACAACAATAATTTGTTTCCCTGATTCATATTCCGGTTTCTGCTTCACAACAGGAAGAAATCTCTCCAACAGGAAACAGACACCAAAAATAAACTGACAGGGTTTTAACCCGTCATTTTACTTGACCCAAAACTAAAACAATTGGGGTCTACAGACACTTTAAAATAGTATTAAACCTTCAGTGTTTTTAGCTTAAAGCGGTAGTAAAGTTCACTTTGTGTTTTTTACCTACAGTTAAGCCTAAAATAAGGCTTACCTGTAGGTAAAATGAATACCTCCTATATGTGCGCCGTTTAGGAGATCTTCACCCTGCATGCAGCAGGTGATGTCACCAGCCCATGCACGCTGAAGGTCCAGCATACCGTGATGAACCTTCAGAACCCAGCTCCAGCACGAAGAAAGCCAGAGGGAAGATGGAAGTCCTGTCAGTGGTGACTGTACATGGGCGGGCTTTGGTCTAAGGCATGGATCTTCAAACTACGGCCCTCCAGCTGTTGCAGGACTACACGTCCCATGAGGCATTGTAAAACTCTGACATTCACAGACATGACTAGGCATGATGGGAATTGTAGTTCATGAACAACTGGAGGGCCGTAGTTTGAAGTCCCCTGTTCTAAGGTAAGCATTTCATAATGTGCTAGTGTGTGATGCATACTAGCACATTATGCAATTGCCTTACAGTTTTTCTTTTTTTTTGTTTTGTTTAAACTGCTACAGATTACTGCTGCTTTAACACAATGAGCACAATAAAATAAAGATTCCCCATTAAACAATTTTTGTAATTTTTCCCCAGCACTTGCAGTTTACAACTTTCAGTGCTGCTGACTTCTGCTCTCTAAGTCCTGCTTCCCTGAGATTCCAGTCTTCACATGAAAGAGTTAAAGTAGAACTATAGGCAAACTTTTTTTCATTTTCAATAGAGTAAGGGAGGGTTATAATCATTATAAGGTTTATTTTTGCCATCTTTGTCCCAATGGGGAGATTTCCCTTCATTTCCTGTCCCATAGCCAAAACAGGAAGTAAGAGGAATTGCCTGTAAATTAAGGGAATTTCTTGGGCCCCTGCAGTTCCCCAGAACTAGTGTCCCCATTGGATGATTTCCCCTCTATTACTTTTCTGGGGGTGTTTCTATTGGTGCACACAGTGTAGGGAGACACAATTCTAGTCCCTGGATACACGGATGGTTCCATAGGTTGCTGTCTGAGGAAGGAGCCACCCTGAAACAGGAAACCTGGTGTAGTGGACATGGCTCCAGCTTAAATAGGAATTAAAAGATGATTATGCCCTTGTTGACACTGCTGTGACTTCCGCGCGACTTTAAATCCAACGTCCCTGAGCGACTTCATCGCGGCTTGCATACGTCTTCTTTAACACAAGTCAAGTTGTTGAAGTTGCACCAAAAGTAGTGCAGGAACCTCTTTCTAAGTCGGAGCGACTTGAGTCGCACCGATTAGAACGGTTCCATTGCTGTTAATGGGGTGCGACTTGTCATGCAACTTTGAGCTCTTGCATGACAAGTCTCAGCAGTGTGAACCAGGGCTAAAAGATGAAAAAGTTGCATCCTATGTAAGTGTTTCAATCAGCTGCTGAAAGTGCCAAAAAACTGGAGGGTTTATTATCACTTTAAAGTACAATTTCATCTTATCATTACTTGATGTACAATATCCACATAATGCTAAGTGACGTACGGGTATGTTGCCCAGTTTTGAGTGATTATACTGGGATGATACCTGTAGCTTAAGCATCATTTTGTTATCATTTTTTCAGCCGATGGATGGTTTTCTTGTAAGACCCTGTTCACATACAGTATCTCACAAAAGTCAGTACACCCCTCACATTTGTGTAAATATTTTATTATATCTTTTCATGTGACAACACTGAAGAAATGACACTTTGCTACAATGTAAAGTAGTGAGTGTACAGCTTGTATAACGGTGTAAATTTGCTGTCCCTTCAAAATAACTCAATACACAGCCATTAATGTCTAAACCGCTGGCAACAGAAGTGAGTACACCCCTAAGTGAAAATGTCCAAATTGGGCCCAAAGTGTCTATTTTGAGTGGCCACCATCATTTTCCAGCACTGCCTTAAAGGGGTTGTAAACCCTTGTGTTTTTTCACTTTACTGCATCCTATGCATTAAGGTGAAAAACTTCTTCTAGTGACCGGCCCGTCAGCGTCTATGGAGGCTCAGGAGCGTGCCTGCAAGGTAACCCCCCGGGAGATCGCTTCTCCTAGGGGGATATACAATGCGGGGAGGAGCCGCTGAGAGACCCAGAAGTCGAGGATCTGGGCCACTGTGCAAAAAGAACTGCACAGTGGAGGTAAGTATGACATGTTTGTTATTTAAAAAAACATAAAAAAAAGTAGCTTTACAATCGCTTTAACCCTCTTGGGCATGGAGTTCACCAGAACTTCACAGGTTACCACTGGAGTCCTCTTCCACTCCTCCATGACGACATCACGGAGCTGGTGGATGTTAGAGACCTTGCGCTCCTCCACCTTCCGTTTGAGGATACTCCACAGATGCTCAATAGGGTTTAGGTCTGCAGACATAGTTGGCCAGTCCATCACTTTTACCCTCAGCTTCTTTAGCAAGGCAGTGGTCGTCTTGGAGGTGTGTTTGGGGCCGTTATCATGTTGGAATACTGCCCTGCGGCCCAGTCTCCAAAGGGAGGGGATCATGCTCTGCTTCAGTATGTCACAGTACATGTTGGCATTCATGGTTCCCTCAATGAACTGTAGCTCTCAGAGCCGGCAGCACTTATGCAGCCCCAGACCATGACACTCCCACCACCATGCTTGACTGTAGGCAAGACACTTTGTACTCCCGTTTTTGTACTCCTCACCTGGTTGGTGCCACACACGCTTGACACCATCTGAACCAAATAAGTTTATCTTGGTCTCATCAGACCACAGAACACGGTTCCAGCAACCCATGTCCTTAGTCTGCTTGTCTTCAGCAAACTGTTTGCAGGCTTTCTTGTGCATCATCTTTAGAAGAGGCTTTCTTTGGGATGACAGCCATGCAGACCAATTAGATGCAGTGTGCGGCGTATGGTCTGAGCACTGACAGGCTGACCCCCCCACCCCTTCAGCCTCTGCAGCAATGCTGGCAGCACTCATACGTGTATTTCCCAAAGACAACCTCTGAATATGACGCTGAGCACGTGCACTCAACTTCTTTGGTCGACCATGGCAAGGCCTGTTCTGACTGGAACCTGTCCTGTTAAACCGCTGTATGGTCCTGGCCACCATGCTTCAGCTCAGTTTCAGGGTCTTGGCAATCTTCTTATAGCCTAGGCCATCTTCCTGTAGATCAACAATTCTTTTTTTCAGATCCTCAGAGAGTTCTTTGCCAAGAGGTGTCATGTTGAACTTCCAGTGACCAGTATGAGAGAGAGCGAGGGCGATCACACCAAATTTAACACACCTGCTCCCCATTTACACCTGAGACTGAGGTTATAAATTTAACGAGCCGCATGACACCGGGGAAGGAAAATGGCTAATTGGGCTTTTCACTTTCACAGGGGTGTACTCACTTTTGCTGCCAGCGGTTTAGGCATTAATGGCTGTGTGTTGAGTTATTTTGAGGGGACAGCAAATTTACACTGTTATACAAGCTGTACACTCACTATTTACATAATAGCAAAGTGTCATTTCTTCAGTGTTGTCACATGAAAAGATGTAGTAAAATATTTACAAAAATGTGAGGGGTGTACTCACTTTTGTGAGATAATGTATATGCAAATCAGATGTGTATTTTAACCGCATAACATGTGAACCGGCAGCCTTATCAGTGCAGTCGGTTCACACATGTGTGGGGCGGCCACAGGACTCCCACGCTAAAAAGACAGCCACATATATGTAAACAGTGCCTAAAAGCAATCCTATCGGCTAATTAGATTGGCTAACTGGATTGCTTTTACAAGTGGCGGGAGGGGATGTCCCATCCTTTTGCCTTCCACGGGCATTCCAGGCTCTTCCATCCCACTGGGAAACCCAAGTGTGTAGCCGGCAGTTCCGCCAGCTGACAATAGAGCCCGTTGGGGAATGGATTGGCCCTTTGGCCCTGATCATCTCTATGGTCAGAGAAACCGGAAGCAACAAGTATTTTGTCACTTCTGGTTTCACCACTGGAAAAAAGCATTGGAGCATACTGATCTTGATATGATCCAAAGCTTTTAAGGGCAGAGAATAGATCTGGGGTCTAACAATAAAAGTGATAAAAAATAAAGGGACAGTGTAATGCCCTGTACACACGGTCGGACTTTGTTCGGACATTCCGACAACAAAATCCATGGATTTTTTCCGACGGATGTTGGCTCAAACTTGTCTTGCATACACACGGTCACACAAAGTTGTCGGAAAATCCGATCGTTCTAAACGCGGTGACGTAAAACATGTATGTCGGGACTATAAACGGGGCAGTGGCCAATAGCTTTCATCTCTTTATTTATTCTGAGCATGCGTGGCACTTTGTCCGTCGGATTTGTGTACACACGATCGGAATTTCCGACAACGGATTTTGTTGTCGGAAAATTTTATATCCTGCTCTCAAACTTTGTGTGTCGGAAAATCCGATGGAAAATGTGTGATGGAGGCCACACACGGTCGGAATTTCCGACAACAAGGTCCTATCACACATTTTTTCTGTCGGAAAATCTGACCGTGTGTACGGGGCATAAAAAAAATAATTAAAAACAGTTTTTAAAGTGCCCCTATCCCCTGATGATGTTACTCAGTGTAACATCATCATTTTATATTTTACCAAACAAGTGGGTATTATTTTGTGTTTTTGTGCTTTAAAATGCATTAAAGTGTATTTTTCCAAAGAAACTGCATTTGAAAAACTGCTGCGCAAATACCGTGTGACATAAAAAATTGCAACACCTGCCACTTTATTCTCTAGGGCCTCTGCTTAAAAAAAATATATAATGTTTGGTGGTTTTAAGCAATTTTCTAGTAAAAATACAGATTTCTGCATGTAAACAAAAAGGGGGGGGAAAAAGAGACCCGGTCTTGAAGTGGATATTTACCTTCGTAATTCTATTGCACTGTGTTTAATTTCTGTTCGTCTTCATGCTGCCAGCTATTATTATTGACACCAAGCAACCCTTGGTGACGTTCAGCCTCCACTCACACTCTTCACATCCTAAGATTGACAGGATAAGGCCACAGAGGTAATGTGCTTACATAGTTTCCCATTCAGTCTTTGCAAAGGGGTTCTGTTATTGGTGATGAGCGTTCACTCCAGACGGAGGCTACGATGCCATATACTGGCTTACTGCTTTGTAAATGCAAAGAAGATGTGACTGCAGACTTGAATACAGAGTGCTGTAAATGAAAGGTAAGTACACAAATCTATATGTAGAATGTGCGAGGGTGTTCCTTTCGCTTGCCTGCATAGATGGATGTATGTAATTTCCTTTGTTTACCACAGCAGTGTATTTCTACTTTTAAATAATTTAATTTCATATTTCAGCTCTCTGGCCAGATTGTAATAAACAAAGCTAACAGAACCAATCAAGTTATCAATTTTAGAAATGGTGATCCCTTCCTTTTCTGTGTTTTGCTTTAACAGCTGATGAAGAGTTTGATGAACTCTGCTTTGAGTTTGGCCTTGAATTAGATGAAATTGTAAGTATTAGTTTGCACATGTTTATAATGATGGCTTTGTATTTCTGGTAACAATATCCTAAAATGTAGGTTTCTGTCTTGAAGCAGACCTTCAGTCATTTTTTTATCTTTCCATCTATGAAATATTCTGCCCTTGTTGTTTTGAATTTGGATATTAAAACATTTTTTTAAGTACCTTATACAGCCCACTTCCTGTTTGTCTGGTCATTAGCCTAGGCTTATGACATCATGCACAGTGCATAAGAGGGCCAATGAGAGCTGCAGCTGCCTCCGTGTGTCTGTGTAAATCCAGAAAGTGAACAGGCAGCAGCTTCAGCTGCCCACAGTTAAAATGGATGCAGCCAGACTCGGTGAAGGGAGATTTCTGCAGCATATTTGGCAAGTACAGAATCACAGTATATAAAAAAAAATGTGCAAAGTGGTTGGAGGGAAGCTTCAAAATGGCAAATATGTTTTTATTACAAATTATGTGAGCAGACTCCATTTCCTCTTTAATGTAAATATTGGAAAACATAGCTTTAGAAATGATGAGGCCTCTTTTACACAGATCTACACGTTACCGCCCTCTGAAAAGGGATCCATGGTTGATTGCTTTTCAGGCGATGGTGGTCAGCGATTTTTACAGGCATTTAAAAGGTTACATAGTTACATATAGTTACATAGTAGGTGAGGTTGAAAAAAGACACAAGTCCATCAAGTCCAACCTATGTGTGTGATTATGTGTCAGTATTACATTATATATCCCTGTATGTTGCGGTCATTCAGGTGATTATCTAATAGTTTCTTGAAGCTATCAATGCTCCCCGCTGAGACCACCACCTGTGGAAGGGAATTCCACATCCTTACCGCTCTTACAGTAAAGAACCCTCTACGTAGTTTAAGGTTAAACCTCTTTTCTTCTAATTGTAATGAGTGGCCCCGAGTCTTATTAAACTCTCTTCTGCGAAAAAGTTTTATCCCTATTGTGGGGTCACCAGTACAGTATTTGTAAATTGAAATCATATCCCCTCTCAAGCGTCTCTTCTCCAAAGAGAATAAGTTCAACGCTCGCAACCTTTCCTCATAACTAAGATCCTCCAGACCCCTTATTAGCTTTGTTGCCCTTCTTTGTACTCGCTCCATTTCCATTACATCCTTCCTGAGGACTGGTGCCCAGAACTGGACAGCATACTCCAGGTGCGGCCGGACCAGAGTCTTGTAGAGCGGGAGAATTATCGTTTTATCTCTGGAGTTGATCCCCCTTTTAATACATGCCAATATTCTGTTTGCCTTATTAGCAGCAGCTTGGCATTGCATGCCATTGCTGAGCCTATCATCTACTAGGACCCCCAGGTCCTTTTCCATCCTAGATTCCCCCAGAGGTTCTCCCCCCAGTGTATAGATTGCATTCATATTTTTGCCACCCAAATGCATTATTTTACATTTTTCTACATTGAACCTCATTTGCCATGTAGTCGCCCACCCCATTCATTTGTTCAGGTCTTTTTGCAAGGTTTCCACATCCTGCGGAGAAGTTATTGTCCTGCTTAGCTTAGTATCGTCCGCAAATACAGAGATTGAACTATTTATCCCATCCTCCAGATCTTTTATAAACAAATTAAATAGGATTGGTCCCAGCACAGAACCCTGGGGAACCCCACTACCCACCCCTGACCATTCTGAGTACTCCCCATTTATCACCACCCTCTGAACACGCCCTTGTAGCCAGTTTTCAATCCATGTACTCACCCTATGGTCCATGCCAACGGACCCTATTTTGTACAGTAAACGTTTATGGGGAACTGTGTCAAATGCTTTTGCAAAATCCAGATACACCACGTCTACGGGCCTTCCTTTATCTAGATGGCAACTCACCTCCTCATAGAAGGTTAATAGATTGGTTTGGCAAGAACGATTCTTCATGAATCCATGCTGATTACTGCTAATGATATCATTCTTATTACTAAAATCTTGTATATAGTCCCTTATCATCCCCTCCAAGATTTTACATACTATTGATGTTAGGCTAACTGGTCTGTAATTCCCAGGGATGTTTTTTGGGCCCTTTTTAAATATTGGTGCTACATTGGCTTTTCTCCAATCAGCTGGTACCATTCCAGTCAATAGACTGTCTGTAAAAATTAGGAACAACGGTCTTGCAATCACCTGACTGAGTTCCCTAAGTACCCTCGGATGCAAGCCATCTGGTCCCGGTGATTTATTAATGTTAAGTTTCTCAAGTCTAATTTTAATTCCGTCCTCTGTTAACCATGGAGGTGCTTCCTGTGTTGTGTCATGAGGATAAACACTGCAGTTTTGGTTACTGAAGCCCCCCGATTCACTCGTGAAGACTGAGGAGAAGAATAAATTCAATACCTTTGCCATCTCCCCATCCTTTGTAACCAGATGTCCTTCCTCATTCTTTATGGGGCCAATATGGTCTGTCCTCCCTTTTTTACTGTTTACATACTTAAAGAATTTCTTGGGATTTTTTTTGCTCTCCTCCGCTATGTGTCTTTCATGTTCAGGTAACACTGCTGCTTCCTGCACACCTGTTTGATCACTCCCCAGTGGAAATGTTACATTGAACTTCCGTGCTTCAACTGCTATAGCTGTATTCAGTATGCATTTGCTGCGCGGCCCCAAGGGCAAATTTGACAGGTGGTGTGACCTGTCAGATTTGTAATGCCGAGTTAAAGTTACGCCACTGCGAAACATAGCCTATGTACTTACCTCTGTAAATTTAGAGGTAGGTGGTAAAAACACTGATCAACTGCCTGTTTTTTTAAGCCCCCCGGCCGCTGGTGGAAACTTAGCTTAACAGAACAAGAACTTCTTTCTTTCTCTTGCAAACCTTGTGATTTACATTCTTTTTCTTCCGTTGCCAACTTTATTCTTTTAGTACACACCTCACACACTACTACTGATGCTGGATCATCCTTACTTCTTGTGTCAAGCTATCATTTTAGACTATACTGCATCTTTCTCTTTAGACAGGGATCTCATTTCTAGTGCATGAGTGCAAAACCCTCTGTGCAGCACTATGGAAAATGTGCTCACTGCATATATCTAAAATAAAGTCAATGAGACATGTAACATAGGAAAAGTGAAAATCATTTATTAACCACATCCTGCCAGCCCCATTGCGGATGGACGTCCGCAATGTGGCTCCGTTATCCTTACTGGGCGTCATATGATGTCCAGCAGGATAAGCCGCGATTGCTCGCCCGCGGGGGTGCACAGCACGGCGATCGGTGGTGCTGTGCATCACTCTGACACACCGCATCTCCAATCGTGGTAAAGAGCCTATGACGTAGGCTCTTTACCACGTGATCAGCTGTGACCAATCACAGCAGGAACCAGGAAGTGCTAGTAACCTGCTTTCCTCAGTTCGCACTGACAGGGAGAGCCGATTGGCAGCTCTCCTGTTCGAGGGGGGTCTGCACTGATAATCAGCGCATTGATTATCAGCGCAGCCCCATCAGAGGTTCCCACCACAGCTGCCAATCATTGCCCATCAGATGCCAGTCAATGCCCACCAAAGTGCCAATTAGTGCCCATCAGTAACACCTGTCAGTGCCATTCACAGATGCCAACCAGTGCCCATCAGTAATGACTGTCAGTACCTCCTCATCAGTGCCATCTATTAGTGCCCATCAGTGCCACCTGTTAGTGCCCATCAATTCTACATATTAGTGCCTCATCAGTGCCCGTCAGTGAAGGAGAAAACTAAATTTTATAACAGAAACAAAGCAAAACTTTTTTTTTTTTTTTTTTTTAAAGTCGATATTTTTTAGCTTGTTTAGCAAACAATAAAAAAGCCTGTGGTGATCAAATACCACCAAAAGAAAGCTTTTTTTGTGGGAAAAAAATGTAATTTGGGTACAGTGTTGCATGAATGCGCAATTGTCATTTAAAGTGTGACAGCGCTGAAAGATGAAAATTGGCCTGGGCAGGAGGGGGGGGGGGGGGGGGGGCGAGTGCCCTGTATTGAAGTGGTTATAGACTCTTGACCAAACCCATAAATTAGAAATGTTGATGTGATTTTCTGTGAAGAAATCCAGTTACTTTGCCCTGATGACAAATGCCAAGGTTCACTTCAAAGGACAACTTTAAAATGGAAAACATTGTCAGTTTGAGAAAGTGGTGACCATTGCATTTGTACCATAATTCTGTTTAATAAATATGCTTTGAAATTGCAAAAAGAAATGTTGATGTGATTTAATTACTGTTTCAGACATCGGAGAAAGAGATCATCAGTAAAGAGAAAGGGGATGGAAAAGCTGATGGAGCATCGGATGTTATTCTCTTTAAGATTGACGTACCCGCCAACCGCTATGATCTCCTGTGTCTTGAAGGCCTGGTGCGTGGGCTGCAGGTCTTCAAAGAAAGGTAATACCAGTGTTGTGCACTTAGATGTAGGAAACAAGTAGCCTTTCTAAATGCAAGAGCAGTCCTGACTGCTGGTGTCATATATGGGCTAATACTCAAGTGTTACAGCAGTAAACAGTTTCCAGTTTATGTGCATAAGTTTGTTAAAGCGGGATTCTGTCCCTGAAAAAAAAAAATGTAAAAGTCAGCAGCTACAAACACTTACCTGTCATGGCTGCCCGCGATGTCGGCCGCCCAGAGGCCGACTCGTCCCTCGGCTCTCGGGTCCTGGCACAGCCATCCTAAGTAAGGGAAACAGGCAGTGGAGCCTTGTGGCTTCACTGCCAGTTTCCTACTGCGCACGCGCGAGCGGCGCAGCACTCCGCTCTGTGAATGGCCCTGTGGTATTCTGCGAACACACACAGTTCCCAGAAGACAACGGGGCCGCTCACCGAGGAGCAGAACACGCCGCGGAATAGGAAGAGGCAGATTTGGAAGACTGCCTAGCAACAAGGGTTTAGGTAAGTTTAAAAATTTTTTTTTTTTTTTTTTTAGGATTTTTCATGCAATTTTTTTTTCTAGGGTGGCCCTCCACTTTAATAATGTTTTTTTTAACCTTTTACAGGATAGATGCACCTAGATATAAAAGGATCACACCAGCTGATAACCAACTACAAAGACTTTTTATTACACAGGAGGTGAGGTTAACATCTGATTTTAAATAACTATGCACTTTCCGTAGTGGTTTAATAAACCAAACTGAAGCTCCCTTGCCTGTATGCCTTTGTTCGGACCTTAAGAACCTCTATGACGTGAATTGTTTATCAACAATGGAACTTGAAATGTATCAAAGGAGTGGGGATCTATATAAAGCAGGGGTGCTCAACCTTTTGAGGAGCTTAAGTGATTTGGTAACCAGTCAGGGGCCCCAATGAACTATGGGGCTTTACACCTCCCCCTAAACTGCAAATGTAAAGGAGCCCTTACTGTCCTGAGCCCCCTCTAAGGCTGCTTTCACGCTGATGTGTGGCAGTTCACCAGCACCACAAGTACAGGCAGTTCACCTGCATCCTTCCTGCAGGTTAGCTGCACTGAGCCATAGACTTCTATTAAATCTTGCGGGTGTGGTGCACTTTCAGAAAGCACACCAAAACTCCTGCAAGATACCTGCAGGATATAATAAAAGTCTATGACCTGCTGGTGCACTGTGCTGTGGATTAGTGTGAAAGCAGCCTAATAACCCCCCCCCCCCCTTCTTTTTTTTTTTTTAAGTACTAATATGCCCATTGCAGAAGCGCAGTGTATGTGATTTTTTTTTTTTTTTAATACAGTGACCTTTTCCTCATTTAGCATCGCTCTCCAGGCAGCGAGAGAGGTCCCAGGCGAAGTACATTTAGTATCACTCTGCCTGGGACAGGAGCCAGTGCTACAAAGGAAGAATCAGCTTATGCAACTCTCCTTCCTCCGCACCTGGTGCCGGTACTCTGATGCTCTGGGATGGCGGGTCAGTAACCCGTTGATTGCGATCTGGACTTGCCGACCCACCTACCCAGAGCATGGGCATGCGTTTCCCTGGTTTAGGTTGCGGGCCACATCAGAGGTCTCTGCGGGCCATGGGTTGAGCATCCCTGATATAAAGATTACTTGAAAAGTAACATGGTAGTATGGATCTAGAGAAAATGGCATCCTAAAAACTGACCCTGTTGCATATTGCTTATGCTCAGAATATTCAAGCACATTATGGAAGAATAAGGGGAAAAATCTGGCTACTATGTATAAGGTACATAGCTTCTCATTCAAACACTTGGGTCTTCTTAATGTGTCTGAGAGAAGAATTGTCGTATGTTCCATAGCCACTAATTTGATTCAGACTTTGATGGGTTGGACCATGTATTTTCACTCTGAATGTCTATGCCAAATACCATTATTTTGAGTATACAGACCCAGCTCTAGAGGATAATCAGCGAAAAGCACCAGTTAGCCAATCTTTGCTATCTTCTGTTTTAGTCTTTGACATACTCTAATTGTGGGCTATTCATTAATATAACATTACTTTTGGCTTGTTTGTGAACATTTTTAAAATTTTTTTTTCAAATCAGAAGAAAAAAAAAAAGCGATTATATTGTGCAAAAAGTACAAACATTCAGGGTACAGACTCCATATATAGAAAACACACAAGTAATGGTTTTACATCTCAAAATATTTACAGAGTCTGGACATTGTACCAGCATATACATTTTACTGAGAGCCCTTGCACACTGGGGCGGTTTGCAGGCGCTATTGCGCTAATAATAGCGCCTGCAAACCGCCCCGAAAGTGCCGCTGCTTGTATTCCAGTGTGCAAGCCCCGAGGGCTTGCACACTGGAGCGATGCGCTGGCAGGACGGTAAAAAAAGTCCTGCCAGCAGCATCTTCGGAGCGGTGAAGGAGCGGTGTGTATACCACTCCTTTACCGCTCCTGCCCATTGAAATCAATGGGACGGCGCGGCTATACCGCCGGCAAAGCGCCTCTGCAGAGGCGCTTTGCGGTGGTATTTAACCCTTTCTCGGCCGCTAGCGGGGGGTAAAACCGCCCCGCTAGCGGCCGCATACCGACGGTAAAACGCCGCTAATAATAGCGGCGTTTTACCGCCGACGCCGCCCCAGTGTGCAAGGGCTCTGAGTAGAAAAATCAGCATAACATATGCGAACAAAACAAACATAAGAAAACAAAAAAAAACAACTTATGCAGTGTGCACTGTACTGTAAACAGACAAAGTTATCCTGTAGTAAAGATGCCTTTCACAGGGTAGCATCCTAATAAACACTAACAGCCTACTTTACACTCAGACCCTCTAAAGCTATAAGATGGTTCACATTTACCTTTTTTGAAGCAACCTGGTAAGAATAAGTTGTGGTGGGGCCACCCCAGAGATCTCTAGCCACTCCTGCCAGATTTTTGTAAATTTTTTTGGATGCATTTCTATGTTGATATGTGGTAAAGTTTTGCATTTTGACTGTACAAGTAGATGCATCTGTACAGTGTTCGGCTGAATATACAGTTTCAGTTTTTCTTTAATTTCACTTAATTAAGTTCAAAAATGGTATTAAGTAAATATAACCTAATTTAATGGTTATTTAAAAAGTCCAGTATATTAAAGTCTTATGTTTTATGTGTGGATTAGACTGCTGCAGTACGTCCCTATGCCGTGGCTGCTGTGCTTCGCAATATAACCTTCACCCAGGACCGATATGAGAACTTCATTGATCTGCAAGAAAAACTTCACCAGAACATATGCAGGTAGCCTTCTTTTTCCCTCCCTTGTCTGCATGTCCTCTCTTGGTCATTAAGATGGATGTAAATGTCACAGCCACACCCTGTACAGGCTGAATATTGTGAAAATCTTACATTGTTTTGTGTAATCTTAAACAATGTATTTGTTTTTTAAAGGATACAATTGCCTTTTGTAACGGGTTACATGTTACACTCATATTCAGGGTGTAAAACGTGACCTGTTATAAATGCACTGGCCCCGCACCCCCGAGTTCCCATTTTGATAGCAAGCAGGGGGATCTTCTCCACCCGCTTGCTGCCATAATTAGTGTTTAGTGTTTTCTATGAATGGGAAAACGACAATTCCCGACAACCTTTGCGGCTGTCGGCTAGTTTTTAATGAACTACCAGGGTGCTGTTGATCGCTATGGGTAGTTCATTGAGCTTCCTGTCAGAGTGTAACTGCCTGCCTATATCAGAGTTATGAGCAGGCAGATACACAGACAGTCTGCAGGACCGTGGCATTACAGGTCTCTAACAAAAAAATAATTAATGCATGTTTTTTACCTGCAAAGGTGAACTTATCTTTTAACAGATGCTTGTTTTTAAATAGTTCTCTGCTAATAACATAGTCGTGTTACCTCCTTTCGGTTACAAATACGTGTTTACTGCTTAAAGAATATGTGAGCCTTTACCTTGTAAAACAACCTATTCAGTTTGAAATAGAAATACAAGACAAAACATGTGTGCATATACAGTGCATCCAGAAAGTATTCACGGTGCTTCACTTTTTCCACATTTTGTTATGTTACAGCCTTATTCCAAAATGGATTCAATTCATTATTTTCCTCAACATTCTACAAACAATACCCCATAATGGCAACATGAAAGACGTTTGTTTGAAGTCTTTGCAAATTTATTAAAAATAAAAAATCTCATGTACATAAGTATTCACATGTGTAGAAAAAAAGTGCAGCGCTAAAATATATGAAGAAAGTTGTTGAGCACAACCTACAAAAAAGTGCAAATTGGTGACCATATAATGTGAACAGCGTTACCATAAATCACATATAAACAAGAAAATGCTTAGTACTGCCAAAAACTTGCAAAAATTGCATATAAAATCGCATATGAAACAAGAAAATGCTAAATAAATAAAAACTTGCATAAATCAAGCAACACTGAAAAATATATATAAGGCCAAAAGATCATACATATATATATATATATATATATATATATATATATATATATATATATATATATATATATGAAAAGTGCTATAATAAAAGTGCAAAAAATGTGGTGAAAAAAAAACCATAGTGAATATCTAAAATAAAAGTGACTAAAAAATCTTCATATGAATTTGAGTATTCACAACCTTTGCCATGACACTCAAAATCGAGCTCAGGTGCATCTTGTTTCCACTGATCATCCTTGAGATGTTTCTGTTTCAGTGGTTTTTATTAATTGTTTTAGTAAAACAGTAAAGAACGGTTGGTAGTGTAGCAAATGATCCTTGCTTGCTCCAATTGTAACAGATAAATATAAGTGGGGCTTAGTACAGTTTGACGAAGACCCAACTCCCAGGTTAGGTCTGCTATGTGACCCCCCCCCCCCAAACACAGTTTAACTAAAATATAAGGCAGGACAGTAACCATTACTGTTATATTGGTAAAACGCTTGAGCTACACGGACTCTGCGATGCAGTTGCTCTACCAGCCGCCCAGTGCATGTTTAAGCGAGACAACGTGGTCGCTGATATACATCCTTGCTAAGATAAAGCCCCGACAAGTTAATCCGGGTGGCCTATTTACATAGTAAGTAAATACTTTCAGCAATCATTTATTATAACTGTCCCCTATAGGGGATGCCATTCACAACAATATACCCAGGGGCGTCTGGGTTAACCAAGGAGAAGGGAAGCGGGTAAAATATAAAAGCATGATACCAAAGGTAAGCATTAAGTAAAGAAGTTGAAGAAAAGAAATAGAGAAGATAGAGGGGTGAGTCCGTCCAGGAATCCGTGCTCGATTGACCAGGTAAACTGCTCTATGTAATCTGGGATCTGTAGGTATGTAAGCCAGGGGGACCATATTTTCTCAAAAAGAGGTTGTTTGTCATGCAGCACGCTCACTATTTTTTCATTAAACATGATCCACTTTAGTTTATGTTTCATCAAAGCCATGTCTATAATAGGACTTTTGCAAGCTGATGCAATGACAATTTTAGCCGCCAAGAATATAACGTATATTAACGTCTGAATGTGCCTGGGGATATTTTCCACTGGTTTATTCAGTAGGGCGATATTAGCATCTTTAACAATATTAACCATTGTGACCAAGGATATGAATGAGTGGACCCTCATCTAGAAGCGAAGGAACCTTGGGGCATGTCCACCATACATGCAGTCCACCTGTCCACAACCCCTGCAGCAAGAGGCTGAGGTGCCTGGATACATTTTGGAGAGGCGCTCTGGTACTAAGTACCATCTGGCATAGACTTTGTAGCCCTCCTTGATCATGCAACGTTTAGGATACATTTGTAGATTCAGGTGTTCCATTTACGCCAGTCCTCTGCCTCAGGGCTTATTTCCAGATCCCTCTCCCATGCCATCTGATAGCCTGGCAGGGGGGATAGTGAACTGTTTATATAGCACGGAGATGACCCCCCCGGAGGGTCGCATCCTGCACGCATCTGTTTTTGAATATAGTGCGACCCGCCAGGTCAGATCCGTCTTTCCGTAATGATTCAAGAAAATGCAGAATTTGTTGTAGACGGAAGCTCTCCACGGGGACATCTCCAAACTGCCTGTGAAGTGCAAGGGAGGACGTATTCCTCTGTGATCTAAGTGGTATAGTGGCCTATGCGATATAGTCCCTTGTTTACCCACCAAGCAAATCTATTGGGCTGCATGCCAGGGGGAACAGGGGATTGCCGAAGAGTGGGACCACTGGGGTATGTGCTGACCGTAGGGTCTCCTGCAACTCATTTCTCAAATGTGTAAGGAATGGGAAAGCGTCTGACTCAAAATAGTTTTGCGGTGTTTGGGGAAGTCCAAAAGATGAGGTCCATTGCCAGCGGGGTGCACGCTTGGGACTCCAATGAGACTCATTCAGGGCAGTATTGACGGCAGTGGAGCTGGAGTAGTAGCCCGCGCTGTTCTAGAACCTTTGATACCCCATATATAATGGAGGATTTTAGTTTGGAAACGGCGTGTGGCCGCCATGGGGACTTGAATAGGCAGAGTTTGAAAATTAATATAATAACCTTGGTAGGACTGTCATTTTAACGGATGCGATTTTTCCCTTTCAAGACAAACTCGCATCAGACCACATCTTCACGTCCTCAAGTAATCGAGCAAACAGTGGCGGGTAATTGGCTTTATACAGTGAGGATACATTGGAAGTCAGTTTGATACCCAAATAAGAGAGAGACGACTGTTGCCACGAGAAAGGGAATTGAGATTTGATACTCTGAAGCGTTGAAGTCGGTAAGTTGACATTCAGCGCTTCTGATTTATCGTGATTGACTAGCAGGCCGGAAATTGTCCGGAGGCAATTTGGTAGTGTGGTATGGGGGGGATGTGAGAAACAGAAGGTCATCTACTAATAAAGTGCACTTATGACTCTTGCCCCCGCTTTCTATTCCCAAGATGTCTGAGTTATGGCGGATCGCCAATGTTTCTATGGCTTTCACAAATAGTATAGGAGACAAGGGACATCCCTGATGGGTGCCTGACGAGATGGGGATCGAGTCTGACACATGGCCCCCCAAAAGTATCTGAGCTGATGGTGAGCTATATAGCAAGTGCAACGAGGCCAAAAATGTAGGACTGAAACCCCACCTAGTCAATACCCGAAATAGGAAGGGCCATCCTTGAGATGTTTCTACAACTAGATTGGAGTTCACCTGTGGTAAATTCAGTTGATTGGACATGATTTGGAAAGGCAAACACCTGTCTATATAAGGTCCCACAGTTAACAGTGCGTGTCAGAGCACAAACCAAGCCATAAAGTCCATGGAATTGTCTTTAGACCTCCGAGACAGGATTTTATCGAGCCACAGATCTGGGGAAAGGGTACAGAAACATTTTTGCAGCATTGAAGGTCCCAATGAGCACAGTGGCTCCATCCTCCGTAAATGGAAGATGTTTGGAACCACCAGGACTCTTCCTAGAGCGGCCTTAGTCACGGCGGTGACCAAGACCCCGATAGTCACTCTGACAGAGCTCCAGCGTTTCTCTGTGGAGAGAGGAGAACCTTCCAGAAGAACAACCATCTCTCCTCCAGCACTCCACCAATCAGGCCTGTATGGTAGAGTGGCCAGACAGAAGCCACTCTTCAGAAAAAGGCACATGACAGCCCACCTGAGGGACTCTGAGATCATGAGAAACAAAATTCTCTGGTCTGATAAAGCAAAGATTGAACTCTTTGGCCTGAATGGCATGTGTCATCATGTCTGGAGGAAACCAGGCACCGCTCATCACCTGGCCAATACCATCCCTACAGTGAAGCATGGTGGTGGCAGCATCATGCTGTGAGGTTGTGTTTCAGCGGCTGGAACTGGAAAACTAGTCAGGGTGACGGAAAAGATGAATGCAGCAATGTATAGAGACATCCTTGATGAAAACCTGCTCCAGAGTGCTCTGGACCTCAGACTGGGACAAAGGTTCATCTTCCAACAGGACAACGACCCTAAGCTCACAACCAAGATAACAAAGGAGTGGCTACGGGACAACTCTGTGAATGTCCTTGAGTGGCCCAGACTGGAACCCGATTGAACATCTCTGGAAAGATCTGAAAATGGCTGTGCATGACACTCCCCATCCAACCTGATGGAGCTTGAGAAGTACTGCAAAGAAGAATGGGAGAAACTGCCCAAAAATAGGTGTGCCAAGCTTTTAGCATCATACTCAAAGATTTACAGCCATAATTGGTGCCAAAAGTGTTTCAACAAAGTATTGAGCAAAGGCTGTGAATACTTGTATACATGTGATTTTTTTTTTTTTTTTTTTTTTCAGTTTTTATTTTTAAGAAATTTGCAAAGATTTCAAACAAACTTCTTTCACGTTGTCATTATGAAGTATTGTTTGTAGAATATTGAGGAAAATAATTGACTTAATCCATTTTGGAATAAGGCAGTAAAATGGCAAAAATGTGGAAAAAGTGAGGTGCTGTAAATACTTTCCGGATGCACTGTACAGTGCCTTGAAAAAGTATTCATACCCCTTGAAATTTTCCACATTATGTCACGTTACAACCAAAAACGTAAGAGTATTTTATTGGCATTTTATGTGATAGACCAACACAAAGTGGCACATAATTCTGAAATGGAAGGAAAATGATAAATGGTTTTCAAATTTTTTATATCTGAAAAGCGTGGCGTGCATTTGTATTCGCCCCCCTTAACTCTGATACCCCTAACTAAAATCTAGTGGAACCGATTGCCTTCAGAAGTCACCTAATTAGTAAATAGAGTCCACCTGTGTACAATTGAATCTCAGTATAAATACAGCTGTTCTGTGAAGCCCTCAGAGGTTTGTTAGCGAACCTTAGTGAACAAACGGCATCATGAAGGCCAAGGAACACACCAGATAGGTGAGTAGTTAAGTTGTAGAGAAGATTAAAAAGCAGGTTTAGGTTATAAAAAAAATATCCTAAGCTTTGAACATCTCACAAAGTACTGTTCAATCCATCATCCGAAAATGGAAAGATTATGGCACAACTGCAAACCTACCAAGACGTGGCCGTCCACCTAAACTGACAGGCTGGGCAAGGAGAACATTAAAGTGGTTATAAACCCTTACAGACCACTTTTCGCTACAGGTAAGCCTATAATGAGGCTTACCTGTAATTACCCAGGTTATCTCCTAAACCTGCATGGTTTAGGAGATATCCCCTATATTTGCATGTGCCGACGTCATCGGCGCATACGCACTGACACAAACTAAAGCAATGGCACGTATGTGCCGCTGCTTCAGTGAGTGTGCCGTTACCGCACACATGCGCGGGAGTGACGTGATCGCGGATCCGGCCAATCACAGTGCCGCGATACCTGTAAGTAACCCTCGCAAATGATGTCGCCGGCTGGTGCTGTGTATGGGATCTGCAGCGAGTGCTACGATCTCAGGTGCCTATTACATAATGAGCTAGTATGCATAGCATACTAGCTCATTATGCCTTTGTCTTGCAGGTGTTTTTTTTTTTTTTTTCAAAGTGGGTTTATAACCACTTTAATCGGAGAAGCAGCCAAGAGGCCCATGGTAACTCTGGGGGAGCTGCAGATTTCCACATGTTACCTGTTTATTATATTTGAGATTTAATATCACTCAGATATGATTTGGGTTAAATTAGTTCTTTGACCATGAGAGAAAGCTTTAACACAATAACAAAAATGTATTGGTATATAGTAAAATAGGCCTAGACTAATACACAGCAATCTATCTAATTGTACAGGGAAAGGGTATAAATCATGAATTACATGAAGGAATACAGAGTATATTCCTTAAAACATTAATCTACAAACAGTAGGACATAAGATATATTTAGATACAAGTACAAGGGAAATTTCCCATAGAGGTTCCTTTCAAATGACCGCTCTGCCATAGAGTGTGTGTTTCCCTCCCATCTAGTCTGTGTATATCAGTACAGGCTGATTGCTCATTGGTTGGCATGGTGTGGCTCTGATTGGTGGGCCTCTCTAATCCTGGGTAAGTACTGGCTACATTTCCAATCCCTATACTTTGCATAAAGAGTGGCAAGAAGAAATCCATTCTTGAAAGAAAGGCATAAGAAGTCCTGTTTGCAGTTTGCGAGAAACCATGTGGGGGAAACGGCAAACGTGGAAGAAGATGCTCTGGTCAGATGAGACCAGATTGAACTTTTTGACCTAAAGCAAAACGCTATGTGTGTCAGAAAACTAACACTGCACATCACCCTGAACACACCATCCCCACTGTAAAACATGGTGATGGCAGCATCATGTTGTGTGAATGCTTTTCTACAGCAGGCACATGGAAGCTGGTCAGAGTTGATGGGAAGATGGATGGAGCCAAATACAGAGCAATCTTGAAAGAAAACCTGCTGGTCTGCAAAAGACTTGAGACTGGGGCGAAGGTTCACCTTCCAGTGGGACAAGGACCCTAAACATACAGCCAGAACTACAATGGAATGGTTTAGATCAAAGCATGTGTTTATAATGGCCCAGTCAAAGTCCAGACCTAAGTCCAATTGAGAATCTGTGGCAAGACTTGAAAATGTTCAGACATCCTCATCCAGTCTGACAGAGCTTGAGCTATTTTCCAAAGAAGAATGGGCAAAAATGTCACTCTAGATGTGCAAAGCTGGTAGAGACATCCCCAAAAAGGCTTGCAGCTGTAATTGCAGCGAAAGGTGGTTCTACAAAGTATTGACTCGGGGGCTGAATACAAATGCATGCCACACTTTTCAGAGATACATTTGCAAAAAAATTTGAAAACCATTTATCATTTTCCTTCCACTTCACGATTGTGTATCACTTTGTGTTGGTCTATCACATAAAATCCCAAGAGATGAATTTTCAGGGATCGCCCGAGCGCAGCAAGAGTAGGGGATACCTGGACAGGTTGAGGTAGCAAGTTCCAGAGGATGGGAGAGGCTCTGGAAAAATCCTGGAGACGAGCTTGGGAGGAGGAGATGAGTGAGCGGAGAGGAAGTATGTATCCATTGGGTTAGGTCAAAAGATGAGGTGAATTTGA
This sequence comes from Aquarana catesbeiana, assembly GCF_042186555.1. Taxonomy (NCBI): domain Eukaryota; kingdom Metazoa; phylum Chordata; class Amphibia; order Anura; family Ranidae; genus Aquarana; species Aquarana catesbeiana. The sequence goes on along the minus strand of NC_133327.1, from coordinate 178,904,207 downwards.
GCTGTAGTTGAGCTGTTAACATTGACAGGAATGTTGAAGTCACCAAGAATGATCGTGGGTATTTCAGAGGAAAGAAAGTAGGGTAGCCAGGCAGCAAAGTCATCAAGAAAGCACGATACCGGTCCAGGACGCCCGATAAATCGATGCAATCCTCTGAGAAATGGGAGAAAACAGATGAATACAGTGCATCTCGAAAGAAGAGAGGGATAGAGAGGGATAAAGAGGGAGGGATAGGAAGGACTTGGAAGGTGCTTTGTGGGGATAGAAGGAATCCAACTCCACCTCCTTTCTGTCTGTTGGGTCTGGGAGAGTGAGTCCAATGGAGGCAGCAGAGAAGACATGATCAGAATTGATAACTGCAGTTATTAAACTGCGCATCACTCGTGACAGAGCGACTCAGCAAAGAGCCATGGTGTCTGCGCCTTGCCCCTGTCTGCCCCGAGTCTCCCCCGGCTCAGTCTTTTAAAACGGGGGTGGTGGCAGTTAAAGGGTTAATTGCGTAATTAGCCCAGTGACAATCACTATCAGGCTGCTGGCACCTAGATTGTGGTCCCGCAACTGGAAAATCTTTGTGCTGGGCGCAGCTGAGAGTGGCATTGTTGCATAAGTGACAGCGTGGTGTGAGGTTGGCCGGTCCTTCTTCTCGAGTTAGTGAGGAGGGCAGGGATCTGACACCTGCGTTCGTCACATACAGATGCTCCTTTGTAGCAACAGTGCGTTTGATAAGCGTTAATCAAATTTCATTGAGATGGAAGGTGGACTATTGGTGAGGTGGGAAAGAAAATCACTTGGCGGGGGGGGCTCTGGGGTGCGCTTTTTAACACGTATTAAATGCATTAGAAACACATTAAAGCTATAGGCCAGTGATGGCGAACCTTGGCACCCCAGATGTTTTGAAACTACATTTCCCATGATGCTCATGTACGCTGCAGTGTAGTTAAGCATCATGGGAAATGTAGTTTCAAAACATCTGGGTGCTAGGGTTCTCCATCACTGCAATAGGCGCATTGGTTCACATTGCTGTCGATGTTAGTATTTTTTAAGTTTGAACTTAGCCTTAAGACGATGAGCAGACACAAATCAAGAATATGAAATGTTGGGGTAACATTCACCATCAGGTAAACCTGCAGTGAGAGAAGTATGCAGACTGCTGCTGTTGGCCCAGTTTATAATTCTATGAGTTTCCTAGCTGTGTCTGCTTTCAGTACTTTGAGTTACTTACATAGAATAAGCATGGAAGTTAGAAAGTCAAAGTGAAATCAGAACTCCTGATCTGCATACTTGTTCTAGGTCAGTAGCTCAGAAGTTATTAAAGTCAGTGGATCAGCATGACAGTTATTTAGCTAAGAATTTTGTATGGAAGCGTCAGTGATAGAATCTTTCATGTGAGAAAAGTTAAAGTTAAGTGACTATGGAAAATTGAAAGAAAATGTTAACCCAACATTTTGTATTCCTGGTATCTGCCTGCTGTTCCCTTTTTTGTATTACTTCCTTTGTGTGAAATACCTGGTGTTCCTGCCAGTCCCTCTGCTTCCTCTGCTGACAACCACACTAGCAATGAGAACACAGCCTGCTCTCCTCCAGTGTTCTGCCGTATCTCCTCATCCACCTCTGAGCTCCTTATGCAGCTGAGAACACATTATATATATATATATATATATATATATATATATATATATATATATATATATATATATTCATTCGACCAATATCGTTTTTTCGGTGTCAGTACAATACCGATATTTCGGCCACCTCTCAGACTGATTAGCCAAAATTATGTGCCAATATTCCTTACATTAAAATTTTTTATTTTTACACTTTTTTTTTATCATTGTTATTGCTGTCACAAAAGGAATGTAAACAGCTCTTGTGACTGTAATAGTCAGTGACAGGTACTCTTTATGGAGGGATCCGGGGTCTATACAACCCTAAACCCCTCTTCTGCACTTAAAAGTATTATTCAAAGCATCAAGATCTGCGTTTTTGAATACTTTCTTTTTTTTTTTTTTTTAAACTGGTGCCTTTAAGATGCCAGTAATTCGGGAAGTGATGTCAGAACATCGCTTCCAGGTTACTAGATCCGAGATTCAGTCGAAGCATCGGCTTTGTTCAGGTCTTCGGCCAGCCGGCGGACGTGGCACTGCTGGTTGCTCGGGCCTCCCAGTGGGACGGGAGTGCCCGGTTGAGCGGCAGAAGGCAGCGGGATGGGGGGAGGGGAATGTCCCCTCCCGCTGCTTGTAATAACAGTCGAGCGGCTGCTGAACTGCATCGGTTGTTTGTTGTTACAATGAAGCTGACTGTCCACTCTAAAGAGCTGCAAGCATCACCCCAGTAAAACCCCTTTAAACAATATTGGTAATATCGGTCTAGTTTGCTACCAATTTTTCAGAAAATGCTGATATTGGCCTGCAATAATCAGCCTTACATACATACATACATACACACACACGTTTTGCCTTTCATTTCTATTTATAACTGAATGGGTTGTTTTTACAAGATGAGGGCTTACATATATTTTAAAGCGAGACTCCAGTGTTAAAACATTTTTGGGGAACAGCACAAGTGAAATGAGTTACATCTCATAAGTTACTGACTGTTTAGAATGATGCTTTTTGTACATATCCTATCTTCACTGGTGCCAGATATTACACCTAGTAATCTTCTTTAGGTGCTGCAGCTAATATTTCCGGCTTTCTGAGGTCGTGCCATGTAGTTGTCTCTCTTCTCCCCTCATCCATTCACGAAAGCCTTGTATTCTATTTACGGTTTGTGAATGGACAAGAGCAGAAAAAGGGCAGATAAATAGCAGGAATTCCCACTGTGCATTCATAAAATACCTTTACTGGACGAGGGGGACAGTAGGTGCAGGTAAATGTTTTGTTAATTTTCAGACAGCCTTGTAGTTTTGACAGAAGATGAGCACTGTGTGTAGTACCTGTATAGGATTTGTACAGTAAACAGCAGCCATCTGAGCATAGATATTCCCCCACAACTATTACCTTTTGTACCACCTCCCCCTCCGTTTAGATTGTAAGCTCCATGAGCAGGGCCCTTCTAATCTTTCTGTATTAAACTGTATTGTAATAGGACTGTCTCCCTTTACATTTTAAAGTGCTGCACAAACTGTTAATGCTATATAAATCCTGTATAATAATAATAATGCTCAAAATTAAAGAGAGCTTCTTATACTTGTGCTGTTCTCAAAAGTAAAGCAAGAAGTTCTGCTTCAAAGTTAGAGGAACTGCAGTCTGCTCACATAATTTGTAATAAAAACATATTTGCCATTCTGAATTTTCCCTCCAACCACTTTGTATATTATTTTATATATACCGTGATTCTGTACTTGCCAAATAAGCTGCAGAAATCTCCCTTCACTGAGTCTGGCTGCAACCATTTTAACTGTGGGCAGCTGAAACTGCTGCCTGTTCACTTCCTGGATTTACAGACACACAGAAGCACACCTCCAACTCTGCAGCCCTGCAGCTCTCATTGACCCTCTTATGACTCCTCCCCCCCTCCCTTCCTGGCAAACTCGCACGAGAGTGACAGAGAGAGCTGTGCATGATATCATAAGCCTAGGCTAATGACCAGACAAGAAACAGGAAGTGGGCTGTATAAGGTATTTACTGGCAGAAAAAAAATGTTTTACTATCCAAAGTTAAAACAACAAGGGCAAAAGATTTAATAGATGGAAAGTTGAAAAAATGACTGAAGTTCCGCTTTAAAGTAAATTATAAGAAAACAAATAACACATTTCCATCAACGTATATTAAATTCTTACATTTCTCTTTTTCCTCTCCTCATTTTGAATTGTAAAAATATCAGGCATATTCAGAATATACAGTCATTTACAGCAAGCAATCATAGTTTCCTTTTTTGTGTCTTGATTTTAGGTTGTAGCAAATTGTACTTTTTCCTATTTGCAAATTTTTCATAAGTAAGATGGTTATGTTGTTTAAATATTTGTTTCTTTTTAATAGGAGAAGAGCGCTGGTCGCAATTGGAACTCATGATCTAGACACAATAAAGGGACCTTTTATCTACACTGCTAGGCCTCCAGCAAGTATCAAATTTCGACCACTGAACCAAAATAAAGAATACACTGCTCCAGAGCTTATGGAATTGTACAGGGTGAGTAATAGCTTTCAAACTTCTTGGGATATTTTACATATATGTATTGATACATCTATCCAAAGCTTACCTTTGCTGTAGTTTGTTCTCAATGGGTTAAATACCACTAACTTCTTATAACCAATGAGGACTGACACATAGTCCCTCTATTGGTCATCTGTAACTTTTTGTGCTGTTCTTTTATAAAGAAAGCAGCGCTTTGATAATCTGCTACATAATCCATTTTCCTATATATAGTAACACACTGTTAGGGAGCAAAGAAATAATTAAAGCAGAACTTTACAATTTTGTGGTGGGTGGGCTATTACCATAATGTAAACAGGTGTACCACATACTTGCTTCTAATGCCCCGTACACACGGTCGGATTTTCCGATGGAAAATGTCCGATCGGAGCGTGTTGTCGGAAATTCCGACCGTGTGTGGGCTCCATCGGACATTTTCCATCGGATTTTCCTACACACAAAGTTGGAGAGCAGGAGATAAAATTTTCCGACAACAAAATCCGTTGTCGAAAATTCCGATCGTGTGTACACAAATCCGACGGACAAAGTGCCACGCATGCTCAGAATAAATAAAGAGATGAAAGCTATTGGCCACTGCCCCGTTTATAGTCCCGACGTGCGTGTTTTACGTCACCGCGTTCAGAACGATCGGATTTTCCGACAACTTTGTGTGACCGTGTGTATGCAAGACAAGTTTGAGCCAACATCCGTCGGAAAAAATCCTAGGATTTTGTTGTCGGAATGTCCGAACAAAGTCCGACCGTGTGTACGCCCTATTAGAGTGCTCTCCTTCATTAGCAGAAAATGACATTCCCTTTGTTGCTCCGTCACTGCTCCCGCTGACTAAGTTTGCTGTTTTTCTGGGTCGTCTTCTTTTTTTATTTATTTATTTTTGTAAAATCTTTATTTAGAAGCAGTTTAGTATGAGACAGCATACAAAAATAGCCGTATTGAAATACATGAACAGTTAGAACATCTTATAAAGGTGTCAACTATCTCGAGAATAAAGAGGGGGATAGAGTATAACAATATTAGTGACAATTACACCTTGATATCGGTCATTAGTTGCAGCCTTTCCCTGAACTGGGAAGGCATAGCAGTTTGTGTTCTATATCCCAAGAAATGGTCCTGTGTTAACCGAGGGAGTAGAAGCTGCCAAGCAGCCAGCTCCGTCACAACTGAGGTGTTTGCGCGTTCACAGAGATATGGAGCAGCCCGCCGGCGGAGGCCTCAGGAGAGGGGGGCTAAATCGGCCTCCTACTACCTCTCCCGGCTCCCCCCACCAATCGGGAGCACCCAAGCATCTGAAGGCAAAAGGAAAACACGCAAACCAAAACAAACGAAAAAAAAATTTAACACTGAGAGAGAGAGGAAGAGGGAAAAGGTAGGAAAGGGGGAAGAGGGGGAAGGGGTAGGGAGGGGAAAGGTCGGAGCATAACTGTGATCTGAGGTTGAGTCATCGTTTACGCACCGGGCAAGTTCCCCCGGGGTCGGGTCCACTCCAAAGAGACCAGAGAGAGGGAAAGGGTTTTCATGGGGCTATATTAATTTTATCTATACGAGATCTGAGGGACGGTCCTGCTAGCGCTAGCAGTGCCAGATCTAGACTGGAAGATACCTGCCCCGGGTTGGCTACATAGTCCATCCAGGGTCCCCATAGGACGTTAAAGCGTTCCACAAGTCGCCACCCAATATTCGGCCTCTCTAATGTCATTTACTCTTTTAATCCATTCCTCTCTCGAAGGAATTCTGGATTGCTTCCAATATATTGGGATAAGGCGCCTGGCCGCATTCAAAAGATGTGGCAGTATGCTTTTCTTGTATCTGCTGACCGGGATCTGGGGGACATGTAGAAGGAATTGAGCCGGTGACAAGGGGACATCCAGGTCTAAGATTTCTTTTATTTGGGATTTGATGTCTATCCAGTACGGCTTGATTTGTGGGCACTCCCACCAAATATGTAGAAGTGTACCTTTATGTCCACAATCCCTCCAGCATCGGTCTGATACTGAGGTATAAATACGTGCTAGGTCAGCGGGCACTCTATACCAACGCGACATAATTTTGTAATTAGCTTCCTGAGTTTTAGATTCAATAGAACTGGAATGAGTGAGCTGGTAGAAATGTGACAGCTGAGCCGCGGATAGGTCAAGTTTAAGGTCCCTCTCCCAAACTCTGATGAAGGCTGGTTTATTGTCATGGGTGGCAGAACCCAATAGGCGATACATTTCCGAGACCAAGTGGGGGATTGGTTCTTCCTCTACAAAAAGGCGTTCAAAGGGCGTGAGAGAGGATATGTCTCTTATAGAAGGGCCATTAATCTAAAAAAAAATGGTCGAGTTGCCTATACCTCCAAAAATTTTATTTGGGGGCCACTGTGTCTGGTCCGCAGGGACTCGAATCTCAAAAGTTTACCATTGCTTATTAGCTTTCCACAACTGGCGTTGCCATCATCCACCCGAGGGCCAAAAAAGGACACTTGTTCACCTGGCGGGAACCACAAAAATCCCCCTAACGGAGCCAGCGGTGACATGGGAGTTGATAGTTTTAAAATCCGATTTATCCTATCCCATGTTGAGAGAGCGTGCGACGTTAGTGGAGAGGTAGTGTCCGACAGTCCTCTATGCTCCCAGGACAACCATGGTGCATAGGCCAAGTTTCTCCCCGCTAAACATTTTTCTAGGGAGACCCAAAGTTTGGACCGGGTATGGAAACGCCAGTTGAGGACCCTCTGAAGAGTGATAGCCCTGTAATATCTCAAGATGTCTGGAATCCCCAGACCTCTTGTTTGTTTTGGGCGCTTTAACACCTTCAAAGCTATTCTGGGTTTCCGTGCGTTCCACACAAACCTAGACAACATGCTAGATATTCGGGTAAAAAATTCTCTAGGCAGGGAGATTGGAATCATCTGTAGGAAAAAGAGCACTCTTGGCAGAATGTTCGTTTTTATAATGCTAATGCGACCTAACCACGTAAATGCGGTCTTGGTCCATTGGGAGAGATCTCTGTTGACTGCTTCGAGTAAAGGAGGATAGTTTGCGACATAGAGAGTGTCATATCTGTCTGTCAATCGTATACCCAAGTATCTAATGGAGGACTTGGCCCAAGTAAAGGGGAAAGCGGCTTGTAGACTAGTTGCTAAGGAGGGGGACAAATGAATGGGTAGTATCTCCGACTTAGAGAAGTTAATCTTAAAATTAGAAAGTATAACAAATCGTTGTAGTTCACTCATCAGGTTTGGCAGTGAGATCAGAGGTCTCGAAAGGTGAAAGAGCACGTCATATGCATATGCCGACAGTTTGTGCTCCGTGTTTCCCACCCTCAGGCCCCTTATGTTCACGTTCGCTCTTACAGTGCATAGCAGTGGCTCTAATGCCAAGGCGAAGAGGAGGGGGGAGAGAGGACACCCCTGTCTCGTGCCATTCCTGATTGGGAACCTAGGAGAAAGCATTCCGTTTACCTTAACCTGTGCTCTGGGATTAGAGTATAGGGCCATAATTGTGGTCAGCATGCGTTGACCCATCCCCTGGGCCTCTAACACCGCCCTTAGATATGACCAATCGACATGGTCAAAAGCCTTCTCGGCATCGGTCGAAAGAATTATATAAGGCTTTTGGTCAGGACTGGTGCGGGCCCAGTGGATGAGCTGAACAGCTCTTATGGAATTGTCCCTCGCCTCCCTCCCTGTGATGAACCCAGTTTGATCTGGGTGGATGATATTGGTCATATGACGCCCAAGTCTATGTGCCAGGATTTTCGCTAATATCTTAACGTCAACGCTAAGAAGGGATATGGGGCGATAGCTTTGGGGAATCATTGGATCTTTACTGTCTTTTGGCAGAACCGTAATATGGGTTAGCAGCGCCTCAGGGGGAATGGGGGTCCCCTCCGCAATGGAATTAAAATAATTGCACATGTGGGGTACTAGGAGGGGCAAGAAAGTCTTATAATATGAACCCGTATAGCCGCCCGGCCCAGGGCTCTTCCCGGTAGGAAGGGATTTCACCACCAGTTCTATCTCACTGGAGGTAACCGATAACTCTAGGTCTGCACATTGGTCTGTGTCCAAGGGTGGAACGCCAGCCGGGGCTAAATAGTCTTGGATGGCTACTGACCTGGGTGTCTGAGTGTCTAAGGGTTGGTCGGGGGACAGGTTATAAAGTTGAGAGTAATATTCCTAGAACCCTGAGGCAATTTTAGAGGATTGGACCATTATATCCCCAGATGGGGAACGAAGCTTGTGTACATAAGTCTGAGCATGCTTCTTGCGAAGGGCCCTTGTGAGCATGCGGCCACATTTATTGCCATGCTCATAATATTTGTGTGACATAAATCTGACTTGCTTGCGTGTCTGCCAATCCAGCAAACGCAAAAACAGTTCTCTCAGGTCGGTCAACCTCTGCAGTGCCCCAGGGGTTCCACCCTGCTTATGTTTAAGTTCTGCCTCTTGAAGAGCGCCTAGGACCCTATCAAAATCAGCTTGACGCATTTTTTTGAGTTTGGAGCCTAATGCCGCGTACACACGAGCGGACTTTACGGCAGACTTTGCTTGGCGGACTTTTCGACGTACTTTAGGACGGACTTTCTGAATGAACGGACTTGCCTACACACAGTCCACCAAAGTCTGTCGAATTCGTACATGATGACGTACGACCGGACTAAAACAAGGAAGTTCATAGCCAGTAGCCAATAGCTGCCCTAGCGTGGCTTTTTGTCCATCGAACTAGCATACAGACGAGCGGACTTTTCGACCGGACTTGATTTCGACGGATTAATTTAAAACATGTTTCAAATCTAAGTCCGTCCAACTTTTGAGAAAACAAAGTCCGCTGGAGCGCACACACGATCGAATTGTCTGACGAAATCCAGTCCGCCGGGCAAAGTCTGCCGTAAAGTCCGCTCGTGTGTACGCGGCATAAGGATATCAACTCCCCCCTTATTACCGCCTTATGACCCTCCCACACCATGCCTGCACTGAGATCATCTACGTTGTTTTCTATAAAATAATTGGTGATGACTTCCGTCACTTTGGCCACCACTGCAGTATCGTCCAATAGGTTTTCATGTAGCCTCCAAGTCCAGGCCCTATGGTTGCCGGATGGAAGTGTGAGGGTCACCCCGACTGGTGCATGGTCGGATATAGTGGTGTTCCCGATGGACGCAGACTGTAAGAGCTCTAGTGAGCTCTAGCTCAACACGGTGGTCTATACGGGTATATATGTCATGGACAGCGGAATAATAGCTGAAGTCCTTTCCCATCGGGTGAAGGACCCTCCAGCTATCAAGTAGGAGATGTGCCTGAAGGGACTTGCGGAAATGTTTAAGAAAAGCGTAAGAGCTCGAGGGCCAGGAGCTAGAGGTATCAAATACTGGGTCTGGGCTGACGTTGAAGTCCCCTTCGAGGACCACAAAGCCTTCTTTAAATTCTGCCAATAGTTCGAGGGTAGCGTCAATAAAAGTTAACTGATTAGAATTGAGGGCATAAATCATGGTAAAAGTATACGTTTTTCCTGAAATAGTTCCTTTCAAAAAGACATAGCGGCCCTGTGTGTCTATTTTGCTGTCTACGATTTTGAAAGAGCAAGTTTTATGAATCGCGATCGTGGTGCCTTTGGATTTGGAGGTAGGAGAGGCACTGTGGAACCATTGAGTGTATACGTGTGTGGGAAGTTTAGGTAGGGATTTATGAGTAAAGTGGGTTTCCTGTAACTTGTGCTCCTAGCTTCTTAAGTTCCCACCATAATTTGTTTTGTTTCCCTGGGGAGCAGAAGCCTCGTACGTTATAGGATATTACCTTAAGTGTAGTCATGGGGGATCTGGAGACTGAGGGTGTGCCGAGTATTCCAACTTGCCCGGTGCAGATCATGAAGCAGGTGGACGCTCCTAGTAGGGGGAAACAGGGAGTGAGAAGGGGGAGAGAAGAGAGACTAGAGAGAAAACAGAGAGATATCTATCAAGGCAAAGATAACACAATAACATAGCATTAGCCAAATCAATGAACATAACATCTGTAGGCCGGGCTTGGAGACCTCCTGTCCAAGGGGGGGGACTTCAGACCACAACCTATTGTCCCAATAGGGGACTGTACCCAAACATGGGTGGCCTATGCAGGGAACGTGTGCCAACATGGGGGGGGAGGGTAGGAAGTCCCATCCCCGTCCACCGCATCTTACAGGGTGTTGAGATCAAGTGGGGGGTTATTCTGTTTAGAGCAAGTGTGTATCATCTCCCAGCGGAAATCAGGGTGGTATGGTTGGGGAGCCCCAGTTATGGTCCTAATGAGGGCATCAAGAAAAAGCTAGCGAGAAAACCGGGAACACCCTCTGCGGTGTCCCTGAAGGGTAAGGGACAGACGGCCAAGTAACTGGGGTCCTTTTAGTAGGGGGACCTTTTATATGAAGGCAAGTTCTCCCTATAGCAAGCAACTGTGTATGAGAACACTTATCACTGACTGTTGAAAGAAAGAAAGAAGGGCATCAGCATTAGTCTCAGGTGGTGGATGGGTCCGCTGAGGGATCATGGTTCGGACGCTGTCTATCCCTCTTACGGTTTTTGCGCGTGCCAGTCGACCATGGTTGGGGGAGCTTCAACCCAGGAGCATCAGATGGACCTCTCCAATCAGGGAAGTCCACGGGATCTAGTCCGAGAGAGGAAAGAAACTACGGGAGATCATCTTTGTTACGCAGGGTGGCCTGTCGTCCATCCTTGGTCACCTGCAAAGAGAAGGGGAAGCCCCAGCGGTATGGCAGTGCTGCTTCCTGGATCACAGTCAGGAGGGGGCGAAGAGGGTGCGCCTTGAAATGTCCTCATAGAAAAATAAACGTGCTCCATCAAAGTCATAAAATGGCTTACCGCGCATTTTTTGCATAATGCGATCGTTGAGCGTATATTTGTGGAGCTTGCAAATTATGTCTCTGGGGTTATTCACATCTTGAGACGGGGGCCTTAGTGCTCTATGCGCTCGGTCAATTTCAATGGGAGCGGAAGCTGGCAGGCCCAATATATCTCTGAAAATGTCCGTCAGCGTGGGAATAATGTCTCTGGAAGCAGTGGCTTCTGGCAGGCCTCGGATCCTAATATTAACCCTTTTGCTGCGGTTTTCCACATCATCCAATTGGCATAATAAGGTTTCAATCTGCTGCTCTTTTACAGGGCACTTAGACTGCAGCAGAGCAATAGTGGGGAGAACCTCCTCTAGTTTCTCTTCCAGAGATTCCACTCTGTTGCCCAGATGAGATGTATCTGCTTTCAGCTGGGTGATATCTTCAGTGAAGGCTTTTTCCAATCTGCATGTAAACCGCTCTAAGTTTTCTCTGGTGGGAAGGGACATAATATGGCGCCTGATGTCTTCATCCCCAAAGAAGTCGGACACCTCAGAGCAGCCATCCAGGGATGCAGGGGAGGCAGTGGGGGCTGAGTCACTCACCAACCCTGGGGATGGCACCGGAGAGGTTGGGGATGTTGTCCCTTTCGGTGGCCGAGCCGTGGCCATGGCCGGCTGCGAGGATTTCGTTGTTCTCTGAGCTTTCCCGGTCGGCACAATATTGGAGGCCTTGCGGCCTTGTCCACGGGTCCCCGGGAAGTAAGAGTCCAGGTGTCCCTGCCGTGTTCTGTCGGACCGAAACGGTTGGGAGGATTGTCGTAGCTTCTGTGACATGGGGGGAGCCGTTAGCTGCAGGTAACCCCCCGCATTAGCTGGCTGAGAAGCGGCCATGGAGCAGAGCTGAGGCGAAGCACGTCCTCACTCTTCCATAGCCAGGACACGCCCTGGGTCTTCTTTTTAACGTCTGCTGTTAGGCAGCCATTGGTGACATAACTGCTACACATATGCAGAATATGCCCTGTAGTACCTTGCCCTCTGTATGTGCCATGGGCTTTGTATGCTAAATTTTAATAAAAAGAATCTGCTAGAAGCAAGTCTTTGCATGTTTCTTTTGCCAAAAAGAATCTACATTCCAGCAGTTTTTTTTTTTTTTTTTTTTTTTTTTTTTCTACTTTTCCACTTTAGCTCTGCTTTAAAGGCCAAATTCATCTTTTGAAGAAAATTACTGTGCAGTCAAGGGTCCCAGTAGTGTAAAAACATCCCTCCTCCTATTGCAACAGCAGCTGAGCTCAGCACTGCAGCAACATTGTAAGGGGGCACAGACTGCGCTCATTAATCTGATTCTTGTGGGGTGCTTCTATGCCAGAGTGTGGCAGATCCATCAAAATGGTAGTATTTTTGCCAGGGTTGGGTGAAGTAGAAATTGGCTTACAGTGAATGTCATGTACATTTAAACCCCATATTTCTAAGCTGGACCATGTTTCTTTATACCACTGGAGCGTGTTGCCTGTACAGTCATATTTTTTTTTTTTTTTTTTTTAATAAGCTGAACTTAGCTTTTAGACTGAAGGGCACTTTTCCCCAACCATCATTTTTTTTTTTTTTCAAATCCTCCTTACAAGTAAAGGCCTCCATTGTGGAAGTGTCAGACCCTCGACAAACTATGTGGTGTAGACTGCTGCTAAAGAGATTCTTTGTATTGGGCTGGGCAGTTGTCTACAACTGCCCTACAAAATGGTAAATAGGTTAGTAAATATAAATGTTTAATGGGTAGGCCAGCACATCTATATTAAAGCAGAGCTCCAGTCGTCCCACAAAAAATTAAGTCAGCAGCTGCAAATACTGTAGGGGTGGGGGAGAATGCAAACAAGTGGACTTTCCCCTTTTGGATGAAGTCCCGCTTTAAGATTCCTTGATAAGACCAGCTGGTGCTGGTTCTCTTAACCAGTTCTTTGTTGCTGCTTAAAACCACATATTTGTTTCTTTTCATGGTTTGATTGTACAATATTCATTACACAGAGTGTGTTTTTTTTTTTTTTTTTTTTTTTTTCTTTTTTTTGATCTATCCCATTAAAGAAAGTTTTGACTTGCACACCCTGGTATGGGTTGCCCCTTGAGAATAGCATATTATAAGCACCACTAATTATGTACATTTTATTTCTAACAATCCCTTATGTTTTTTTAAATCGCTAAAACTTTTTACATAGATCTGTTTTATATTCTTTTATATTTATTAACTAAATTGTTAAAAATCCGTACTATTATGATGAATTTACTTTTGCAGAGAAATAGTGCCTGGGTGAATCTTGTACTGGATTTGAACCTGTGAAATTTGTGTGTGTGTATGTGAAATGTTATTTTTGTATCGCCCACAGACTGACAGCCACCTGAAACATTTTCTGCACATCATTGAAGATAAACCAGTTTACCCTGTGATATACGATCGTGATGAGATTCTACTCTCCATGCCACCAATTATCAATGGTAAAGAGTTTGAAAATTTGTTTAAAACTGGAAACTACATACAGAAATGTGTGTTGCAATTGCTAACCTTTTTTTGAAAATGCTAGGTGCCTGGTCATGTGTGACTTTGATTCTTTCAGTGTTACTAACCTGAAACAAGCTTGCTTATTGGAAAGGTCAGAGTGAAGTCAGATCTGATAATCTGCATGCTTTCAGGACAATGACTCAGAAAGTAAAGAAACCAGTTGACTAACCGGAGAACTTGCATTTTTAAAAAAAAGGGTGGCAATTATGGCCTTCGTGTTAAGGAAAACTGTATTACAGAAATAACCGCACAGCCTGGATTTTTATTGTACTGCCAATTTAGCCTTTTTTTCCTCGCCAAGTTAGGTGATTACACCAATATGCTGTGAGGGCAGAATTTAACCAGTGTGCCTACTGTTAACAACATTCATTGTTATGTCAACACTGGTGAAACACCTTTTTTTTTTTTTCTTTTTTTTTTTCCTTCAAATTCAGAATTGTTTCTTGTTTTTTCAGGGGATCACACAAAAATCAGCTTGAATACTCATAATGTCTTCATAGAATGCACTGCCACAGATCTGACAAAGGTAATGGAGAGCTCAAATTTCTGTGAATTACATATGAAAATATGGGAACTGTAATTCCTGACCTTGATCGTGTAAATGCTTGCTGCACACCTGTTCTGCATTAGGCAGTAAATCAGTAGGTCAGCCTGGCGTACACCATATGCCAGAAAGAGGTCTGCAATGGCAGAGCCAGGGATTTCTTTTACACCAGGTTTCTTTTAAAGTGGTTGTAAAGGCACAAGTTTTTTTTACCTTCATGCATTGTATTCATGATGGTAAAAAAAACTTCTGTGAGCGGCAGCTCCCCCAGACCCCACCTAATACTTTCCTGAGCCCCCTGTCGATCCAGCGATGTTCACAAGAGCCTTGCCTGTTGATGAACTCGCACTCCTGATTTGACATTGGTTCCCACTGCTGTCGATCACAGCCAGTGAGCCAATCAGGAGATGGAGGGGGTGGGGCCGAGCCGTGGCTCCATGTGTGAATGTACATACAGAGCCGCGGGTCAGGAGCGCGCCTGTTTGGGTGCCCCCACAGCAAGCTGCTTGCTATGGGGGCACCCAGCAGGAGGGAGGACCTGAGAAGAGGAGGATATGGGCTTCTCTGTGCAAAACCATTGCACGGAGCAGGTAAGTATAACATATTTGTTATTTTTTGGGGAAAAAAAAACACGGCTTTAATATCACTTTAAACTGGCCTCACATTACAGCCTGTACAATCTTCATTAGATTTTTAAACAATTATGGATGCCCTTGCCACAAGCATTCAGTTTCAGTCAAATTTCACATTTTGCAACATGTGCTTGTTACATATCAAAATGTGTTGTACTACACCTGAATAAACATTAAAACGTGTTCACAGTGAATAGATGAAAATAAACATATGATGATATCTGTTATTTTATGATTTTATTAAGTGAATAAAAAAGTCTATATGAGAGAGTCCCATCCAAATTTGTGCTAACAGGTGAAAAATAATTTCTTCCTGTTATCGCCAAGTACCACCACCAGACACCATCACCAACTTTCCATGATCACCTTGATTTAAGACTGGACACAAAGCCCTTGTATAATCTCCTTAGGAAACAAAATAGTCTCAATGTGGACCGGGAACACTGTTGGATGCACGTGACCAGATATTCAGCATAATGGTTCATGTAAAGCAAGAGAAAAGAGCCTCTCCACAGTGTAAAAACCTTTTTAAATGCTTTATTATATAAAGTGCACTTACTCAAAGTTCAAAGACACACACATGTATAAATATTCACCAAACCAGCATGGACATCTACTTCCTGGTGCGTGATGATGTCAGTAGGAGGCTCCACCCAATGTGTTTCATCATCAGAAGACATCATCCAGGGCAACGGGCGCCATTCTGCATCATAGAATATACATACAAATAATAAATGTTACATGTTGCACCTTTTATTTACGGTTTAACATGTAACATGGTGCTAAGAAACTCCCCCACCCCCGGATTGCAACCCCCCACCCAACAGGGTGTTACTCTCCCCCACAGATGCTGTCACTTTTTTAAAATCGGCACCATTCAGTCATTTGTCCACACAACCACCTCATTCATTCATGGATATCTGCCTGCCACATGTGCAGTAATCCTGCCTGCCACAAGTGCAGTAATCACCACTCACTTAGTCCATTGACATTTCCTCCTGACAGGCTCCTGTGAAAAAAATAATAAATGCAATTTTTTTATCCTGTAAGTTCATGTGTGTTCATGAATTATTTTAGGGGTTTAGGCTTTATCACCATCGTACATAGTTTCTAACAATAGATTCTAATATGTATAGCTTTGTATGCTTATTTATAAAATAACACTGGGGATGAAAACAAAGACCAGTCACATAATTTCATGTTCTCTGAAAAGAAAAGATAAAACTTAATTGATTGCTATATGCAACAATTCTGCTTTTGCATTCATTTTGTTTTGTGTTTTTCTAAATAGCCTCTTATTTTGCCATAGCCACCTGATTTCTGTCATTCAGCCTCATGGGCCAAAAGGGGGAAATCTGTCAATTTCCCATCTATGCTGAATGTGCATGGAGGAATCTGCATTGTATGCGGCAGCCGGGGCTGTCTGAATACCCGAACAGTGCCTGCATCTGTATGAATGTGATCACTGTTAGTCAGCTTTTGTCAAGCTGACAGGGCCATCCAGGGCTCTAATTTTGGTGGATATAGCAGAAACTTGGCAGAACTTCAAACTGTGTATTGCTAATTTTAGCTTTAACAAATATTTGAACAGAATGCTCATTATGCTGAATATTAAATTTAATTCATCTTCCATATTGTATAGGCTAAAATAGTCCTGGATATTATGGTCACCATGTTCAGTGAATACTGCGATGAGCCCTTCACGTAAGTAAAATGTGCCAAAGGATTTCTCAATCCAATTTAGACTTCTGTTACTTTCAGCTAATTGTGAAACAGTTGCACAAAGCCTTGTCAGCAGTTTCTGTAGTGTGATTTGGGCAACTCTTCTCCCCTGACAGACATCTGAGATGCACAGACAGCTGCAATAACCAGTTCTAAAACACTAAGGAGAAGAGCACTCATGTCAAATGTCAAAAAACTAAGCCACAGGCAAAAGAAATGTGCAACTAACAGGAAAACTTGTTAGAATATTGAAAATTTAGCTTGCTTAGTGGATATGCTAACAATGTTGACCTTACTTTATGTTTAAAATGTTACAAACAATATGCTTGCAAAATTGTGTGTGGGTGTGTATGTATAATGTGTTTGTGTATGTATATGTGTGTGTGTGTGTGTGTGTGTGTGTGTATATATATATATATATATATATATATATATATATATATATATATATATATATATATATATATATATGTGTGTGTATGTGTATATATATATATTTTTTTTTTTAATTATAATATATATTATAAAAAAGTCTCTTTGTTATAACCATGCAACCCCTGATTCATATCGCATCCTATTTGCGATCCGTTATTATATTTTATTTATATATATATATATATATATATATATATATATATTACAGTATGTCCCAAAAGTGAGTACACCCCTTACATCTTTGTAAATATTTTATTATATCTTTTCATGTGACAACACTGAAGAAATCACACTTTGCTACAATGTAAAGTGAGTGTACAGCTTGTATAACAGTGCAAATTTGCTGTCCCCTCAAAGTAACTCCACACAGCCATTATAGTCTAAACCGCTGGCAACAAAAGTGAGTACACCCCTAAGTGAAAATATCCAAACTGGGCCCAAAGTGTCAATATTTTATGTGGCCACCATTATTTTCCAGCACTGTCTTAACCCTCTTGGGCATGGAGTACACCAGAGCTTCACAGGTTACCACTGGAGTCCTCTTCCACTCCTTCATGACGACATCACGGAGCTGGTGGATGTTAGAGACCTTGCGCTCTTCCACCTTCCATTTGAGGATGCCCCACAGATGCTCAATAGGGTTTAGGTCTGGAGACATGCTTGGCCAGTCCATCACCTTTACGCTCAGCTTCTTTAGCAAGGCAGTGGTTGTCTTGGAGGTGTGTTTGGGGTTGTTATCATGTTGGAATACTGCCCTGCGGCCCAGTCTCCAAAGGGAAGGGATCATGCTCTGTTTCAGTAAGTCACAGTACATGTTGGCATTCATGGTTCCCTCAGTGAACTGTAGCTCCCCAGTGCCAGCAGCACTCATGCAACCCCAGACCATGACACTCCCACCACCATGCTTGACTGTAGGCAAGGCACACTTGTCTTTGTACTCCTTACCTGGTTGCCACCACACACCCTTGCACCATCTGAACCAAATAAGTTTATCTTGGTCTCATCAGACCACAGGACATGGTTCCAGTAATGCATGTCCTTAGTCTGCTTGTCTTCAGCAGACTGTTTGCGGGCTTTCTTCTGCATCATCTTTAGAAGAGGATTCCTTCTGGGATGACAGCCATGCAGACCAATTTGATGCAGTGTGCGGCGTATGGTCTGAGCACTGACAGGCTGACCCTTCAACCTCTGCAGCAGTGCTGGCAGCACTCTTGCTTCTATTTCCCAAAGACAACCTCTGGATATGACGCTGAGCATGTGCACTCAACTTCTTTGGTCGACCATGGCGAGGCCTGTTCTGAGTGGAACCTGTTCTGTTAAACCGCTGTATGGTCTTGGCCACCATGCTGCAGCTCACTTTTAGGGTCTTGGCAATCTTCTTAAAGCCTAGGCCATCTTTATGTAGAGCAACAATTCTTTTTTTTCAGATCGTCAGAGAGTTCTTCGCTATTTGGTGCCATGTTGAACTTCCAGTGACCAGTATGAGAGAGTAGTGAGAGTGATAACACCAAATTTAACACACCTGAGACCTTGTAACACTAACGACTCACATGACACCGGGGAGGGAAAATGGCTAATTGGGCCAAATTTGGACGTTTTCACTTGGGGTGTACTCACTTTTGCCAGCGGTTTGGACATTAATGGCTGTGTGTTGAGTTATTTTGAGGGGACAGCAAATTTACACTGTTATACAAGCTGTACACTCACAACTTTACATTATAGCAAAGTGTCATTTCTTAAGTGTTGTCACATGAAAAGATATAATAAAATATTTACAAAAATGTGAGGGGTGTATGAATCTCTTTCCCAATGCATTTTACAGATATGATTCATCAGGAGAATGATTCTAAGATGTGTGATGGTGGTTGAGCCGGGTGACAGCTCCCGAGTGATCAGTCCTGGGAGTGATTGGTGTATAAACATGTACACTTCTGTCAGATAATTATGCACTGTGCAGGTACTGTTACTTCCAGCCTTGTCCTGGGGGCACAGTAATGGGGTGGCATTGAGCCAATCACCTTTGACATTGTTTAGAAAGAGGGAGGCTGCTAAAGTCTCGCAGTGCCAATAGATATCTGAATGTCTCTCATTCTAGCCATCATCCACTGCAATGCCAACAGTGGCCTTACGAAACTATGTGCATCATACATATCTAGACATTTCATACGTATTATTTTATGATATGGCATGTAATACATACTGCACCACATGTCTAGTCTTTTGTTTGTACTCTTTTAGTTCTTTGTACCTTTTTGCTTATTTACAGTGCTGAAGCTGTTGAAGTTATTTATCCAGATGGAAAAAGCTATTTTTATCCGGTAAGAGGTCATTTTCTTAGCTGGACAAGTGTTAGCCTTGTGCTAATATAACATTATTATGTTCATCATCAAAAGTCATGTATTAGAGAGAGATTTCCAATATGTAGCAACAGAGGTACTCGCTTTATGCACCTTGCTGTAACTGATCTCTGTGGGAATTCCTTTATATCTACTATCATTTATCCCTAAATAAAGCAAACTAAGCTGTTTCTGAGCATCACAAACCAAAAAGGGTATTTCATTTATTGTTGTTATTCAGAACAAACTTACCCATCCATCCATGCCCCCATGCTTTATTTTGTTGAGAAACCACTTTGAAAAACAGCCCCCAGCATTTCTAGCCATGGCCATCTAGAATAAGGGCAGGGGATTAAGGATGTCCAGTTCATGAACCAATCATT
Source organism: Aquarana catesbeiana (assembly GCF_042186555.1). Taxonomy (NCBI): domain Eukaryota; kingdom Metazoa; phylum Chordata; class Amphibia; order Anura; family Ranidae; genus Aquarana; species Aquarana catesbeiana. The sequence continues at coordinate 178,884,650 of NC_133327.1, read as the reverse complement.
CTTTTGAATCGATTCTTTTCAGTGAAATGGATAAATCGATTCATCTGACTGAATTGATTCATTTGAAACCATTCACTATTGACTCAAGAGGAGAAATGGTCTGGTAATATGATCCTAGAGTGAGAACTCAGCCCCTCCCTGCAACCAATCAGCCGGCACACTGACAATCAAGAACTGGAGACAAACACAACAGTTCTGATTCAAGAGTACACTGAGTCAAAGAATCATGAGTCTCAGAATACAGTACACTGAAATAATCATGAACAATACACTAAATCAATGATCAGGTAGCAGCAGTGATAAGGTACAGACAGCCTTAGTTCATACCATGGCGTTTCAGATCGTGGGCATAATCGTTGCGATTCTGCCCACAATCCCGATTCGCTGCAAAACGCGGGACGCACTTGCGTTCCCCGTTACTTTTGCCCAAAAGAAGTTCCGGGGCTTCTTTTGGACGACGGGTGTTTCGCCCCTCTGTTTGCATAATTTTACCACAATTCATCAAGCGATTGGGGGATCTCAAACGCGTCCCATGTTTGCGTCCATTTGGCATTGTGGGCAGAATCACGTCGATTCCACCCACGATCCAGAATGCCATGGCGTGAACGGAGCCTCAAAAACGGCGGGGACGCAGACCCTGGATGAGAGGAGATCCTCATTCAGATTAATTCTTTAACCCTTTGTTTTAAAAAGCGAGGTTTTTTAAAAAAAAAATAAACAGTAAAGAAACCCTTATGGGACGCCTTGTAATAGTTATAGCACAGAACCCTATGATCCGATTGATTATAACTCTGATCATACTGATCAAAGCTGATCAAAAAAGGAAAGGGTTAAACACTCCATAGGTGATGATTTTAAAGCCTGTAGAGGACATCAGTTTAGAATTCACCATGAAATCTGTTTTTATAATTCTTGCTCTCACTCGGACGACGCCTAACGTGTGAAACACGAATCATCGTTTATGTACACGTGCATGCCCTATGCATGTTTAATAACATGCAGATATCGGGGTCGGTGGGGATGGTTTTCGTTTTTTGTTTTTTATTCCTTTTTTTTTTTTCCATCACTTTTGTCTTTTTTTTTTTTTTTTTTATCCACTTAAGGATCTGCCAACCTTCTGTGAATCAGAGTCTTCTGATTCAGATCATTATATAATAATATTATCATAATAAGTTTGAGTTAAATTTAGAGCTATGGTTTACTTGCTTGTCAGCAGACTCCGCAAGTGCATCGATTCATGAATCTGTTAATTTCAATGAGTAGTTTGAAATGAACCGATTCACATAAAAGATCCAAACTTCCCATCACTACAGGCAATTTATGTAGCATTTACTTCCTGGAATCCATCTGTGCTTTGCTCAAGCATGCAGGCAGGAGGGCATGTTTGGCTGAGAAAGCCCCTTCTCCCCTCCCAGATGAAAGAAAAAAAAATGCCCATGAAGACTCCTGGGATGTATGTTATCATTTTGGCCTAGGCCAGAAACAAGGAAGCAACTGAAAAAATGTAAAATAAAAGGTTAAAACGTAATTATAATATACCTTCCCATTTTTGTATTAATGTTTAGCAGCAAGATTAAAAATAGTTCATGTTACTTCTGCTTTAATAAATTGTCTTTTTCTTTCTGTTGTATATTTAACAACAGTTTTTATCTCTGTTGCTTTTTTATTTTTTGCCCATTGTTATGCCCATGTGTAATACATTTCAATGAGTTAATTTTTTTTAACCACTTCAGCCCCGGAAGGATTTACCCCCTTCCTGACCAGAACACTTTTTACAATTTGGCACTGTGTCGCTAATTGCGCGGTCATGCAATGCTGTACCCAAACGAAATTTACGTCCTTTTCTTCCCACAAATAGAGCTTTCTTTTGATGGTATTTGATCACCTCTGCGGTTTTTATTTGTTGCGCTATAAACGGAAAAAGACCGAAAATTTTGGAAGAAAATTATATTTTCTACTTTTTGTTATAAAAAAACCCAATAAACTCAATTTTAGTCATACATTTAGGCCAAAATGTATTCGGCCACATGTCTTTGGTAAAAAAAATGTCAATTAGTGTATATTTATTGGTTTGCGCAAAAGTTAAAGCGTCTACAAGCTAGGGTACATTTTCTGGAATTTACACAGCTTTTAGTTTATGACTGCCTACGTCATTTCTTGAGGTGCTAAAATGGCAGGGCAGTACAAAACCCTCCCAAATGACCCCATTTTGGAAAGTAGACACCCCAAGGAAATTGCTGAGAGGCATGTTGAGCCCATTGAATATTCATTTTTTTTGTCCCAAGTGATTGAATAATGACAAAAAAAAAAATGACAAAAAGTTGTCACTAAATGATATATTGCTCACACAGGCCATGGGCATATGTGGAATTGCACCCCAAAATACATTTAGCTGCTTCTTCTGAGTATGGGGATACCACATGTGTGGGACTTTTTGGTTTCCTTGCCACGTACGGGGCTCCGAAAACCAATCACCGCCTTCAGGATTTCTAAGGGTGTAAATTTTTTATTTCACTCTTCACTGCCTATCACAGTTTCGGAGGCCATGGAATGCCCAGGTGGCACAAACCCCCCCAAATGACCCCATTTTGGAAAGTAGACACCCCAAGCTATTTGCTGAGAGGCATGGTGAGTATTTTGCAGCTCTCATTTGTTTTTGAAAATGAAGAAAGACAAGAAAAAACATTTTTTTTTTCTCTTTTCAATTTTCAAAACTTTGTGACAAAAAGTGAGGTCTGCAATATACTCACTATACCTCTCAGCAAATAGCTTGGGGTGTCTACTTTCCAAAATAAGGTCATTTGGGGGGGGGGGGGGGGTTTGTGCCACCTGGGCATAACATGGCCTCCGAAACTGTGATAGGCAGTGAAGAGTGAAATCAAAAATTTACGCCCTTAGAAAGCCTGAAGGCGGTGCTTGGTTTCGGGGTCCCGTACGCGGCTAGGCTCCCAAAAAGTCTCACACATGTGGTATCCCCGTACTCAGGAGAAGCAACAGAATGTATTTTGGGGTGTAATTTCACATATTCCCATGGCATGTTTGAGCAGTATATCATTTAGTGACAACTTTGTGCAAAAAAAAAAAAAATTCTCTTTCCCGCAACTTGTGTCACAATATAAAATATTCCATGGACTCGACATGCCTCTCAGCAAATAGCTTGGGGTGTCTACTTTCCAAAATGGGGTCATTTGGGGGGGTTTTGAACTGTCCTGGCATTTTATGCACAACATTTAGAAGCTTATGTCACACATCACCCACTCTTCTAACCACTTGAAGACAAAGCCCTTTCTGACACTTTTTGTTTACATGAAAAAATTATTTTTTTTGCAAGAAAAATACTTTGAACCCTCAAACATTATATATTTTTTTAAAGCAAATGCCCTACAGATTAAAATGGTGGGCGTTTCATTTTTTTTTTTTTTTCACACAGTATTTGCGCATCGATTTTTCAAACGCATTTTTTGGGGAAAAAACACACTTTTTTTAAATTTGAATGCACTAAAACACACTATATTGCCCAAATGTTTGATGAAATAAAAAAGATGATCTTAGGCCGAGTACATGGGTACCAAACGTGACATGCTTTAAAATTGCGCACAAACGTGCAGTGGCAACAAAATAAATACATTTTTAAAAGCCTTTAAAAGCCTTTACAGGTTACCACTTTAGATTTACAGAGGAGGTCTACTGCTAAAATTACTGCCCTCGATCTGACCTTCGCGGTGATACCTCACATGCATGGTACAATTGCTGTTTACATTTGACGCCAGAGCGACGCTTGCGTTCGCCTTAGCGCGAGAGCAGGGGGGGACAGGGGTCCTTTTTTTTTTTCCTTTATTATTTTTTTGCTTTGTTATCTTATTTTTAAACTGTTCCTTTCATTTTTTTTAAATCATTTTTATTGTTATCTCGGGGAATGTAAATATCCCCTATGATAGCAATAGGTAGTGACAGGTACTCTTTTTTGAAAAAATTGGGGTCTATTAGACCCTAGATCTCTCCTCTGCCCTCAAAGCATCTGACCACACCAAGATCGGTGTGATAAAATGCTTTCCCAATTTCCCAATGGCGCTGTTTACATCCGGCGAAATCTAAGTCATGAAATGCTCGTAGCTTCCGGTTTCTTAGGCCATAGAGATGTTTGGAGCCACTCTGGTCTCTGAGAATAAGAAACGATAGTTCCGCGATTAGGAAAAAAGAGAGGAGAAAAAGAACTGCAGCCCCCCTGACACAGAATATCACCTAGGTGACATTCAAATCAACAAAAATTCTAAAAGTAAGGGAATTGGCACTGTTCTACTATATGTGCATTGAATATTGTTCGTGTATAAATACGTGTAAAAAGTATGTATTATAAAGTGCAACAAATATATGTGTAAGAAATTGTAGTGAATTAGTGAGCAAAATATAAATGAAATGCTCCTACAACCATATACCGTACAATAAAGTGCAACGTGCTAGGACAGATATACTCAAATGTGTCAATAAAAATGAAAATCTGCAAACATTCCAAATTTGTGATGAAAATAAATTGGTAAATTTATTAAAAACAATCTGAACCATTACAGTAAAGTCCCCAGCGTTGATATGTGAAAAGTCCAATTCATAAACCAAGTGATAAAAAGTGTATGCAAAAGTAATAAAAAAATGTGCTAAAAACTGGTGGAAAAAAAATATATAATAAAAACAATGTCCCAAAAAATTTATATCCAGAAAAAAATTCTTTTGATGTATCCCTCCAATAGAAAAGCGATACTCTCAGTGTGGCAAGTGCTCCCGTCTTCCACTGCACAGAATACAGTAAAAAAGAGCAAAACGATAGAGAGAGAATAGAGAGAGAGAGAACAATAAAACGACAACTTTTTTTTTTTTATTTCATATATATTTTTTTTTTTACACTTTTTTTTGTAACTAACGTTTATAACTATAACTATAACGGGTTCCAGGTTCGGGTCTCTCAAAATGCGATGGCATCTTGTGAGCCTGTGAAAGTGTGCCTAGCCTGTGCAATGCTGTACCCTACGCTAATACTCAACTAGTGTATGGTAGCATTCAAAACATTCACCAATGCAAAGACCAGGATTGTCAGGACAGGAGGGACAATAATAGCGGGTGTCACGCCTATATCCGCGCTTGCTGCAGACATGACATCTTTTTGGGGGGGTTCGTTGGGTAGGGGTACTCGGGAGGACATAAAAATGCCTCTCATGCAGCCGACTGCATTTGGTTGGGGATGTGAATGGGGGAAGTACGGGCGTTGCAGAAGTGGTGGGTTCCCAATTAGGATTGGCGAATGCAGCAGGAAGGGCATTATGTGCACGACGGGCCTGTGTTTGTCTTCTTCTTGGTGGCAGCAGGACACTACTTGTGCTTGCCACCTCACCAGCTTGAACTGCACTTTTGGGACTCGCCATGTCACCAAGTGTTACTGCAGTGCTGGTTTGACTACGACCGGGGTGTACTAGGCCGCTGGTGCTTGCCAGTTCACCAAAACGCTACCAAAAAAACTGTTAGCGATCGCAGGGATCAGGCCTGAGGCTGCGAATGCTGCAGTTATGTGTTTAGTGTTTTGTAAGTGACAGTGACCGATCGATACTGCACTTGGATGGGCTGGGCTGGGCCAGGCGGATGGATAAAACGCAGGTGCTAGCAGGTATCTGGGCTGATCCCGCTAACACTGCGTTTTTGGGAACCCTAAACTGCTGGGGACGCTAGTATAGATCTGATCGGATCAGATATTGATCCGTTCAGATACTATACCACTAAGGGAGGTGTATGCTGCGTGCGTGGGTGTTATCGCTACTGGCGCTAACCCGACGCTGTCTGGGGCGACCTTTATTTGGTAATAAACGGCGGGTGCCCTGACACTATAAAAAATAAACGAACTAACCAGTGTCCCCCCGTAACGGTTATATGGTGATCACTGGTGAAAGGGTTAACTAGGGGCCAATCAAGGGGTTAAAACATTTATTAGGTAGTATATGGGGGTCTCTGACGCTATAAAACGCTGACGGCGAACCTAAATATTTACCTCCCTAACTAGCGTAACCAGTGACACTAATACAGCGATCAGAAAAATGATCGCTTAGCGACACTGGCAACGGGGGGTGATCAAGGGGTTAAAACTTTATTAGGGGGGTATCCTAGACCTAAAGGGGGCTAATACTAACTGCCCTAACACACTAACTGTCACAAACTGACACCAATGCAGTAATCAGAAGAAAAAAAACAAACTGCTTGGTGTCAGTGTGACAGGAGGGGGGAGGGGTGATTGGGGGGGATCGGGGGTGTAATGTGTGCCTGGCATGTTCTACTGTGTGTGTGTTGGTGCACTCACATTACAGTCTTCTCTCCTCGTCGCCGGAACGGAAAATACAGAGCCGAGGAGAGATGACATAATTGCCTCTGTGTACTATACAGAGGCAGGGAAATGATCCCATTGGCTGGGAGCGATCGGCGGGGGGGGGGGGGCCACGAATGGATGGCCTCCCCCTCGCCTCCGATCACCGGGGGACAAATGCCGACCGCCTCGGGCACCGGGGGGGGGTCCGATCGGACCCCCCGCCCGCGGGAGGCAGATCACGTACAGGTACGTGATTCTGCCTGCCCGTGCCATTCTGCCGACGTACATCGTCGTGAGGCGGTCGGCAAGTGGTTAATCGTATATCACGGGACACAGAACCATAGTAATTACTATGTGGGTTATAGGCCACCTTCAGGTGATGGACACTGACATGCCCTAAGACAAAGAGTGCACTTTCTATATAACCCCTCCCACTAGTGGGAGTACCTCAGTTTTTTCGCCAATATCTAAGGTGTTGGTCATGAGTAAAGATGTGCTGTGCTGAGCTCCACTGGAGCAATCCTTGCTGGGGCTAGCCATGCAACCGGATCCATTCAAAGTGTCTTCTGGGCCGAATTGAATGGTACCCGGGCCTCGTATCCGAAGAAACAAGGTCTTGCCTGTAACGCTTCTCTTTTAGAGAGCTAGCCCCCCATTGGCGTCCTCCAACGTCCAGCGCGGGAAGGCATGTTTAAAAAGCTCCATTTGTGTTTTGCAAGCTAGGGAGGGACACAAGAGCAAAAGGTGGCATTTAAGGTTTGGTGACACAGGCATTTCCTCTGACACATTTATTACTGCATCAGGCTGAGCATTAATAGCAGTGTTAAAACTGGACTATTGCTCAAACAGTAGATGCATTCCTTCTGGTAGTACCTCTGCTTTGTGCATCAGGCTATGGTCGGAAGGGGGTAAAAAACACCTCAAAAGGCTCTAGAAAGACTATTGCAGTCTCTCTGAAGCTTAGATCTATCCCAGTAAAGATGGCATCCTCCCCTGAGAGTAATATGGCTGGTCAGAGTGAGCCATCAGGAGGGGCAAGTGTTGCAGCTGCACTTGACACTGCAGCCCCTGCGTTTATTACTTAGCAGGTCTTTTCTTCAACCATTTTAAGCTTGGAGCAAAAAAATTGATGCTTTAATTGCATTCCAGATTGGTATAATGAATTTCTTTCAAAGGACCAGGAAGAGGCTGATGTCTCCTCTTCTGAAGAACCTGACATGGAGGGTTCAGGTTCACAAGAAAGATTGTTGGTACAGTCTCTCACTGAATTGGTCCATTCGACTTTTTTACTGCCAGTAACACAGTCAGTCGATGAGCCCACTTCTGGTTTGGGTTTGCTAAAACCTTCCCAATCTGTTCATGCGTTTCCTATCCATTCTTGGCTCCGGAAGCTAATGTATTCTGAGTGGGAGCACCCAGATAAACCGTTTTTTCCTCCAAAAAAAAGTTTTTAACACTTTATCCTATGAAGGAAGAGTTCTATAAAAAATGAGGAATTCCAGCAGTTGACGCTGCTATATCTTCTGTGAACAAAAACCTGACTTGTCCGGTAGACAATGCTCACATGCTAAAGGATCCAATGGATAAAAGTTTGGAGTTTCTTTTTAAGAACTATATTTCACTCGCAGGTTCAGTTGCTCAACCTGTGCTGGCAGAAATTGGAGTTTCTCAGTCCTTAAAGGACCAATTTGTAGAGGTACTCAAAGTTCTTCCTGATCAGCAGGCCCAGGATTTGGCTGGAATAGCAGAAGCATTATGTACACAGTAGATGTTATGAAAGATTCTATTCTCCAGGCCTCACGGCTTATGCTAGGGCTGGTACATGTGCGTAGAATCCTATGGTTGAAAAATTGGTCAGCCGAAGTGCCATGCAAAAAGCTCTTGACCAGTTTTCCTTTTCATGGTGAACGGTTGTTTGGAGACGATCTGGATAAATATATCCAAAGAATTTCTTGTGTGAAAAGTTCTCTTTTACCGGTTAAGAAGAAGTTTAAGCATTTTACTTTTAAACGTGCTTCTTCTCCAGTGACAGGAGCATCAGCCTCCAGACAGTCACGACTGCTTCCACTATCAGGTTCAAGAGGTAAACCTCAGGGTCAGTCCCAGAGTCAAAAGAGACGTGGGGAAGAAAACCCACTAGACAGAATACCAAAGCCTCCTTATGAAGGGGAGCCCCCGCTCACTCTCGTGGGGGGAAGCATCCTACTGTTTTCTCAAATCAAACGTTCCCAGAGATCCAGTGAAAAAGAAGTCTCTCTTTCTCGCCTTGGATCATCTCTTGTCTCAAGGAGTGATATCGGTGGTCCCCTTGGAAGAGCGAGGTTCAGGGTTTTATTCAAACCTTTTCATGATCCCAAAACCAAACGGGGATGTCAGACCTATTTTAGATCTAAAGGATCTAAACCGTTTTTTGAATATCCATTCTTTCCGCATGGAGTCTATCCGATCAGTAGTCTCCATCCTACAGGGGGGAGAACTTCTGGCGTCAGTCGACATCAAGGATGCTTATCTCCATGTGCCGATTTTCCCCGCTCACCAGAAATTTCTACGCTTCATGGTAGAAGATATTAATTTCCAGTTTGTAGCTTTGCCTTTCGGTCTAGCTACTGCACCTCAAGTATTTACAAAGATCCTTCTCCTCCATTAGCCAGGTTAAGGGCTCAGGGTATAACAATACTAGCCTACTTAGACTATCTTCTCTTGATAGATCGACCGGTAGCCTGCTTAAACCAAACTTTTTGGTCTCTGCTGTTAGCTACCTGGAATACCTAGGTTGAGAAACCCTCCTTTAAAGCCACCAAGGAGATTACAGTACTTGGGGCTGATCATAGATACAGCTCAGAAGAGGGTGTTCTTGCTCCAGGAAAGGATCAGTTCCATAAAAGAGCTGATTCAGTTAGTCAAAACAAAGAAGAATCCTTCTGTTCGACTGTGCATGAAATTGTTGGGAAAGATGGTGGCTTCTTTCGAGGCCCTTCCCTATGTGCAGTTTCATTCAAGACTGCTGCAGAACAGCATCCCATCAATGTTCTAGAGATTCGGGCAGTACGCTTGGCCCTGGAGGCCTGATCGCTCAGACTGCGGGATTGTATCAATCACCAAGGGGGCACGAGAAGTCATGCGGCCCAGAGAGAAGTGAATCATATCTATCTTGGGCAGAAAACAACATTCCTTGCCTATCAGCAATTTTCATTCCGGGGATAGAGAATTGGCAGGCGGACTATTTAAGTCGCCAACAATTGTTCCCAGGAGAATGGTCTTTCACCCTGACATCTTTCTATCATTATGTCAAAAATGGGGGGTTCCGGACGTGGATCTGTTTGCGTCCAGGTTCAACAACAAGATCGACAACTTTGTGTTAAGGACAAGGGAGCCAATGGCATACGAAACAGATGCCTTGGTTTTTTCCATGGGATCAGTTTTTTCTGATCTATGCGTTCCCTCCTGTTCTATGCGTTCCCTCCTGTTCTATGCATTCCCTCCTGTTCTTTTGCTTCCGTGTTTTCTTTGCAGAATCAAGCAGGAAGGGAAAGATGTGATTCTTGTTGCCCTAGCATGGCCCAGGAGATCTTGGTTTGCTGAGATCATAAAGATGGCGGTAGGGGATTCTTTGTCCCTACTACTATGGCCAGACTATCTCTCGCAAGGTCCGGTGTTCCATCCTACCTTACAAGCGCTAAATTTAGCAGTTTGGCTATTGAGACCCACATTCTAAAAGATCGTGGGCTGTCAGCTTCAGTAGTTTCTACTTTGGTTCATGCTAGGAAGGCGGCCTCCAGAGTCATATACTATAGAGTCTAGAAAGCATATGTCTCCTGGTGTGAATCCAGGGGGTGGCACCCCAGGAAATATGTCATAGGAAGAATCCTTGAATTCCTACAGATGGGATTAGAAATGAAGCTGGCCTTGAGTACTATCAAGCGCCAAGTGTGGGCCTTATCAGTATTTTTTCAACGACCACTTGCTTCACACTCTTTGGTTCGTAACTTTATTCAGGGGGTAACGCGGATTAATCCTCCAGTTAGGTCCCTGCTGAATCCTTGGGACTTTAGTCCTGTCGGCTTTACAAAAACAGCCTTTTGAGCCTATACGGGATATTCCCCTGCTTCTCTTAACCAGGAAGATCATCTTCTTGGTTGCCATATCTTCTGCTAGAAGAGTATTAGAATTGGCTGCTCTTTTGTGTAAAGAGCCATATTTGATTATTCACAAGGATAAGGTTTTGCGACCTCATCCTAGTTTCCTACCGAAGGTAGTGTCATGTTTTAATGTAAACCAGGATATTGTTCTGCCTTCGTTCTTTCCAGAACCTCATTCTATAAAAGAAAAATCACTGCATTCCCTTGATGTAGTGAGAGCAATCAAGGTCTATTTGAAGATGACCGCTCAGATTCGTAAAACAGATCTTTTGTTTGTATTGCCAGACGGTCCTAAAAAAGGACAGGGAGCATTGAAATCTACCATTTCTAAATGGATTCGCCAAGTGATTGTTCAAGCTTATGGTTTAAAGAGGAAAATTCCTCCTTTTTGCATTAAAGCAGGGGTCCACCTATCTATCGTTTTTTTTTTTTTTTTTTTTGAGTTCATTCACAAACTTTTCTTCTCAGCATTACATACTCACATATTGTGTGTAATATGTCCGCCTGTGTCAGATTTCGTCGGAAAGAATAACTTATATTATTCACTGCAGGCGGTTTCCATCTTCATTGTGGGCATTTGAAGCCCACAAGCATTTATTTTCTGGATGTGGTGAATGCTGTGCTCCCAGCATTCACTGCTCGTTCCCGCACATGCTCAGTGGCATCCTGGGAAGCCTGAGACTAGCTCCCAGGAGTCTGGGAGAGGCTAGAAACACGCCTACTCCCACGGGAGGAGAACCAGGAAGTGCAAAGAAGAATAGAAAAATAAAAGGTAATTACGGCGATTTAAATTTTTTTTAAACGGCATGTCAGCATCTAGGCAAGGAAGAGAATACATACAGATATTGTTCAAAATTGGGGTGGAACCCCGCTTTAAGGCGCACTCCACCAGGGCTGTTAGTGCTTCTTGAGCAGTGCATCACCAAGCCTCCATGGCTCAGATCTGCAAGGCTGCAACTTGGTCTTCAGTCCATACATTTACCAGATTCTATCAAGTAGATGTAAAAGGTCATGAGGATATCGCCTTTGGGCGCAGTGTACTGCAGGCTGCAGTATGAGTCCTCTAGTCTCTTAAGTGCCCTACATTTGTTGTGTCTCTCTCCCTTCAGTTGGCATTGCTCTGGGACATCCCACATAGTAATTACTATGGCTCTGTGTCCCCTGATGTACGATTAAAGAAAATAGGATTTTTATAACAGCTTACCTGTAAAATCCTTCTCTTTTGAAGTACATCACGGGACACACAGGTCCCTCCCTTCTTTTTTACACCTGTATTGCTTTGCTACAAAACTGAGG